>NC_090269.1:382177544-382509627 GCF_040414725.1 Anabrus simplex | reverse complement strand
CGTAACATGGAAAAGCGTACGAAGACTAAAACAAGCAAACTATGGGCCTATTTCACCCTCTAATCACCGAGGATAATGTGTCAAAGTGCGACATGTGCCAGCAAAAAATCTCGTACAGAACATCAACCTCTAATTTAAGGAAAGACGTGGAAGGAAAGCATCCGACTATAAAATTGAATTTGTTGGAACCTGCAGTTGTAGTCAAGGCAGATAATGTTCCCGTCTCAACACGAGTCCATGACGTGGATATTCCTGACGCTATAATGGATCGTAGGTTCTAGTATTATTTATTGTGAGAGGAAGATGTTTTACTAAAAGACCACGTTGCCCCCACACATCACTTGTTTTTTTTTTTTTGTTTTTTTGATTTGAAAGTAATACGTATGGCGGTACTTGTTTCAGGTCCGTCTACATCACATGATACTATTACCCAGGCTGCCTCACCTAAAGTACTGGCACACACATCTCATCACCTACAACAAACCAGCACATCATCATACATTCCTAGAAGTAGAAAAGTGAACCATGACGCTCTACACAAAGAGAAAATAGACTCCCAATTGATGAAATTGTTCACATTAGAATTTCGGCCTTTCAGCATTGTTGAAGACAAGGGTTATGTTAGCTACACTAAAGCTCTGAACCCGATACCAAATAGAAAAACTTTATCGACGTCAATGCTACCTGATTTGCATGATCACACCTTCAATGCCGTGAAAAATTAGCTGAAAAATGTGTCTAGCGTGTGTTTGACCACGGACTGTTGGACATCAACCATTAATAAAAGTTATATTGCTTTAACGGCTCATTACATTGATGATGAGTTTTATCTTGATTCGGCACTACTTGAATGCTGTGGATTTGATACGCCATATACTAGTGTAATTTTAGTTACGAAATTAAACGTGTAGTTGATGAGTGAGGCTTAAGTAACAAAGTGCTGAGAGTAGTAAGTGACAATGCTGCTAATATTACCAGTGCTATTGTTAATGAACTCAAATGGAAACATTTCGGCTGCTACGGTCATTCTTTAAATTTTATAATGCAGGAAACGCTTGATAAGGTGAAGACAATTGTATCACATTTTAAGAGGAGTACAGCAGCTAGTGAGAAACTTTTAACGTACCGGAGAAACTCAGGAGTTGCGCAGCCTAAACGATTGCTGCAGGAGGTACCAACCAAATGGGAACTCCACATTTTACATGCTGCAACGTATCACACTGCTTCAAGAGGCGGTGATAATGGATAGAGACCTCCCGGTACTTTCGTCAGAAGAATTGGACTTATGTACTCAGTTGTGTAGGGTTTTGAAAACTTTTGAGGAAGTAACTAGGAAGTTAAGTGCAGAGAAATATGCCACTGCGAGTCAGATTATCGTATTAACGAGAGGTTTGTTGGCCGTCTGTTCGAAAATGCAAGAAGAAAATTTTCTTCCAGTTACGAAACAGGTAGTTACAGAGCTGCAAATAGGCACTGAAATAAGTATACCCAACTTTGAAGAGATTTTCTAATTTTCTAATAAGCGAATCGCCTAAAACGTAAAGAAACGCGTTATAGATTTGGTTTTGGCCAAAATGAGAAAGGACATGCAAGAATTCGTTTGTCAGAGATACACTGATCCAGTACTGCCTGAACAAACTGAAGAATTGTCATTCTGGGGAGTATTTGATAAGGAGGTCGGTTCATTACAACCAAGTGGCACTGCCACATCCAGATCAATTATAAAAGGTCAGCGCTATTTGGAAGATCCGGTTTTACCTAGAAATCAGGACCCACTGAAATGGTGGTCAGAAAATCATTTATTTCCGAAAATGGCTAAGTTAGTGAAAAAACATGTTTATGTCTTAGCAACATCAGTGCCTTGTGAACGTATTTTCTCCAACGCTGGGAACTTGATAAGTGACAGACGTACTCGTCTGAATTCCGGGATGGAAACAACTGATGTTATTAAATGTGAATGCTTTCGACGACAGTCCATGATGGTTGGCTGATTGAGAGTTTCATTTCCAGTTAGACATATGTTCATAAGTTGTTCTGTTTCTAAATTTCATACTACATATTGTATGTTCATCATAAATTTGTATAAATGGGCTCTATTGTGCTCTTTGTTTATTAATTATAATTTTGCAAAAATGGGCTGTAGTGTATAATTTTATTTGTTAATTATAAGTTGGCTGTACTATATGTGTTTGTAGGTTCATCATAATTTTGTATAATTGGGTTACATTATATGTTTTGGTTTGTTCATTATAATTTTGTATAACTGTTGTTTGTCATAGTTTTGTACAAATTGGCTATATTGTATGATTATGTTTATTTTAGTTTTGAGGAATTCTAGGGTATATGTGTTCGTATTTTATTGTTGTATATACTGTATACTGCGCAATATATTTTAATATATTTCACTTGACACTAATGCCTGTAATTTCTAAGCATTGAAATAAGCATGGGATAGCTTCACTTTTCTATGAATAAATACTAAGGGCTCTTATTGAAGGGAAGTAAGAGTTACTCTATGTTTTGTTTAAAATATGGCAGAAAAACTTTATTCTAACGTAATACATTTCATTGGGTCTGTTTGTGTTGTTAAATGAATAAATCCGTGGGTGACAGATGATACGCCTTAGCCACTGGTTGCGCGTTGGCCTGCTCGCGTAAGTCCTCCCGTTTTAGCGATAAGAGATCGTAAGAATGACTCTTTCAAACAGCAACAGGATAAAACGTTTTGTCACGAATGTAACTCTGTAACGACGTTTTGGAGTCGTTACATTTACGTCACTGTCAAGGTTGCCACTGATACATCAAAGTCACGACTTTTCCCACCTCTGATAGGAATGATTATTCAGTTAAATCAAATACTTTAATATGATAATACCGGACAGCTTGCTGTTTTCAGTGAGAAAGTCGATAGTGCTGCTACCTACATGGCTTGGTGTGACCAACTCTTCAATAACATATTGTCATCTGTATGATTCTTGGCGCACTGCCGTGTTGTTTACAATGTATCAGTGTTTGTCACTAAATAATCTTACATTGCAGTTATATTCCAAGAAAAGTGCTATGCGCTGAACAAATTACCCACAAGCTAATGGGCATGGGAACTGATAAGGATAGCAAGTATTAAAAAAGTTATGATCTCGCATCTGTGTTGAGGTTACATTCTATGACCCTTATATTAAGAAAATCAATCAAATACTCTACTGAAATGTTAGTGGGACGTAAAACAATAATATTAACATATATGAAACTCTATGATACTCAAACTTGAGGGTCCACATTTTTAAACAGTACCATAAATTTCACAAACGAAAACTTGTGGCCTGTAGCGTAATGGTTATCGCGGTAGTCTTGAAATTGAAAATTGAAGGACATGAGTTTCGAATCCAGTCATTTTTTTACTGTAAGAAAATAATAATAATAATAATAATAATAATAATAATAATAATAATAATAATAATAATAATTTTCTTTACGTTCCACTAAGTACTTTTACGGTTTTCGGAGACGCCGAGGTGCCGGAATATCGTCCCCCAGGAATTATTTTACATGCCAGTAAATCTACCTACACGAGGCTGACGTATTTGAGCACTTTCAAATACCACCGGACTGAGCCAGGATCGAACCTGCCAAATTTGGATCAGAAGGCCATCGCATCAACCGTCTGAGCCACTCAGCCCGGCGTAAGAAAATTCTTCTTCTTTATCTGTTTACCCTCCAGGGTCGGTTTTTTTCCTCGGACTCAGCCATGGATCCCACCTCTACCGCCTCAAGGGCAGTGTCCTGGAGCTTCAGAATCTGGGCCGGGGGATATAACTGGGGAGGATGACCAGTACCTCGCCCAGGCGGCCTCACCTGCTTTGCTGAACAGGGGCCTTGCGGGGGCATAGGGAGATTGGAAGGGATAGGCAAGGAAGAGGGAAGGAAGCGGCTTAAGTTAGGTACCATCCCGGCATTTGCCTGGAGAAGGATGGCCACTTCCAGGATGGCTGAGGTGGGAATCGAACCCACCTCTATTCAGTTGACCTCCCGAGGCTGAGAGGACCCCGTTCCAGCCCTCGTACCACTTTTCATTTTCGTGGCAGAGCCTGGAATCGAACCCGGGCCTCCGGGGGTATTAGCTAATGACATGAACCACTACACCACAGAAGCGGGCAAGACAATTATTTCAGTGTATTACAGGCATAGGCTTGAGCACCAGTCCAACTAATTTCAATACGTGTGTATGGTAATGCTTCATGCATAAATTTGTGAAAGAGACTTTAGGAAATTCTGAACACTTCTTCCTTGTCAAGAACATCCTAGTTCACTCACCGTAACCCCAATGTAGATATTATGTATTTCTGTCTTCAGAGGTAAAACAGAAAATTCAAAGTACAGCAAAAACGAGAGAGCAGCGTGAGCTGAGTTCTCCTGTAGCATTCGGGAAGATCGGCCTATCGAAAAGAAGAAGTCAAAATAATGGATCAGAACTCCTGTTCCTTAATTACAGCTTCTCTTTCCCAAAATTGTAATAAATCATGGATGTTGTTAAGTTATCTGCCCGCTCTGGCGCTTTGGCTGAATGGTTAGCGCTTCGTGCCCCCCGTTCATTCTTCGGAGTGTTGGATCTCTTCCATTTCCCTTCTGATTAGTGTCAATAGAGGATGGCTGGCCAGTTGTACTTCCTCTTAAAAAATAATCACCACCACGGAAAGGTCAGCGTACTGGCCTTCGGTTCAGAGGACCCTGGTACGATTCCCGACTGAGTCGGAGATTTTATTCGCGTCTGTTAATTCCTGTAGATCGGGGGCTACGGGTTTGTGTTCGTATTCATACGCATCTTCTAATATATACAACACATCACACGAGAAACAACCACAGAAACACGAGGTAGTGAATATATATCCCTCCACATACGATTGGTGGTAGGAAAGGCATCCGGCCACAAAACTAGGCTAAGTCCATACAACGTCCTTCGCTAGGCTAGAAAAAACTGGAGAGAGTAGGTAGTTGTTAAATATTTCCCCCAGAGGATGGTTGGATCCTCAAACAAATGCTGCTTTTAATTTTCAAGACATAGCGAAAGGCACGGGTAACATAATGCTCGTTTGGAGGTTTATGAAAGAGGCATTTCATATTTTAAAATGTCATTCTTAATTATTATGATTATTCAATGTATTATTTTAACAAAAATATTTCCAATGAGTGTAGTGCATTCCTCTCAGCTGTAGTATAGACGAGTATGCAGTTCACACCAACACGCTAGATGTCACTACCATCGCTGTTCGCACTCGACTCAATGCTGTTGAGATAGAGGTGTCCGGTATTGGTGTATTAAAGTATTTGGTTAAATGCTCTGAATCATAAACAATTGAATGATTACAAAACGGTCACATTCAGCTCAAAGGTATAAGTTCTTTTAATTCGCTTGAAGGTTAGCAAAGAACAAATGCTGGTAATTTTCCCACATATTCACGGTCTAAACTTTTATCAAATCTGATATCAGCTAATAAGAAAAGTAATATTTCTCACCTTTACGTATGTACCTTTTAAGAATATAGGTGTTACCTCTTTGAATAAGTAGCTCTTGTACGTTATATTGGCCCCATGCAACAGCAGAGTCATCTGGCGGGGATGAATGGCAGATAGTGTATACCGTAGTTAACAAGATAGCGACACTGTAGATGATAACTAGAGAGAGGCTCAATATTTAATTTCCTCTCCTAAATTATGGTCCTAGCGCTATGAGATTAACGATGTAAAGGAGATGGTAAGATTCCAATCAATTAGAGTATGCTTCAAGTGCAAGGGACCCTCATCAGAATGACTTAATTAGGGAACTGAAAGTATCCTAGAGAAAGCAGCTCGATTTCTTCTGCATGATTTCCGACAAAAGAGTAGTATAATGAAAATTTTGCAAATATTTGGCAGGGAACAACTGGAAGTAAGGAGACGAGCTCTTCGGCTAAGCAATATGATCCGAGCTGTCAGCCGAGAGATAGCGTGGAATGACATTAGTAGACGAAACAACTTGATTGGAGTTTAAAAAATGTTGAAAATGCAACATATGAAGATAAAAATGGAATTGATTGATTGATTGATTGATTGATTGATTGATTGATTGATTGATTGATTGATTGATTGATTGATTGATTGATTGATTGATTGATTGATTGATTGATTGATCTGCCTGCGTGGTGTAGTGGTTAGTGTGATTAGCTGCCACCCCCGGAAGCCCAGATTCGATTCCCGGCTCTGCCACGAAGTTTGAAAGGGGTACGAGAGTTGGAACGAGGTCCACTCAGCCTCGGGAGGTCAACTGAGTAGAGGTCGGTTCGATTCCCACCTCAGCCATCCTAGAAGTGGTTTTCCGTGGTTTTCCTCTTCTCCTCCAGGCAAATGCCGGGATGGTACCTAACTTAAGGCCACGGCCGCTTACTTCCCTCTTCCTAGTCTATCCATCCCAATCTTCCCATTCCCCGCAAGGCCCCTGTTTAGCAAAGCGGGTGAGGCCACCTGGCCGAGGTACTGGTCATCCTCCCCAGTTGTATCCACCGACCCAGACTCTGAAGCTCCAGGACACTTCCCTTGAGGCGGTAGAGATGGGATCCCTCTCGGAGTCCGAAGGAAAACGGACCCTGGAGGGTAAAAAGATAAAGAAGAAAATAAGATTGATTGATTGATTGATTGATTGATTGATTGATTGATTGATTGATTGATTGATTGATTGATTGATTGATTGATTGATTGATTGATTGATTGATTGATTGATTGATTGATTGATTGATTGATTGATTGATTGATTGATTGATTGATTGATTTTGTTAGCAAACTTTGAGTTATCAACAACGATCTATTAACATTGCTCTCGCGTAAGGTACTACTTCCCATTCCGTTAAACTTTGATGCATGTAACACAGGGTGGTTGGGAAGAACGCGAACAGGGTATATGAGCGTTAGAAGATAATAATTTGAAAAATGTAATACTGTATCTCGTCTGCCTATGTGATGTGGTGGTTAATATGATTAACTGATACCCCCACAGGCCCGTGTTCGAATCCCGGCTCCGGTACGAAATTTGAAAAGTGGTGCTAGGGCCTCGGGAGGTTAAATGAGTAGAGGGGTTCGATTCCCACCTCAACCATCATCGAAGTTATTTTCTGTGGTTTCCCACTTCTTCTACAAGCAATTGCCAGAATGGTACCTAACTTAAGGCCACGGCCGCCTCCTTCCACTTCCTTCCACATTTCTCATCCCCTATAGGGCCCTGTGAGGCCGCCTGGGCGAGGTACTGGTCCTCCTACCCCGTTGTATACCTCGCCTCAAAGTCTCATGCTCCAGGACATTGCCATTAACCTTCCTTTAAACGCTCACGCAGATTTCCTCCGGGCCTATTACATTTTGCATGGTACTGAACTTCTCAGTTGAACTGTTGGTCTCCCCACCCCTATACCTTTCTCCTTGTTCATTTGGACTCGTCCTGTCAGCATTTCGGCGCGATCGTGCATCCTGTGAGCGAGTGTGGGATCATTGTTGTGATAAGTGACATCACCTGGACGTTTCCTCCGTGTGCAAATAAGCTAAAAAAACTTATATTTTAGTGCATATTATTTTTCTAGGTCGATGACTTTGTTGTTCTGTTCTTCTAAACGTATTTTAGAAAAATATTATTTCATATTTCATATTATGTGATCGTCGTAGGTAATATCATAAGACCATTCGTCACAGTTAAGGTCTACAGTATTCTGATTTTAGATCAAACAAACTGTGTAAGAATACTGAAAAGTGTTTCTTTTAATTATCCCGAAGAATACTGCAAACGAACATGCCAAAACAACATCTCAAAGGACGAAAATTACGCGCATTTTTTGTCCCGGAGGTTACCTCCGTGCGCGACTACTAACGTAATAATTTTCGCGTGACTAAAGAAGGGTTCAGGCGGTAGACGTGGGACCCCTCCCTGAGTCCGAACGAAAAACCAGCTCTGGAGGGTTAACGGATTAAGAAAGAAATACTGTATATCGCGTCGTTGTCATTTAATCAGCTGCTGAATTTAGCCAAACCGATCGCATGGCGGGAGATTTTAAATGGACATTTTGCGGGAGAGGGTGTTGTTTAAACGGCAAATGGCTAGGCTTCAGAGCTATTCCAAGTAATCAGTGTCAAACAGAAACACAGCGTAGGCTGCAGCCGGTGTCACCATAGCGTGATCTTTGTCAGCTCGGAGATCCTAGTTAAAATCCCTCCCACGGCAAAGATTTTTCTTTCCATCGATGCTCTCAAGCTCTCTTACTTTCTCTGTCTGTGTAAATCGTTATTCTTGACTAACTGTTGTTCGTTTATCCAAATCACGTGTCTTTCCTTTCGTATTCGGTCGCTTAACTTAGATTGCTTTCTTTCTTTCTTTCTGTCTTTCTTCCTTTCTTTCTTAATCTGTTTACCCACTTGGGTTGGATTTTCCCTCGGACTCAGCGGAAGAACCCACCTCTACCGCCTGAAGGGCAGTGTCCTGGAGCGTGAGACTTTGAGTCGGGGGAATAGAACTGGGAAGGAGGATCTTTACCTCGCCCAGGCAGCCTCACCTCCTATGCTGAACAGGGGCCTTGTATGAGGATGAGAAGATTGGAAGGGGTGGACAAAGAAGAAAGAAGGAATCGGCCTTGGCCTTAAATTAGGTACCATCCCCGCATTTGCCTGGAGGAAAATTTGGAAACCACGGAAAACCACTTCGCGGATGGCTGAGGAGGTAATCGAACCCCTCTCTACTCAGTTGACTTCCCGAGCCCTCGTATCACTTTTGAAATATGGTGGCAGAGCCGGGAATAGTATCCGGGCCTCCACGGGTGGCAGCGAAACACACTAACCACTACACCACAGAGCCGAACGTCACTTAGACTTGATAGGTTAATTTGATGCCCTCCATTTATCCTGTCATTTCAGTTACATTCCCAGTTATTGCTCCTATTTTATCGCACCGATACCATCGTATGCGGCCAGTAAATCTTGAACAATTTACCATGAATGCACATTTGTTCGAGTCACCTCCTACACATGGCACAATTTGATATTGTGTAAGTTGGAGTACAAAGCACAGACGCCGATTGAAGTTAAAGAAATTTCCTTTGTCTTGTCCGTGAGATAATTAATTGTGCTATTATTTCGTGTGCCAGGTAAGGAGGTTGCATCTGCTCCGTAATTAGCACCACTTATCGGAATTTACTCCTGGCAGATTGAGAAACGTACTATAAAACCAAAGGGTGCGTGGGAGTTCCTTGTTTAAACGAACAATCTAGAGTCTTTTGTAGTTTCCTCTGAAACACAATTAAGATTCGTTTAGTCTGCTTACAGCTAAGAAGATGGAGTATATTTTCATTTTCTCTTCCCCTGGCAAATGAAGATCACGGCTGAAGGAAGTATACAACATTAAAACAATGGCGGTAAGCTGCCACTGTTGTATCCACCGCAGGGTTTTGAGGGTTTGTAGACTTATTAGAAATAAAATATTATGTGGTATTTAATTTTATTCAATAGCACGTGGTGCACTTGCAATGTGGGTAATAACTCCGTGTAGTTCGGGAGTAATATTACGAGTAAACTTTCCTTGCCTTCTAACAAAGTCGTATTTTATGTAGATGCACCATTGTTCACTTCAACTTATTGTAAATTTTTTCGCTATTTCAATTTCTCACTCTCTTGCCTATTACGTTCTTCTCGTTTAATTACTTTTATCCTTCATCATTTCCTTATCTAGTTTCAAATCCTTCAATATCAAATATTTCTTTTCCGTTTTTTTTTTTTTTTTTTTACTCTATACAACTGACAACGATGTATTCACAATGACAGCCAACCTCCAAGTCAACAATGCGTCATCTTATAACAGAGTAGGCACTATGCTTGTGACATCACATTTTAACATACATTTCACCTTACTTTGAAGTGCTATTTCATTTCCCTCTTTTGTCTGTCAATTGAGACTTTAAACCTAATCGTAAGTTCAGTACTCTCGAAGATATATCCAAACACTACAAGTGTCTTAAAGGTTTTCTTTCCATGCACCCGTTGTCGGGGAACGTGAGTCTACGTTAAAAGCAAAGTCATCTCCGTATAGTCAATGAAGGCCCTTGGAGGTATGGAACGTAAAGGCTTCAAATATCTTTAACCTCGGCACTTAGTGGTGTACAGTGAATAGCTCTGCGCCCGGCCACCTTTTACTCCATTAATGCAAATGGTACTCATTTTTAGCGTAGGCTGAGTGATCCTCAGAGTCATGAGCACCTCCGGGAGTGGAAATCTAGTTTCTTAATGTTTTCGAGTTCCCAACGGCGAGTCGAACCAGTGTCCTTTCGGGTGAACTGAGCCCGCCTTAACCGCCTCGGCCAGGCAGGGCCTATAGCGGCACAGCACCAAATTAGAAATTATTGTTGGTGAGACAAGGCAATGAATAAAATTATTAAACTTGGAAGAAGTACAGTTGTCCGCCTGTATGGTGTAGTGCTGGCTACTGAATGAATGATTCGAAGCAGTGTATCGATTCATTCAAGTGTCCGAGTGAATCGATTCACAGGAACGGCGAGCTCACGGCACACGATTCAGCTTACTCCGAGCGGACAGTGCTGAGTGGGGCACTCACTGGGCATTGACGGGGAGCCGAACTTCCGCTGCAGCGAGACAGTGAATCATGGCACATCGAAAGAATCGTGAACGAGCACGGCTCAGTGAGACACAAGATACACACGGTTCCTTATCGGCACACTGGACACTGGCGGAGAGACGAGCTTCGGCTGCAGCGAGACATACAGTGAATCATGGCACACCGAAAGAATCGTGAACGAGCACGGCTCAGTGAGACACAAGATTCACACGGCTCCTTATCGGCACACAGGACACTAGCGGAGAGCCGAGCTTCCCCTGCAGCGTGACATACAATTAGCCATGGCACACCGAAAGATTCATACACAGTCGCGGATGAGCGAGACACACACACGGTTCATTATCGGTGCACTTTACATTGGCGGGGAGCCGAACTTTCTCTGAAGCAAAACGTACAGAGCCATGGTACACTGAAAGAATCGTATGCTATAATGGACTCTCGAGCTCAGTTCATTAGAAAATAATATCCACTTGCATTCACTGTCCTCTTCTTACAGGGAGGTTTAAATAATAGATGGATTTATTTGCAGTGTTAAAAGGGTAGTCAAAACATATTTCTGAAGTAGCTAGCAAGTAGGTAGGCTATTAGGTTGTAATGATTATTAGTTTAATGAATCTTGGTATTATGACTTAGTTGACATTTGACAATTAAACTCGGCTGTAGCCTGCCCTATGACTATGAGTCATGCTTATGTCCACTCAAAAGTACCTGTTTTATATTGGGAAGAACGGCTCAGTATTCTCTCAGTTCATGTCACATCGTTGCACAAGACTTAATTCATATGTGGACAGTAAGTGAGCCGACTGACGCAATTACTTAACCAACAGTATGTTGAATGAGAAAACCAGCGGGCTACTGTACATCTCGGGTAGCCTATACAAAATATGACGATTTTTAAAAAATCCTCAGCTGATAGAAAAATACATAGTTTCTAAAATGACTGAGCGAGTTGGATGTGCGGTTGGTATCGCGTAGCTATGCGCTGGCATTCGGGGGATGGTGGGTTCGAACCCCACCGTCGGCAGCTGTTAAGATGGTTTTCCGTAGATTCCCATTTTCCCACCAGGAAATGCTAGGACTGTACCTTAATTAAGGCCATGGCTGCTACCTTCCTACTCCTAGACCTTTCCCATCCTGCGTCGCCGGAAACCTTCGATGTATTAGAGTGACTAGCATTTTTTTTTCTACGAAAGGAGTTCATAGTATGAAGACCAGATGGCAGCTGCGAGCACTGAATGCTGTTGTTGCCGTCTTACCAGTACATACTACACAGATGCAGTAGGAGCGGTGACTAATGTGCCGTGATCGGATCACTGTATCTATTCAGTAACGTGAACGGAATCAAATGAATCGATTCAGTAAAGTGAATCGAATGTCCCATCACTAGTGTGGTGTAGTGGTTAGTGCGATTAGCTGCCACCCCCGGCTGCCGGGGCTCGATACCCGGCTCTGCCATGAAATTTGAAAAGTGGCACGAGGGCTGGAAAAGGGTCCAATGATCCTAAGGAGGTAAACTGAGTTGAGGAGGATTCGATTCTCATCTCGAAGTGGTTTTCCTTGGATTCCCACTTATTCTCCAGACAAATGCCGGGATGGTACCTAAATTAAGGCCACGGCTGCTTGCTTCCCTCTTCCTTGTCTATCCCTTCCAATCTTCCCATGTTCCAAAAGGCCGCTGTTCAACATAGCAGGTGAAGCCGTCTGGGTGTGTTACTGGTCCTCCTTCCCAGTTGTTTCCACAACCAAATGTCTCGCGCTCAGAACACTGCCCTTGAGGCGGTATAGGTTGCATTTCTCGCTGAGTCTGAGGGAAAATCCGACCATGGAAGGTACTCGGAATAAGAAAGAAAAGATGACAGGTACATCAGCAGGTTATGGCACTCTTTGAAACATTCACCTACTTGCAAATTTCGCTTTCGGTAAATTTGTATTTTTCGTTGTGACAGGACGTCACCGCTTCCACTTTATCCAATTAAGAGGGGAATTCCTCAAGGTAGTATTATTGGACCTTTATGTTTTCTTACATATACACTGACTGACAGAGCAAATGCAACACCAAGAAGGAGTGGTCAGAACTTTATGCCAATTGCAGGGTAGACTGACGTCACTGAGGTATGCTCATGATGTGAAATGCGCCGCTGTGCTGCGCACGTAGCGAACGATAAATGGGACACGGCGTTGGCGAATGGCCCACTTCGTACCGTGATTTCTCAGCCGACAGTCATTGTAGAACGTGTTGTCGTGTGCCACAGCACACGTGTATAGCTAAGAATGCCAGGCCGCCGTCAACGGAGGCATTTCCAACAGACAGACGACTTTACGAGGGGTATGGTGATCGGGCTGAGAAGGGCAGGTTGGTCGCTTCGTCAAATCGCAGCCGATACCCATAGGGATGTGTCCACGGTGCAGCGCCTGTGGCGAAGATGGTTGGCGCAGGGACATGTGGCACGTGCGAGGGGTCCAGGCGCAGCCCGAGTGACGTCAGCACGCGAGGATCGGCGCATCCGCCGCCAAGCGGTGGCAGCCCCGCACGCCACGTCCACCGCCATTCTTCAGCATGTGCGAGACACCCTGGCTGTTCCAATATCGACCTGAACAATTTCCCGTCGATTGGTTGAAGGAGGCCTGCACTCCCGGCGTCCGCTCAGAAGACTACCATTGACTCCACAGCATAGACATGCACGCCTGGCATGGTGCCGGGCTAGAGCGACTTGGATGAGGGAATGGCGGAACGTCGTGTTCTCCGAAGAGTCACGCTTCTGTTCTCTCACCAATCGAACACGTGTGGGATCTCATTGGACGCCGTTTGCAAACTCTGCCCCAGCCTCGTACGGACGACCAACTGTGGCAAATGGTTGACAGAGAATGGAGAACCATCCCTCAGGACACCATCCGCACTCTTATTGACTCTGTACCTCGACGTGTTTCTGCGTGCATCGCCGCTCGCGGTGGTCCTACATCCTACTGAGTCGATGCCGTGCGCATTGTGTAACCTGCATATCGGTTTGAAATATACATCAATTATTCGTCCGTGCCGTCTCTGTTTTTTCCCCAACTTTCATCCCTTTCGAACCACTCCTTCTTGGTGTTGCATTTTCTCTGTCAGTCAGTGTATATCAATGATATGTGTAAAGAAGTAGAATCAGAGATAAGGCTGTTTGCAGATGATGCTATTCTGTACAGAGTAATAAATAAGTTACAAGATTGTGAGCGGCTGCAGGGTGACCTCGATAGTGTTGTTATATGGACAGTAGGCAATGGTATGATTATAAACGGGGTTAAAAGTCAGGTTGTGAGTTTCACAAATAGGAAAAGTCCTCTCAGTTCCTTTTGGGGATCTTTGTAAGTACCTAGGTGTTATTATAAGAAAAGACCTTCATTGGGGTAAACACATAGGAAATATGATTGTTTATAAAGGGTACAGATCTCTGCACATGGTTATGAGGATATTCAGGGGTTGTAGTAGGGATGTAAAGGAGAGGGCACATAAGATCCTGGTAAGACCCCAACTAGAGTATGTTTCCAGTGTATGAGACCCTCACCAGGATTACTTGATTCAAGAACTGGAAAAAATCCAAAGAAAAGCAGCTCGATCTGTTCTCGGTGATTTCCGACAAAAGAGTAGCGTTACAAAATTGTTGCCAAGTTTGTGCTGGGAAGACTTGGGAGAAAGGAGACGAGCTGCTCGATTAAGTGGCATGTTTCGAGCTGTCAGTGGAAAGATGGCGCGGGAGGATATCAGTAGACGAATAAGTTTCAGTGGTGTCTTTAAAAGTAGGAAACATCACAATATGAAGATGAAGTTGGACTTCAAGAGGACAAATTGGGGCAAATGTTCGTTTATAGGAAGGGGGGGTTAGGGATTGGAATAACTTACCAAGGGAAATGTTCAATAAATTTCCAATTTCTTTGAAATCATTTAACAACAGATAGGGAATCTGCCACCTGGACAACCAACCTATATTCAGATGATTGATTGATTGATTGATTGATTGATTGATTGATTGATTGATTGATTGATTGATTGATTGATTGATTGATTGATTGATTGATTGATTGATTGATTGATTGATTGATTGATTGATTGATTGATTGATTGATTGAAATCACTATTAGAATAAATTACGTCAGTTTCTCCATTATTGCGCCCATTGCCACTTTTTACCTTCGCCTTCGCTAGTGTCAACACGCGGAAGGAGACAGAGGTTAAATTTCTACTACCGAGCCGATAGCTGCAGTCGCTTAAGTGCGGCCGGTATCCTGTATTCGGGAGATAGTTGGTTCAAACCCCACTGTCGGCAGCCCTGAAAATGGTTTTCCGTGGTTTCCCATTTTCACACCAGGCAAATGCTGGGGCTGTACCTTAATTAAGGCCACGGCCGCTTCCCTCCCACCCCCAGCCCTTCCCTGTCCCATCGTCGCCATAAGACCTATCTGTGTCGGTGCGACGTAAAGCAACTAGCAAAATAATAATAATAATAATAATAATAATAATAATAATAATAATAATAATAATAATAATAATAATAATAAAATTCTACTGTTCACTGAAACGCAGTATAAGAAGACGCACAACATCACCGCCACTGTTTGAAACATTGCCGTATAATATAGGTGGCCGGTATGCAACGTTATTCCGAACTTTTCGGGATCACACGTAAACTGCTGCTCATTCTCGGGCACTTCGTCTTCACAGTCAATCACCACCGAACTCCAGTTACGGCTGCCCACCAGGTGGCAGATTCCCTCTCAATTCCTTACCTAGTATTTTCTGAAATGATTTCAATCTTCCTTGGTAAATAATTCCATTCTCTAATTCCTCTTCATATGTACGAATATTTGACCCAGTTTGTCTTCTCCAGTTTCAACTCTATCTTCGTGTTATTAACCCTTCATACTTTTAAAACTCTAAAAGCGTATACATTAACAAATGTCGTTCTACGGCATTTCTCCATTGACAGCTAGAAATAAACCACTTAGTCGAGCAACACGTCTCCTTACTCCACCGTCTTCGCAGCCCAACGTTTGCAACATTTTTGTAACACTACTCTTTTGTCGGAAATCACCCAAAGCAAATCGTATCTTGAATCTGTTCCAGGTCACGAGTAAGGTAGTCTAGGATGACCCGTACACTGAAACCACTATTTAATAGGGGACATTTTGTGACTTACAATTCCTCTCCTTTACAACCTTACTTTAACCCTAGAATGGTAACAATACGCCTCATAGACGTACACGCAAATGTAAATGCCCGCCAAAGCGAGTGACCTTGACAGGGCATCCCTACCCTCCAGCTAGGCTTCAATCACCCCCCCCCCCTCCCCCCACGTGTGTCAGTCACGTCCCAGCCGTGTTCCTGCCCACGTTCGGTGAGTAATAATCCCTCTTGCGTAATGTAGTGCGCCTGAGAGGCGCATAGTTACCATTTAATGAAAAGTTTTATACGCCTCTCAGACGCATTGTTACCAACAATAGACGCATATAATAAGGAACAGCATCCAGAAATGTTTGGGGAATGTGTCTGAACCTGTTGTTGAAGAAACAATGGACAGAAACCTCAAGAGGAAGTACTGTAACTACTGCTTCTACAAGAAAAGGAGAATGACGAAGATGGTTTGTCACAAGTGCAAGAAATCTGTTTGTGGTGAACACAGCAGCAATGTGTGCGTGCAGTGTAAGGTAGCACTGCCTACTGGGCTAGAAGAGTTGAAGGCTAACAATATTGGCGTGATTCTTTCTAGTTTATTTCATATGAGTTTTTATCAAATTTGTTGTAGGTTATTTTCTTTTACTTGAGTTATTTCTGGATCAAGAATTTACTTTCAACAAGCTAGTAAGACTGTCTTGAGAGTCTAGTTCTTTTACTGGTGTTTATTTTTATGTACCACTTGCGCCTTGTATATCTTGTGTTGGAAATAGAATAATTAATTCAAGTTTCAGAAAGAAAATATAATTGAATTCACCTCTATACTTAGTGATGTAGTTAACATGAAGAACGTTGGAGAAAAGAAACATAGGAGACAGTACAGACGTTGTTTTGCGCCGTGTACGCCTTGGAAGCGTATAGTTACCAATAAGCGTTAACTTTCCTTGTTACCATTCTAGGGTTAACCTCTAATCTCTAACCTTTATGTGCAACCTCATATGCCCAAATTACTTATTTCTTTATATTAATACCTGGGTGCTTGCAATGATTCCCAAGAGATGCTTACATTATATCATGACAGTGATTACAACTCAGAGAATTTTAGTGAAATATAAAACCTGACTTTCCACTGCGTTTACCAGTAGTATAATTGGATGGTTCTGGCGCCTCCTCCTCCTCCGGCTCTCGGGAGAGGCCTCCTCCTCCCGCGGGAAATTTGAATTTTGGCGGGAAATTTGAATTTTGGCGGGAGATTTGAATTTGTAAACAAAGCCACGTGCTTTTTGACAGCTGTCATCGACAACAACGCATCGCTAACCTCAGTACTGCCATCTTGACGGGCCTAAACCTCACTAGTGCCAACTTAACCTAACTAGCATGAGGTAAACAAACCCACGTGTTTTTTGACAGCCACGTGCTTTTTGACAGACAACAACGCATCGCTAACCTCAGTACTGCCATCTTGACGGACCTAAACCTCAGTAGTGCCAACTTAACCTCACTAGCATGAGGTAAACAAAGCCACGTGTTTTTTGACAGCCACGTGCTTTTGACAGATTTGTAAACAAAGCCACATGCTTTTTGACAGACAACACCGCATCGCAAACCTCAGTACTGCCATCTTGACGGGAATAAACCTTAGTGGTACCAACTTAACCTAACTAGCGAGAGGTAAACAAAGCCACGTGCTTTTTGACAGCCACATGCTTTTTGACAGCTGCCATCCGCCATCTTTGAGCACCGTGCTGCCCTCTTTCGTCACCTGTCATCGGCAGTGCTGCCATCTTGACGGGTCTAAACCTTAGTGCTACCAACTTAACCTAACTAGCGCGAGGTAAACAAAGCCACGTGCAGCTGTCATCCGCCATCTTTGAGCACAGTGCTGCCCTCTTTAGCTACTTACCTTTGAGGCGGATAATTTGAAAAATGCTTTTTGACAGCAGCCATATTGCATCGTGCTGCCCTCTTTAGCTAGATACCTGTGGTAGCAGACAATTCCACGTGACAGCAGCCATCTTTGAGCACCGTGCTGCCCTCTATGTGGTGGCGGCAAATTCCACGTGCTCTTGTTTGGAAACAAACTCACGTGCTTTTTTGACAGCTACCATCCACCATCTTTAATCAACAGAGCACAGTGCTGTACTCTTTAGCTAGATACCTTTAAAATGTGGTGGCGGCAATTTGAAAAATTCTATGTGCTCTTGTTGGGAAACAAAGCCACGTGCTTTTTTTTGACAGCTGTCATCCGCCATCTTTAATCAATAGAGCACTGTGCTGCGGGCAATTTCGTTAGCTGTCATCCGCCATCTTTAATCCAGAGAGAACAGTGCTGCACTCTATGTGGTGGCGGCAAATTCCACGTGCTCTTGTTTGAAAACATACTCACATGCTTTTTTGACAGCTGTCATCCGCCATCTTTAATCCAGAGAGAACAGTGCTGCACTCTATGTGGTGGCGATAAATTCCATGTGCTTTACAAACCTATGTGCTTTTCTGACAGCTGTCATCCGCCATCTTTAATCTAGAGAGAACAGTGCTGCACTCTATGTGGTGGCGGCAAATTGAAAAATTCCACGTGCTCTTGTTTGAAAACATACTCACGTGCTTTTTTGTCAGCTGTCATCCGCCATCTTTAATCACCGTGCTGCCCTCTGACGGCAAATTCCACGTAGAAACAAAGCCATGTGCAGCTGTCATCCGCCATCTTTAATCACCGTGCTGCCCTGTGACGGCAAATTCCACGTAGAAACAAAGCCATGTGCTTTTTTGACAGCTGTCATCCGCCATCTTTAATCACAGTGCTACACTCTATGTGGTGGCGACAAATTCTAAATGCTTTACAAACCCATGTGCTTTTCTGACAGAGCTGTCATCCACCATCTTTAATCACCGTGCTGCCCCGGTGACGGCAAATTCCACGTGCTCTTGTTTAGAAACAAAGCTTTTAATCCAGAGAGAACAGTGCTGCCCCGGTGGTGGCAAATTCTACGTGCTTTTTTGACAAAAAAAATTCTGCTCTCGTGATACTTACCGAACTATACTCACGAAACTGCTCATCACCTTCTTTCTTCTATGAGTAATAAACAAAAACTCTATCCTGCAAATAAGGAGCGGGAGGAAGGTGATACCTAACCTAAAATAAAAGAATATGCCAATTCTACATTATTTATTTACATCTTGTATGTACAAGTTTTATCTCGAATCATTTCACCCTAGCGTACTTCTCGATGCACTTCTTGAATGTACAAGTTTAGACTTGCCGTACCAGCGTTCCTCCCCGAATTGTGATGTAAGACAGCGTAACGTAAGTACACACACCTCTAGCATAATGTTTATGTAAAGTAGTACTTATCAATACTACTATGCCCCCAGGCTAGCGTGTTGGTAGAATTTGGAATGACAAACCGTTTACAATCATCGCTATTAAGGGCTACCTTACTAATTAAATGAGTGTACAACTGGTGCTTCTTGCTTCTAATGACAGACATTTGCTTATGCAAAACAGGTGGATTACTTTTAATGCAATTGTTATAGTTTTCAAAACTTAGCTGATTCTGAACGACATTCTTTTTAACCCCCTTCAATCTCTTTATTTGTAATTCATTTAAGAGTTTTATGCAATATGACTTGGATTTAGTACCTACAAATGAATCGATAATATTCCCAGCACATTCATCTTTCATTTTACCTAGAACCTTTTTGTTCACTAGCGGTAGATGATATTGATTATCTGCAGGATAGTTACTCGTATCAAACCTACCCAAGTAAGGCTTTATATCATTGTAATAGTCATCAGTTTTGATTTGATAAATAAACGAATCGGTATCTGTGTAGAGCAATTGCGCATTATGCGCGTACTTCTTCATCATATAATCGTAATGGAATTCATACATGAGTGTTTTAGCCAATTCAAGTACTGTGAAGCCGACGTAGGTAGGTTTGTCATACTTAACCTTGACACGATTCATCTGTATAATAACTAAATTCTCGTGTATGATGGTGCAGCTGTGGAAATTTGGTTTACTTATTAAATAGTTAGCACCATACCTTTTCTTAATATTATCCCAGTTTGTAATCAATTTTACATCAACGCGTTTGTCAACATTCTCCATAGTCTTACCAAACACACTATTATTCATGAGCTTGTAGAAATCTTTTTCAAACTCGTTAACCGCATTCGTTCTTAAATTATTGTTCAGATCGATATATGGCTTTAGCCACGGTGACTGATTAAATTCTAGTACGCGATGAATTTTGGATAACTTCAAACCATGCTGCAAACACTGTTTTAAATTTCGGTAATGAATGATATATTTAGATTTATCGCATAAATTAGCAATGAGCATTTTCGTCGTTGATGCAATGTACGGGGACTTCATATTTTCAGGGCAGAACGGTAGGTCATTATGAGAAGTGTGTAACTCTTTCGGATACTGTAAGTCAACTTCGAGGAAATAACCTTTATCAGCTTCATCGCCTAGGGCGTGTAGCTGTAAAGCATCAATTTCGCACTGCGTCAGCCAGCGGAAACCACTCACCGGTAGATGCTGACTCATCGCCCACCCATACTGATTATTAGCATCCAGATAAACGATATACTGAGATTCCTGACTGGTATCGAAACTCGGCATGTACTTATTATTAGCACTCGAATACCGGCCGCTACACTGACTCAGACCGCCTCGAATGGATGCTTTTATAAAGTGCACCATATCGATATCCGTTAGCAGCTCCAAATTCACACGCGTGTATTTTAACATCGCGTCCCAACTTAACCCAGGTGCAGTAAAATACTGACATGGGTCAAGGCTGTAGGTGTTCATGCAAACACAGCGAAAATTTTCAAAAACATCAGCTAACAAAAGTACATCTGTCTTTAAATATAAATCGGAGTATTCACCCAGCGTTTGAATGTGGAACTGCTCCCAGATATGTTGTGCATGTAAATAGTCATCATCACTAATATCTGCTGAATTCAGCGAGCTGTAAAAGGATTGTTTCGATGGTAAGGCACGTTCTTCGAGGCGGTCTAAGCAGTCGAGATATTCGTAACAAAAAACACCCTTACGCCGAAGTAAATTAAACTGCGCTTCTTCGGGGAAAACGCGTCGAATTTCCGTAAATTGGTCAGGCTGTAAATGACTAGAAAGTTTATCGAGGCTACTCGCCATAAAGCGAAACGAGTCAAGGAATCTCAGTTTTATAGAATGCTCAGCATCTACTTTTACAGACTTTGCAAACGCAATGTACCGCTCTTTATTCTGAGGGATTATATCTACTTTTTCATCCGAAGCTCCAAATTGTGAAATGATGAAATGAGAGTCGTAACCAGATAAGTTATGAAAAATTACAGGGATGAATTTAGGAACTCTATACTTAAGATTACAGCTATAATGAGCGGCACATCTGTAGAAACCAGTTAAATGATCATGATCAAAAACTTTAGGGTCATTTTCGGAAAATCCCCCATCACAAATGCTACACTTTGTAGCACGTTCATGATCATTTAACTGAATGTCGGTGAGTGGCTTCATAGGAATATTACTATTCAGAATACGACCGAGACGAACTGCATCACTTTCAAGTCTTTCTAAAAATACTTTAGCAGCATCATGTCCTCGATACAGCTCTAACTTGTTAAGCGTACTATCGTAACTACACTTGATGTAATACGCGAAGCTATACGGGACATGCATGTGCGTAGTATTAGTGAAAGAGTTGTCAGGATTAGGTGAGCATGTGTTGCATGGCGTGAGGATGGCTTCAAAGTCTGCATAAATCACGAACGGTACCCACATCTGCTTATGAAAATTTGTAAATTTTAAAACATTATTGCCTGTAGTAGGTATCTCTGTACGTACATGATTGCAGTCATTCTTGGAATGCTTCGTTAACTGATCTTCATTTCTGAAATACTGCAAGCATCCATCACATAGCCACTTTTTGTTACACCTGTTTGACAACTGACTGCCAACAAGTCTACTCAGATTTTTAATCCAGCAAAAGTGGCTATTCTCACTGTTTTCAATATAGAGTAAATTAACGTGAGTACTCTTCTTATGACATGTATAATACAGAGGACCTACTACAGACTTTTTCTCTACACCATACACATTGATACTAATGTTATTTAGTTCCTCAAAGCGCTTAATATCCTTTATCTGCACAGGAAATTCTATACTATCGAAATTTAGCTGCGTTGAATAGTGTGGATAGGATGATGTTCTATTCGCTACATTCCGTTTCACAGGATTTAAAGCTGACATCACCGCCCATGCAAAACATGCTTCGTCATTGTTTTGGATGTTTACAACAGCTTTTCTTTGCTGAATCCATGTCGGCAGCTCGATGTACGATGAACCTCGCATGGGATTGTACTTATTGATGTTAACTTCTAGATACATTATTTCAACTAAAGTCCACCCTGATTCCTTTTCCTGAAATTCCTCACTCTTAGTTGAAATAATGTTAGAGACATCCCTAAGTACATCACCAAAATTAGTCGACTCACTTATGACAAAATTCTTCGTATTAAATGATTTAATGTCCGTTATTTCGGATTCATCCGTGCTTTTAATGTACAAGGCGAAAAGTTCAAAATTAACTTTAAATAAACTATGATTGGACAAAGATTTAGCAAGAAGCTGTTGTACATCCGGTTGAACGCAATTTAAAAAGTTTGAAGTGCTCTGAAACTTTTGACTGGTGCGAATTCGGTAACTAGCAATCCTACTTTTAAATGCTGTATTAATTTCCTCGATGTTTGCGTTACTACCACTTCTACACGCATTATTTTTATGCGCATTACTCCGTAAGTGTCCCTGAAAATGCGAAGATGGTACATCAGTGTTACAGTGCTCGCAGTGAATAGTTTGAAGTTCATTTTTCCTAGGTTTTTTACTACTAGTACTTTCTACAGCTACATCAGTAGCTGCACGCTTTTTCCCTACTACTACCTGAGGGCAAGTAGATATTTGATGTACCTCTGCTAAGTGAGCCTGGTATTGCTCTACATTAGCGAAGTACAGCCCGCAAACATCACATAAAGCACATGTTATGCTAGGGTGTTTTGCTTTTATATGACGTGCGAGGTTATCCTGTCTTACGAACGTTGCCTTACACTGTTCGCAGGGGAACATAGTTGGGTTATAGTCGCAAGCAGATAGCTGATGATGTTTTGTTTTTACATGGCGTGCAAGGTTGTCACGTCTTGTGAACATTGCCTTACACAGCTCGCATGGGAACATAGTGTCTTCTCTTTCTTCGAATAAAGTGTTTAGGTGAACAGCGTATGCAACAAGTTCTGAAAAGAGAACAACCAATAGAGATTAGCCTAAAGTTGCGATGTTCAACCTATAGAGGTTGGACATGGCTGTGAGTTAGGCCTATAGCATGAGGATTGAAGAGAACGACTAAAGTTACGATGTTCGGAAGAAACCAAGTTTCAACCTGTTGAGGACAGACATAGCTACGTGTGCGTGTTTGAAATTATACCACGTCTATAGTATGTTGATTAAAGAGAACAACTATTTATGATTAGCTTAAAGTTACGATGTTCGGAAGAAACCAACTTTCAACCTGTTGAGGGCAGACATAGCTATGTGTGCGTGTTTGAAATTATACTACGTCTATAGTATGTAGATTAAAGAGAACAACTATTTATCAATAGACTAAAGTTACGATGTTCGGAAGAAACCAAGTTTAAGCCTGTTGAGGACGGACATAGCTATGTACGCACCTCGTCTATAGTTTGTAGATTAAAGAGAACAACTATTTATCAATAGACTAAAGTTACGATGTTCGGAAGAAACCAAGTTTCAGCCCGTTGAGGGCAGACATAGCTATGTGTACGTGTTTGAAATTATACCACGTCTATAGTATGTTGATTAAAGAGAACAACTATTTATGATTAGCTTAAAGTTACGATGTTCGGAAGAAACCAAGTTTCAGCCTGCTGAGGTCAGACATAGCTATGCGTGCGTGTTTGAAATTATAAGATTAACCTCTTCTATGACATGCAGATTAAAGAAAATAACTATTTGTCAATAGACTTAAGTTACGATGTTCGGAAGAAACCAAGTTTCAACCCGTTGAGGTCAGACATAACTATGTGTGCGTGTTTGAAATTATACCACGTCTATAGCGTGAGGATTAAAGAGAACAACTATTTATCAATAGACTAAAGTTACGATGTTCGGAAGAAACCAAGTTTAAGCCTGTTGAGGATGGACATAGCTATGTACGCACCTCGTCTATAGTATGTAGATTAAAGAGAACAACTATTTATCAATAGACTAAAGTTACGATGTTCGGAAGAAACCAAGTTTCAACCCGTTGAGGGCAGACATAGCTATGTGTACGTGTTTGAAATTATACCACGTCTATAGTATGTTGATTAAAGAGAACAACTATTTATGATTAGCTTAAAGTTACGATGTTCGGAAGAAACCAAGTTTCAGCCTGCTGAGGTCAGACATAGCTATGCGTGCGTGTTTGAAATTATAAGATTAACCTCTTCTATGACATGCAGATTAAAGAAAATAACTATTTGTCAATAGACTAAAGTTACGATGTTCGGAAGAAACCAAGTTTCAACCCGTTGAGGTCAGACATAGCTATGTGTGCGTGTTTGAAATTATACCACGTCTATAGCGTGAGGATTAAAGAGAACAACTATTTATGATTAGCTTAAAGTTACGATGTTCGGAAGAAACCAAGTTTAAGCCTGTTGAGGACGGACATAGCTATGTACGCACCTCGTCTATAGTATGTAGATTAAAGAGAACAACTATTTATCAATGGACTAAAGTTACGATGTTCGGAAGAAACCAAGTTTCAGCCCGTTGAGGGCAGACATAGCTATGTGTACGTGTTTGAAATTATACCACGTCTATAGTATGTTGATTAAAGAGAACAACTATTTATGATTAGCTTAAAGTTACGGAAGAAACCAAGTTTCAGCCTGTTGAGGGCAGACATAGCTATGTACGCACCTCGTCTATAGCGTGAGGATTAAAGAGAACAACTATTTATCAATAGACTAAAGTTACGATGTTTTAGAAGAAACCAAGTTTCAACGAATAGAGGTCAGACATACCTTAAAATCTTCGCGCTGCAAACTGTTACTCGGATGTATAAAATGCGTGCGTTCAAGCCTGAAACTCGAATGATAATATTCTGGTCGTACCTAAAAAAAAAAGAAGAAACATATATGAATGTAGTGTAGGGTACATCATCTAACCTAATTATCTTTACAACTCAAAGTTCGAAAACATACCTTTAAAAAAATGCACGTGCTGCAGGCTGTTACTGGGATGAATAAAATTGTTGCGTACTTTCGAACGGTACCTAAAAAAAAGAACAAACATATATGAATGTAGATGTCTAGCGTAGAAGTTGCTTTGCAAATAAAAAAAGGTAATTAACAGTTCTACCTTACCTTAAGATAAAGGCTGAAGAATAATATTCACTGCAGACGGGAGATGTGTGCATGTAATAAACGCATACAGAGAACTGTGAGCACTTCGCGCAGACTGCTGCGGCTAAATATTCTGCTTGTTACCAAGCGGATATGATAATCGCTGAGCTGACAACTGCGGTACAGTCGGAACGAATGCAAACAAGAGCTCCTACCTGCAGACTGACGTATTCAAACCTCCTGTTGATACCGAGGTGTCAGAATTTAAGAGTTCGATCCTTGGAAAGTTAGCGTGTGATCCTCGACTTCTCGAGGGTACATACGCGGTATTCCTTACCTGTAGGTATTGAGCTAAAGCTAGATCATGTAATGACGATCGCGCAGGCCCCTCGCCTAGCATTTACGGCTTCCAGTTCGAACCCGCTATCTTCCGAAGTAGCGAGAATGATTGAAGAGTGTTTGAGTGTGATTCATTTGTTGGATGGAGGCGTTAAGCTGCCTTCTTCGGTAGGAGTAGGCTATGTCGGGATATCGATTTAAAATCCTAGTCGGGAAGGGCAGCCGGTCGTATAAAACTATGGTGTGAGGCGGGGTGTGCAAAAAAAGCTAGCAATAAGTAAGGGCTGTTGATGGGGGCGTTAAACCTTGTGCAGACTCCTTCGAAAATGATTTTTTTGAGTACAAGAGTGTTGATGCTGATTCATTTGTCGGATGGAGGCAATAAGCCTTGTGCAGGCTTCTTCAGTCGAGTAGGCTATGTATCGGTACCGGGATATCTAGTTATAAAACCCGCTACAACAAATTTATCACGTATACTGCGATTTAAAATCCTAGTCAGGAAGGGCAGCCGGTCGTATGGTGTGAGGCGGGGTGTGCAAAAAAGCTAGCAATAAGTAAGGGCTGTTGATGGGGACGTTAAACCTTGTGCAGACTCCTTCGAAAATGATTTTTTTGAGTACAAGAGTGTTGATGCTGATTCATTTGTCGGATAGAGGCAATAAGCCTTGTGCAGGCTTCTTCAGTCGAGTAGGCTATGTATCGGTACCGGGATATCTAGTTATAAAACCCGCTACAACAAATTTATCACGTATACTGCGATTTAAAATCCTAGTCAGGATGGGCAGCCGGTCGTATGGTGTGAGGCGGGGTGTGCGAAAAAAAGCCAGCATTAAGTAAGGGCTGTTGATAGGAGGCGTTAAACCATGTGCAAGCTCCTTCACCAGGAGAAGCCTACATGCCGGTACCGTGCAGGTTCTTTCGATAGGAGTAGGCACTGTGTGTGTTTTAACCTCTCCGTACAATCATGATATTTTACGTTAGGAACTTACATAGGCTAAATGCTACACATTCTATGGCAGAGCCGGGAATCGAACTCGGACCCCCGAGGGTAGCAGCTAACTACTACACTACAGAGGAGGGCTATTTCAGAATATTTTACAACCTTAATTGGTACTGTGTTTTAAGAGCTTACATGGGACTCAGCTAAGAAGACCTTCGCGAGTTACAAGCCGCTTATCAGTGTCTTCGTTCAAGGTCGAGCCGGAAGATACGTGTACAATTTCAGCTAACACATGCATTCTACACAACTCGCTCAGAATGACTGTGCTGATACTTCGAGGACTGTAGAACAAATCTATAGCCTACAGTATGCATGCCTCTCACCCGGTAGTCTCGGGTTCGATTCTCTTGGGGATAAAAATGTGTTTAAATCACATGAATGTGTTGAGTTGTCCTTCCTGATGCAAAACTAGCAGTATCTAACCTCATAGTTTTACGACCGGTTGCCCTTCCTGACAACTCAGATTAAGAATCTGTTTTACAACGTCTAACACGGGGAATCGGGGATTTACAGCTAGATGCAATTCTTAGATTTTAAATCACGAACTATTGTTTTACGGCCGGATGTCCTTCCTGACTAAGATTTTAAATCGCAAGAATTTGTTTTTAAGACTAGTCGCCCTCCCTGATGCAAAACTAGTAGTATCTAAGCTCTTGGTTGCCTTTCCTGACAACTCGGATTAAGAATCTGTCGAGAATCGGGGATTTACAGCTAGCTTAGATTTTAAATCACGAACTAACAAGAGCACGTAGAATTTACCGCCACCAGGGTAGCACTGTTCTCTCTGGATTAAAAGCTTTGTTTCCAAACAAGAGCACGTAGAATTTACCGCCACCAGGGTAGCACTGTTCTCTCTGGATTAAAAGCTTTGTTTCCAAACAAGAGCACGTGGAATTTACCGCCACTAGGGCAGCACTGTTCTCTCTGGATTAAAAGCTTTGTTTCTAAACAAGAGCACGTGGAATTTGCCGTCACCGGGGCAGCACGGTGATTAAAGATGGTGGATGACAGCTCTGTCAGAAAAGCACATGGGTTTGTAAAGCATTTAGAATTTGTCGCCACCACATAGAGTGTAGCACTGTGATTAAAGATGGCGGATGACAGCTGTCAAAAAAGCACATGGCTTTGTTTCTACGTGGAATTTGCCGTCACAGGGCAGCACGGTGATTAAAGATGGCGGATGACAGCTGTCAAAAAAAAAGCACATGGCTTTGTTTCTACGTGGAATTTGCCGTCACAGGGCAGCACGGTGATTAAAGATGGCGGATGACAGCTGACAAAAAAGCACGTGAGTATGTTTTCAAACAAGAGCACGTGGAATTTTTCAATTTGCCGCCACCACATACAGTGCAGCACTGTTCTCTCTAGATTAAAGATGGCGGATGACAGCTGTCAGAAAAGCACATAGGTTTGTAAAGCACATGGAATTTACCGCCACCACATAGAGTGCAGCACTGTTCTCTATGGATTAAAGATGGCGGATGACAGCTGTCAAAAAAGCATGTGAGTATGTTTTCAAACAAGAGCACGTGGAATTTGCCGCCACCACATAGAGTGCAGCACTGTTCTCTCTGGATTAAAGATGGCGGATGACAGCTAACGAAATTGCCCGCAGCACAGTGCTCTATTGATTAAAGATGGCGGATGACAGCTGTCAAAAAAAAGCACGTGGCTTTGTTTCCCAACAAGAGCACATAGAATTTTTCAAATTGCCGCCACCACATTTCAAAGGTATCTAGCTAAAGAGTACAGCACTGTGCTCTGTTGATTAAAGATGGTGGATGGTAGCTGTCAAAAAAGCACGTGAGTTTGTTTCCAAACAAGAGCACGTGGAATTTGCCGCCACCACATAGAGGGCAGCACGGTGCTCAAAGATGGCTGCTGTCACGTAGAATTGTCTGCTACCACAGGTATCTAGCTAAAGAGGGCAGCACGATGCAATATGGCTGCTGTCAAAAATCATTTTTCAAATTATCCGCCTCAAAGGTAAGTAGCTAAAGAGGGCAGCACTGTGCTCAAAGATGGCGGATGACAGCTGCACGTGGCTTTGTTTACCTCGCGCTAGTTAGGTTAAGTTGGTAGCACTAAGGTTTAGACCCGTCAAGATGGCAGCACTGCCGATGACAGGTGACGAAAGAGGGCAGCACGGTGCTCAAAGATGGCGGATGGCAGCTGTCAAAAAGCATGTGGCTGTCAAAAAGCACGTGGCTTTGTTTACCTCTCGCTAGTTAGGTTAAGTTGGTACCACTAAGGTTTATTCCCGTCAAGATGGCAGTACTGAGGTTTGCGATGCGGTGTTGTCTGTCAAAAAGCATGTGGCTTTGTTTACAAATCTGTCAAAAGCACGTGGCTGTCAAAAAACACGTGGCTTTGTTTACCTCATGCTAGTGAGGTTAAGTTGGCACTACTGAGGTTTAGGTCCGTCAAGATGGCAGTACTGAGGTTAGCGATGCGTTGTTGTCTGTCAAAAAGCACGTGGCTGTCAAAAAACACGTGGGTTTGTTTACCTCATGCTAGTTAGGTTAAGTTGGCACTAGTGAGGTTTAGGCCCGTCAAGATGGCAGTACTGAGGTTAGCGATGCGTTGTTGTCGATGACAGCTGTCAAAAAGCACGTGGCTTTGTTTACAAATTCAAATCTCCCGCCAAAATTCAAATTTCCCGCCAAAATTCAAATTTCCCGCGGGAGGAGGAGGCCTCTCCCGAGAGCCGGAGGAGGAGAAGGCGCCAGATCCATCCAATTATACTACTTTTACCATCATAACTTTATCGGTTATTCATGTCACAAACTTGTCGAGTATACTTGCAGTCGCTCACAAACCTGTGATTTGGTGTATTTACTACTTTATACACTATAACTTTATTCACTAAAGGTCACTTCTGATATTCCAGTTATTTATTCATACTGATCCTAGGAAAGCTTCAAAGTCCACTACTATTACTTTGAGGAAACCTAGTCCACCACTATATTAATCAGTACAGAATGATACAATGCTTCACCTTCTCTGAGTTCCAGTTTCAAGTCATCTACCCTGTTGTCACTGTCAAAGTTACTGTCATTACGTAATTGCAACCGTTTATCACCGAGAGAAATAGATAGATTGTTACCTGATGAATTAGTTCTGCTTAGAAATTTCGCCGGTAGGGCTCTGTCATGAAAATATACAGTCTCTTTCGAGTCATTCGACCGGGTCAAGAGTGAAATGAATGAAGCCCCCATCTAGGGGCGAGGACAAGAATTGTGCCGGCTGCCGAAACCTGTTGCACTCCTCTGGGGCAATGATTAATGGCTTGCAGAGGAAATGATGCTGGGAAGTGTTGCTGGAATGAAAGATGACAGGGAAAACCGGAGTACCCAGAGAAACTCCTGTCCCGCCTCCCCTTTTTTCAGCACAAATCTCACATGGAGTGACCGGGATTTGAACCACGAAACCCAGCGGTGAGAGGCCGGCGGCTCATTGCGTTTTCACTGCATTTACTATCATAACTTTGTCATCCAACTCGGAAATTTGTCGAGCTCCTTTGCGGTCCCTCACACACCTGTGACTTACTGTATTTACAACTCTATACACAACAAGGTCATCCACACGGAGGCTCAACATTGATTTTTTCTTAATTTTTTTTTTTTCATCGAAGGTTCATTATTGTGCGAGTGAGCTCAATGCACTTTCTCACTTGATGATATATGTGCTGCGTGTGAGTATTTCTCCCTGAACATTATCACATAACGGTTTTCGCAGGCGCAACGGTGATACCTCCTTCCTTCGGTTCCGTACCCATACTTACCTAATTTAAAACTTAAATATGAGAACATATCGAGGTTATTAGACAAAACGTCATATCTCACAATGCTCTTCCTAGCCACTATTTTCCTTAAGGCTGGTCACACCTCCCAATCCCACGTATGGATATGCAGTCCTTCAGAACACTATTAGTTGTGTTCATTTTCCTGTGCTGGTATGTAAAGTTATATGAACCTTAGATACACTATACTGTATGCTTGCGTAAACAGGTCATGAAAATATACGTTGCTACAGCGCGGTACCGTAAGGATCATTTTCCTTTGCAGATGACCATAGGAAAATGAACACAACGATCGTTGTTCTAATGGACTACATGTCTATATGTAGGTGGGAGGTGTGACAAGTCTTAAGGAAAATAGTGGCTAGGAAGAGCATGGGTAGATACTATGTTTTGTCTCTTAACCCCCGATAAAATGCAAGATATACACTGCATAACGGGGTGAGGAGGAGTTGGTGCTGGGGGGAGGGGTGTGTGTGACTGGGAGCAAGAACATACTTCGAAAGGAACTTACAGCATTGCTAACCAAGGAGGAAAATTATATAGCCATCATTCAATTATCACCAAGTTCATAAGAAACCCAACAGATTGAAGAATACTTCGCAATGTCGACAATATGGTGGCATCCGAAATGCTACTACAATCTATACTCTTTTCATATTGTCGACAAAGGAGTGCTGAAGAATTTTTATTTCGCCTGGTGAACAGCAGATGTGTTACCAGAGATCGTTTTTTTCGTACGACGTGGGGTATCGAATGGACTGTTTTTAGTCCTTCAACAATCCTACTGCTTCTGCTGGATTTGAAGCCACAATCTTGGGTTTCTAAGGCTGAAACTCTACCACTGACACTCGGAGATAGATTCCCTAATTTCTAATTTGGCACGTAAATATATTACTATATTCCTTGGTGACATTTCATGCGAAATGGACGTACAAAGGGCACTAGAAAAGTTTTTCAATACGCAAAAACGGTTGACTGGACACCCCTGTTATGGTGAGGAATGAAAAGCGGGGTGAAAACCGGTTTAGAAGACAGCAAGGCGCGATCTTCACACCAGTTATTACCAAGCAGTGGGATTGAAAGGAAGTTAAGATGTCAGTGTGGTCTAAAGGTGAATAACGCGCAATTATCCGCTACAATATTTCTCGTTGATTAACTGTTGACTAGTGCCTGGAGGAAATGACTCTTGTGCTGGGGAAAGACTGTCCACGTCGGACAACAATTTTCCCCTGGTACAAAGAGTTCCAGAGGGGAAATTTTGGGGTTGAAGACGATCCCCGTTCTGGGCGACCGTCTGAAACAGTGACTGACGAAAACATTCAAGCTGTGAGGGAAATGCTGCAGCGAGAGAGGCGGATGACATATCGGCAGGTAGAAGAGACCCTCCACATCCCTGCATCAGGTATTCATTCAATTCTACACTACCATCTGCATCCTTTGGGTGCCTCATTCACTTTCAGAAGAACAAAGGGCACATCGAGTGAAAGTGTGCCGAGAAATGCTAAAACAGTTTGAAAATGGGACTTGGCGTATCGTCAATATCATCGTTACAGGTGACGAAACTTGGCTTTATTATTACGATTTTTCAACAAAATCCCAGAACAAGGTGTGGCTATTTGAAGTTGAGGGTACTCCTGTGACTGTGCGAAAGTCAAGGTCAGTGAAGAAAAGGATGACTGCAGTATTCTTCACTAAACGGCGCATCTTGACTCGGGTTGTGCTAGAAATACGAAGGACAGTTGCTGCGAAGTGGTACAGTGAGACTTGTCTGCCTCAGGTCATCGAGGCTCTCAAACAGCTCCGTCCAAGGTCACGGCCCAAAACTTGGCTCTTGCATCACGACAATGCTCCAGCACATCGTGCTAATGTAACAATGGATTTTCTTGCCAGATCAGGGCTGACTGTGCTTGATCACCCTCCATACAGTCCTCATCTTGCCTCATGTGACTTCGCACTCTTCACAGAAGTGAAGATGAAGCTGAAAGGGCGGCGTTTTGCATCCGACGAGGAGCTTCTGGCAGCATGGGATCAAGAGTGTGAAAATGTAACCGAAGACAAGTGGCAGAGTTGGTTCAGTGACTGGTTTCGACGTATGGAGAGGTGTATTGTGTGTGGTGGAAATTATTTTGAATAAGTCTAAAGCGTTCACTCACACTACAAAACTTTCCTAGTGCCCTTTGTATAACAAATGTTAAGGACATTTATCGGGAAGGTATTGAAATCAAATATCCCAGTCGAACTCCAAAATCTCATCAGTCTTGTTATTCTATCGCTGTTCCCATGCCTGAGAGGTCGCGGGTGGGAACATTGTGGCACATGTGGATTTGGCGCTTTTTTACGATCAGATGCTCTTCCTGACGTTAGCCATATGTGGAGGAATTTATTCACTATTGCGTGTTTCTGTGGTGTGTTGTCTGAACAAGAGAGTCTTGGAACAAAGACAAAAACCCAGTCCTCGAGGCACAAGAATTAATCAGACACGATTACAATCCCCAACCCGAACGAGAATCGAACCCGTGACCCTTTGAGCCGAGGGCCTCAACTCTGACCATTCAGGCACAGAGAGTTAAACTCAATAATCTAGAGGGTTTGAAATGAAATACCATCGCTGTGATGTCAAAACCGCGAATGTGACAGTGTTCTTCCTATCCATTATTTCGCTTAAGACTCGTCTGGCCTCCCAGCCATGTATGGATATGCAGTCCATCAGAACAATTACTTATTTCCGTTGAGTTCATTTTCCTATACTGAAGTATGAATGAAAATGAACCTTAAATACATCATACTCTAGAAATGCCTAAATATGTCATGCCGCATGCGGGAGATAGTGGGTTCAAACCCCACTGTCGGCAGCCCTGAAGATGGTTTTCCGTGGTTTCCCCATTTTCACATCAGACAAATGCTGGGGCTGTACCTTAAGGCCACGGCCGCTTCCTTCCCATTCGTAGGCCTTTCCTGTCCCATCGTCACCGTGAGACCTATCTGTGTCGCTTTGACGTAAAGCAAATTTTAAAAAAAGAGTCATGCAAACTTATTCCTAGAATACGGAATAGTAAGGTTGATTTTCCTTTACACAAATGAAAATCGTTCAGAGTGACTGCATATCAATTTGTGGTTGGGAGGCGTGATCATTCTTAAAGGAAATAAATGATATGAAGAGCATTGTCACATTCGCGGTTTCGGCACCGCAGCGAACGAATAAACTCAAATATCATCATTTATCTTGTCATTTACGCCTGGTGATAGCAAGAAATGTATTTTAATTAGAGGAAAAGATGCGTGTGATGTACGAAGGAATACGTATTTAGAATAACACAATTACAATTTTATTTCTGTATATTACGATTTTTATTCTTTATTATTTTACTATTTGCTTTACGTCGTACCGACATCTTATAGCGACGAACGTTTTTAACTTAATAAACCTTAGTTTGACTCATATTCTACACTATCCGTAATGTGTCCCTCCATGCTAAAATGGATTGACATTTTAACCATTAACATTTTACTAAAACCTTATAATAAAGTTCATCATCAATCAAATAAACCAGAACAAACTCGTTACGATACCAGCGACATGATCAAAATGATTACTCCATCGGTTTTTCACCCCGAGCACTCTTGACGGGTGATTAAAACTAGCGTACGCCTGGAATGCAATTTAAAATGATACATTAAAAGGATGAACAGGGATATAAACCATTATAAATTCAATACCTTTTCGTTTTAATTGCCCCAAGCACAACTTTTCTAACATTCGATTCTCATTTACTCATTATCTAGGGTATGTATGATGGCAATTTAGTCTTGCTTATAGGGGTGAAAGGGTCAATGGGACCTGGCTCAACCGAGTATATTTTTTCTAGTTGTTTTACGTCGCATCGACACAGACAGGTCTTACGACGACGATGGGACAGGAAAGGGCTAGGAGTGGGAAGAAAGCGGCCGTGGCCTTAATTAAGGTACAGGCCCAGCATTTGCCTGGTGTGAAAATGGGAAACCACGGGAAAACCATTTTCAGGACTGCCGACGGTGGGATTCAAACGTACTATCTCCCGAATACTGCAACCGAGTTTTAACAAACTGTGTTGTGATTTGAAGTGTTCTGATTAACTCCACTACCAATGCGGCAGGTTTGTTATTATAATTATTTATGAGAGATAAAAAAGTGATCGTGTAAGAGACACATTCAAGTGCTGGACTACAAGTGGTATACCGTGTATGGTACAAGGGGGAAAGATATAAATAACAATGTACAAGCAGTCAGAAAAATAAAGGACACTAGGGGATGAACAAGAATTTGCAACTTCGGATGAACGAAATAGAAGTATTGAAATACCGAAACACTTTTCACAACAAGTTACGAAGGAGAGATTACAAAGATCGGTGATAGCGACAATTTGGATTTCAGCCGAATAACATTTAAAATTGCATTAATTAAATAAAACAGGTGTTTCCCAAATAACTGTAGAGCGTGAAATATGAGGCATTAGGGAAGGTAGGAAAAAGAATAGATTAGGAGAATAAATTAAAGATCAGCATTTTGAATTACGAATTACAAAGTCCGGGCATACCATAAGAATACTTGTCTTCCTTTTTTCTTACAATTTGTTTTACGTCGCAACGAAACAGATAAGTCTTATGGCGACGATGGAATAGGAAAGGCCTAGGAGGGGAGGAAATCTGCCGTGGCCTTAATTAAGGTACAGCCCAAGCATTTGCCTGGTGTGAATATGGTAAACCACGGAACACCATCTTCAGGGCTGCCGACAGTGGGGTTCGTACTCACCGCCTCCTGGATGCAAGCTCGCTACTGCGCTCCCCTAACCGCACGGCCAACTCACCCGGTTCGTAAGAATTTATCTGGCTAGAACAAGTTCTAGGAAACACTGAATGTAACACAGATGCATTCATCCCAAAAGGATAAACGTAAACAAGCTCAAGATAAGGGTATTACGCAGTACAATAATGTAAACAAATTTTGAAGTGCCACATGTTTTCGAGAGTAATTGACACACAGAAAGTTCTTTTTCACATAAATTTGAACAGCATTCCAAACGAAGGAATTAGACATCCACCTGCTCTCAAATAATCGAATACAACCACTCGAGAACATAGCCATGCGGTTTACAAGTGCATTGCTGGTGTGAGAATTTACATCAGCGTAACACAAAGATATTCCCTCTCTCCAACTGACGAAGAACGCCTCGAAGTAGCATTTAAAGACAGCTGCTTATAGAGGCCAGTTGAAGAAGGGAGGTATAAGGGAAGTCATAACACACGGCACTAGAAACGCCGAGAACATCCGTGAAGAGTGCAGAGTTTAGAATCTAGAGCCGACATGACGTCATCCAATTCTGACGCGGGTAATCTGCTGGAAGTAGTCCTGTAGCTGTGTCAATGGCGGATTTCAAACGCTGGGAAGAAAGCATCAGAAAATGACGAATATGACGGAGGTGAGTTGACAATGTTTGTACGTAATATCCTTTTCAAATCCCAAGACAAATTTTCTTGACAAAGACGAAACACTTTTTGGGGCTTCAATGTTTCCTCTGTGACAATAACAATTGTGACGTAACTGAAAGTTAGCATTTCGAGAAAGTTGCCTTTTAAGTTTTCACTCAACTTCAATCTGTTATTCAGCCGTCACCGTTCAATATTTTTCAGATATGTATGTTGTTGTTGTTATTTTTAGAGAGTACTCTTCAACTTAACATAATATGAAAGTATTTTTTCACTTTAAAAATGATTTTGGTTTCTATCTCTGACTTAGGCCACTAATGATGTAGTTGGTACCATATTCCAAGAAAATATTTATGCAATAATGAGGTAATGAATGATATTTTTCTTACAGAACAATTTACAAATCAAAGAGACCGCAGATATTGACGGGATTATATATCAAATGAATGAGAAACAAATAAAAGCTATTTTTAAAGCAGGAAAAGACATAATTATTAATTATAATTTAGATTTCTCACCTAAAAATCCGGAAAGAAATTATCGTTAATGCAGTAAAATAATACAGGGAGTCACATCAAGCCAGACGAAATACGAAATTAAAGTTGTAATGATAATGAAAGTACTGCCTATTAGTCCACTTTGCTGAATCTGATTTTTGTATTCTATTCGCATTCTAGGCTTATGTGCACATCCGTTTCTAGTGAAGCAAAATCGCATCTCTTCACATGGCAACGGATTGCAAGCACAAACATGCATCTCTCAGGACGAAGAGGGGGATGAATGCCCTCCCTGCAATACTGACGTTTAGCGCTCCGTAGCGGCGCAAGACCACGTGAAATTTTTGCCGCTTATGCCCCTATTACACTAGGACACCTGTGGTGATAACCCGTGGCGACACCAGTTGACGCGGACGTTGGATTATATGGAGTTTATCACGGCCGACTTGATGCGCCGCTCTAGCTAGCTAGCGCAGCGAGGGATTCAGTCGGCCGTGGAGCTTATTAAATTAGGGACACTGGTGGCGCCACCAGAAACTGGTGTCCGGCTGGTGAATGAGCCCGGCAACCGCTCGGGACACCAGATTTTTCTTTAATCAGTTCACTCAAGCTTCTCTCTTTTCAATAGTGTGCTCATGATGGCTGAGTAAAACGTTTTGAAGAAGGGTGGTGTTGGGGGATAAGATAAAAGAGTTAGCTAATTGAGTAGATAACTTAAGCTAGTGAATACAGAGAACTTAATTGCACAAGCTGAAAAATACCAAGTAATCAAGAACAATGCAACCGATGGAGTACAGTGATAGAAATGCCAAAATAAACGCGTGGAGCTAAATTATGGTGTGTTGCAGACCCGATTTTGAGGACAAGGATGTTTTTAACAAGAATATTTAAGGAATGTTTAATTTCTCAAGCAGCATCCTGACTTGAGGGCAACGAATTTCAATTCTGAGTACATTTATATATATTTGAATGGTGTTTCATTTAGAAATCAACAAAATCATGTTATAAGAGGAAATAGAAAAAGTAGGTCTTCAATTGTTGACGACATCTTTCAAAATGGATCTAGGCCTATAGGTTATTTCTGGTGGCGACACCTTCAACGCCACCAGTGTCCTAGTATGTTATAGGCCTTATGCATCATAGAGAGGAATATGTCATGATTTATATCGACTTATCTCACAATCGGCAATTTTTGAGTTACGTCACTATTGTTCTCAGCCAGCGATATGTGATACTGTTCTGCTTCCAAACAAATAAATTCGCAAATTGAAATTTGTGGGCAAAATATGAATGCTATTTTTGAACCTACTCTAAACCTACAGGGTGCCGACAGTGTTAGAATATTTAGAGTTGTCTCGAGAAATATACACGGCGTTTATCTTCTTTACCAATAAGGTCTAGGTCCGATCGTCTTGACACATAGCACCTCCGCAAGAATATTGACACAACTCAGAAATGAACGTTTCCGAGGAAACAAAATTTAAAAGTTTAAGACACCACATCAAATCAAGGATAATATTATATCCGACTATTTCAACATGATAAAATTTAGCATATTCATGGTGGTCAGAAAGAACGTGAATTGGATATATGAGCATTAGAGTGTTGGTTATGCAAATATACAGACATACCGACACTCAAAATAAATGATATAATGGAAAATAACATGCGCTTTACACAAGTGGAAGTAAGGAAGGTAAACCGCGCTTGGTAGCAGGTTTAAAGGGGATCTGCAATGGACACTTAAAGCTACCATTGCCCTATCTGGAAAACATCTGGACAGAACTCTTTAATGAGTGTGTTAATAGACATCCTATTTCACTTGACTGTCGCAAATCAATCATCAAGTTACAGTACAAAGGAAAAGGTGACACAAGCGAACCGGCTCCTATAGAGGAATGGCACTACAATCATAACCCTTTAAACTGCTAGTAAGACTGCTGACTCAAAAACAAAATAAGAAAAAAAATAATAAAAAATAAAATAAAAATGTACTTACTGTGATCATAAATCTGTATTGTATTATAAGAAGACGCTACATAAAGGGGCTTTTCAGCCTCAGTGGCATGTAAATCATGATCAATAAATTCAATTCAATTCAATTCAAAGGCTAAGTACCATTTTGGACCTGCTTGAAATTTGGATTTAGATATGGGCCATCCACCGTTATGGCTGTTGAACACCTACTGTATTCACAGAGGTTCTAGAGAAGATTAAGAATCATAAGAAGATGTTTGCCATCTTCATCGACCACAGCAGAGCCTTTGGCACAGTGAATAGGTGTGGAGAACCTATTCGGGTAGTGAGAGATGACAAAACTAATTACAAATATACTGGCGGAAAATCAAATACAGGTGTGGGATGATCTATCAAAATCAAAGTGGATAAATCAAACGGTTGGTGTGCTACAGGGTGACCCAGTCAGTCCAGTATTGTTTAATATCTGTACGGGCGAAGTAGTCACCAGAGTCAAGAAAGGCGCACCGAACACAAGCATTTATATTTTCGCTGATGATATGGCTCTCACCTCAGAAAACCTAGAAGATCCACAGAAAGCGATGGACCTCGTTACAGAGTGCACAGAAGAAAAGCTATAACATGCCAACGACAAGTACTGACTCCATGGAATCACTTTAAGTACTCGGGCATCACCATCCAAGTAACGGCATCAGACTTTACAATCCATATAAGGGTAGGACTAGTTGCTGCTATAAAAAAGCACATCAGACAAATATCGAGAATGGACTACTGTGCTATCTTAACCTAACTTAACAACATGACACTCCAGCGCTGAAGGGCCTTGATCTACCAAGTGACCGCTTCTCAGCCCAAAGGGCTGCAGATTACCAGGTGTCGTATGGTCAGCATGACGAATCCTCTCGGCCGTTATTTTTGACTTTCAAGACTAGGGTCGCTATCTCACCGTTAGATAGTTCTTCAATTCTAATCGCGCAAGCTGAGTAAACCTCGAACCAGCCCTCAGATGCAGATAAAAAGTCCTGATCTGGCCAGGTATGGAACCCGGGGCTCCGGGTAAGAGGCAAGCACGTTACCCTTACACCACGGCTACCATGGCTGCGCTATCTTACTGTACATAAAATATCTACCATATCACAAAATATAAATGAATATTTCTGTACCTTGACCTGTTGACGCCTTAACGATCGTGGCTATGGGGTGGGATACCTTGTCCGTTCATCTGCTTCATGATGATAGATGTCCAACTCGTTGGCTGAATGGTCAGCGTACTGGCCTTCGGTTCAGAGGGTCCCGGATTCGATTCCCGCCCGGGTCGGGGATTTTAACCTTCATTGGTTAATTCCAATGGCCTGGGGGCTGGGTGTTTGTGCTGTCCTCAACATCCGTGCAACTCACACACCACACACTATCATCCACCACAATAAAATGCAGTTACCTACACATGGCAGATTCCGCCCACCCTCATCGGAGGGTCTGCCTTGCAAGGGCTGCATTCGGCTAGAAATAGCCACACTAAATTATATTATTATTATGTTGATAGATGAGAACGTGTGCTTCACGGCTCATTGAGGGTCTGGTGTGACAGCAGGCGAGCGGAGCGTGCAGCTGCAAGCGGTCCCGAATAAAATGATGACCCAGTACCAACAATAACATTACACATGTCAAGCTGTCATTTGACGAGTGCCTGCCTCATGTACTACAACTAATCTCCGTTAGATGACATTACTACTGAAGGAATTATGAAGTCACGTTTTCTGCAAATGTCAACGTCAAGGCCTGTTGAAACACCTGGTACCAAATATATTGTACCCGCCCCCTACCCAAAAAGGCTCCGGCGAGAAATCTAAAGGGCGTTACTGGGTAAAACAAATAGGCGCACATCTTAAATTAACTTAGCGGCATACAGGGTAGGAGAAACGGGGCATACCTAACTATAATGAGAACACATTCCATTAAAGTTTAAGTTAATGGAAACGTTTTATTAAATCCTGACGATAATGAAGCATATATATACAAATGAAGTGCATCATTAATTTTACATTTGTTGTGGATTATTTATTGACTTGTAGTCTTGTGTGATAGATCCGAGTACTGTTTATCGCGAAGCGATATGCCATGATACAACGTGAACGGAAACATTTATCATAAACACTGAAGCTATCTCACATTATTGATAAATGAAATTAACATTCATGCAACAAGTCTGAGCGATCCCTATTCTAAAAGCATACAATTATTTCCCCAACGGAATAACATAAAATAAATTATACAGATGTGGATCAAACCCTGGGTTTGAGCTGAACCCTCACTGGGATACAATTCGCCATGCCGATGGGATAAAACCATCGCCGACACTAATTACTTTTCACAGCATCTTACACAAACATTGCAAATATTCACTCATTATATACAAGAAACACATGAGGCACACATCCTTCAACTCATAATTAAATATTCACCCCGTAATTAACTCATAATTAAATATTCACACAGCAATTAACACATAATTAAATATTCACACATCAATTAATTCATAACGAAATATTCACACGGTAATTAACTCATAATGAAATATTCACACGGTAATTAACTCATAATGAAATATTCACACAGAAATTAATTCATAATAAAATATTCACACGGTAATTAACTCATAATTTAATTGTAATTAAATTATAATTAAATTGATCAAAAAAACTAAACATTTCAATGGAGGTATGGGGTATCAGTCCTGTGGACATCCCTCGTAACTCTGGAACTCCTCACGTAGCTTAATTATATTACTTAACACTCACGAAATTATCAATACTGGATTAACTACACCCTAACATAAATTATCAATCCCTGAATCTATTGAACTACTGGTCTCCTGACGCATTAACTGGCTACAAGTTTCCCAAAATTAAGTAAATAAGTGAATATTCTCCCGCGTGCAAGTCTCTCAGAATATAAGTTTCCCCTATTCACAATTAAAATCACTCAGACCTGCTATTAATTAAATAAAATAAGAAATTAAAACTACATGCTCATCTTTGGCACTTCTACATTCAAATGAAGTTACATCCCTAACATTATAGTGTCAGCTTATGATAAATAATTCCTGTACCTTCTAGTCATGACATTTAAATATGTAAGTACTCATCTCCATCATCTGACGACACTTTGGTCAGCTCGGGTGATCCATATCGGGGTTTACTGCTGACCCATTGGCACCAAAGCGATCACTGGTATCTCCGTTTCACCATCAAGCCGGAAGTCCATGGTCCTTGATCGATGATGTTACTTGCAGTATCCTAAGCACAGGACACGCCACTGTTTTATTTCTACAATACGTTCAATTGCGTTCAGCGAGGGCGCCCGTCCACGAGTTCGGATCAGTACTTTGTAATCCGCGGTTCAGTATCGAATTCCTTGTACCTCTCAGCCACTATTCATTTATTACTACCCGACACGGTCGTGCTGTAGTAACAATAATAATATTACAATTCGAACTGAGTGTTCGCGACACGTCAAAGTTTTAAATGTTTAATTACTAGCGTCACGTATGTCACCTCTATGCAGTAATCACGCGAATTACTATATTGCGTTTGAATTTTAAGTTTGAAGTCACTAAACAAAGAATGAATACGAGCTCAGCTAAACATAGCTTCGCCCTTAGTGAGCTGAGAGTCCCGAATGAATATCTGCGCCTACGCCAGTGCTTTTTACAAGAAGGCAGTTCCCCGTACTCCAGTTCTGCATATGGCCTATTCACGGCCCACTAGAAGTCAAGTAGCACGACCATCAGGTGACCAGTATTCACTGATGTGATTGAGACATATCCGTCGGATAATTCTTCGTAGGATCTCCTGTAATTAATTACAGTTTCTCCTGCTTCCTCCTCTACGCTGGGGGTGAACTCCCGCATCATGGAGGTGTTTTGACACTAACCAGATGGCCCTTGGTAATTTTCCACGCAAAAATAACGAATTATTCTTTCTCCATCCGTAAGTTATCAACCAAGAGGACATTAAACACTCTAAATAAATACCCCAATTATAGTTATCTCTTCTAAATCGTAAAACGACTCCAGAATTCAGATTTTATTAATTTCCAAATCGTAGACAATCAAGTTGGCTAGGCTGAATTAAAGATGGCTTCCATATTTGGCTACAAAAAAGTTTGCCTCCCCTCGCTTTCTTGGTCGTGAGATAGGGATGACTTCTCTCAAGATACATCACGGTGAACCACCGAATGCAGCCCCATCCAAGACTTCACGGGCTTGGCTCTTCTTCGGGCTCCCCGCTGGACAAAGAAAGATGTTGCGCAACAGATCGAAAATAATAGCTGATATATATACTGTGCATATATTACACCTGTTTATTTGTTCTCGTCCAGTAGCTACTGGTTGAGCGCTGACACGTCCCAGAGATGTTCAGCCCTCAAACAATTATATATCGTCGCTGTTACAGCAAAACATCGTATCTTCCAATACTCTTCCTATCCTTTATTTTTCCTAAGACTAGTTACTCCTCCCACCCACAATGCATATGCAGTCGATCAGAACAACGTTCGTTGTGTTCATTTTACTTTGTTTAGCCGCAAAGGAAATTGAACCTTACCGTATTGCGTTGTAGGAATATATTTTTCCATGACTTATTTACGCACTCCTAGGGTATTAATAAATTTGATGTTCATTTTCCTTTACACAGCAGCATTCCAACATTAACCTAACGAAAATTGTACTGATGGACTACATAACCATATCTGGCTGGCAGGCATGACCAGTCCTATAAAGAACAAAGGATAGGAAGTGTATTAGGAGATATGAAGTTTTGCTGTAACAGCGACAATATATATAAAGGTTTTCAGAACAACAGATGTACAAATGATTGAAGATAAGGTTATTAAATTAAAAGTCGTAGTGAAATAATAATATACAAATAATACATTTATTCCAAAATATTTATCATCGTGATGGTGGAAATGATTGTTACAATAATGATTGGAATTAAATTCCACACAAATTATTTATCAAAGACTTAAGAATATTCCCTAAAATGTTTGAACAAATTAATTCCATGTGCTCCGGTGCTGGGTGAGAATCAGTGAGCAATATTTATTCACCTCTCTTCTTCTTCAGCAACTATTTCTTAAGTTTAAGCTCCCTTCTTTCCTGGATTGTTGTCGTTAATCGGACAATTCAAATTCAGCTTCTTATTTGAAGTTTCGTATTGAAAACCATTCAATCAAGAACTCTGTACTGACGGCTAATTACACCATTAAAGTGAAAACATTCCATCCTTAATTTTTACATTTTCACGTTGTATGAATTACCTAATCAATGTGCACTCTCACGGACCAAGCCTTTATGAAAATTTTTAGACGTAAAATTCAACCATTTTTATAAGATGGTTTTAATGTGTCTGTTATAACTTAATATAGATTCTAACACGTGTCTGTATCCAGTCTATTTTAACTGATGTTTTACATGACTTCTTATTGTTAGCTGAAGACGTTGCCACCAGGATCGAAATAAGTGCTAACATTAAATTAAAACTACGTATTGTAACTTTTTATTTCAAACTGTATTGGAAACGAGAAGTCTCTTCTCTTTTAGAAGGCAAGCAATCCTATTTACCGGGCGAGTTAGCCGTGCGATTTGGGGCGCGCAGCTATGAGCTTCCATCCGATAGTGAGTTCGATTCCCACTGTCGGCAGCCCTGAAGGTAGTTTTCCGTGGTTTCCCATTTTCATACCAGGCAAATACTGGGGCTGTTCCTTATTTAAGGCTATGACCGCTTCCTTCCAACTCCTAGCCCTTTCCTATTCCATCGTCGCCATAAGACATATCTGTAAAGCCACTAACAATCCCGATTTACTAACACGGCGAAAACACGCATTCTGTCTGGGACGGCACATGCAGAGTAGGTTTCGGCTCATAAGTGGCTATGGCTGGTCCGCGGTCCAACAGCTCTGCGCTCTGACCGGCCAACCGAGCAGAAGAGGTGTGGCCACGTCTCTACCGCGGCTGTATGCCTCTGCATTCGGGAGACGGGACAGTGCTGGACTTCACGGCTGGCTCCAACAGTCGACTGTCCTGAGAATAGTTTTCCGTGGTTTTCCATTCTCCTGCATTAAGGCAAATGCCGGGACAGTTCGCAGTATAGGCCACGGCCGCCAAAACTCTCACCTTGTCCGAGCACCTCCTTCAGCGTAACAAATCTCCCGACCTGTGAGACGGCGTCACCGTCTAAGAGGCCTGCCTCCTCCTTCAAGGGAGGAATGAAAATATTTTAGTAGCACTAGTAATAATCTGTCTGCCACTGCTGGTTTATACGCGGTTAAAGTGAGACTATTTTCTAGGGGTCTTTCGGTACAAATAAAATATTATTACGCCAATATAAATGTGGAACCACAACTACCAATCATACAGAGTTCAATGCTTTGTACTTTAACATTTACTTTCATCTACCCAACCATAAAAATAGGGTTACTATAGCTTGTTTAACAATACCGCCTCGCAAAGCCAATCTGAAGTTGCCCGCAAAGCGATCTTATTGGCTAACTTCAGCAGCTGATGAAGTGACAACGGCCGTGATATCTAATATTATTTTCCAATATTATTATTTATCCGTATAAAAATAATAATAAGGAGTGTACGTCCAATCGGCATAGGAGTACATTACAACTTATTCTAAACAGAAGTGTGTCAGTGATGCTGCTCTGTTTGTACACTTCATGACGTGATATTTTTCACACTTTACTCCACACAAACCGCAAATGCACTGTTCCGTTGCCTCGTGGAACGCCTTGAGACTGAAAACCATGCGTTACGAAACAAGTCACCAAGTGCCTCAGCTCGTATTCTGCTTCCATCCAGTCTTTGGTTTGCATAGCCGTAGTGATGTAGAAATCTTCGTCTAAGTTATTCCTTTTCGTTTGTAACACTTGTAGGAGCTCCGTGTATACAGCTGTAACTGTGAAGTATGTAACCTCTGGTCCTCTACTTGAAAATTTTCCCTCACCAGTACATACGTGTAACGAGACCGCGTGTATTTTGAAAGACCTAGCACCATTTTCAGGTATCTCGCTTTTAGGTTTTCAACCTCCCTGTATGCCACTAAGTTAATTTAAGATGTGCGCCTATTTGTTTTACCCAGTAACGCCCTGTAGAATTCTCGCCGGAGCCTTTTTTGGGTAGGGGGCGGGTACAATATATTTGGTACCAGGTGTTTCAACAGGCCTTAACGTTGACATTTGCAGAAAACGTGACTTCATAATTCCTGACTTCATAATTCCTTCAGTAGTAATGCCATCTAACGGAGATTAGTTGTAGTACATGAGGCAGGTACTCGTCAAATGACAGCTTGACACGTGTAATGTTATTGTTGGTACTGGGTCATCATTTTATTCGGGACCGCTTGCAGCTGCACGCTCCGCTCGCCTGCCGTCACACTAGACCCTCAATGAGCCGTCAAGCACACGTTCTCATCTATCAACATGAAGCGGATGAACGGACAAGGTATCCCACCCTGTAGCCATGATCGTTAAGGCGTCAACAGTTCAAGGTACAGAAATATTTTGTTTCGTAAATTAAGGGAGTGTTTGACGGTAGGAAAACAAGTATTGTGAACATGTGAACCATAGATCTGCGGTGATTAGTTTCGGCTGCCTGCCTATATTATCTACCTTACAATTTTATTATTACTGTTACCGTGTTTTTGTGGTAGTTATGCGTGAAAGAAGGTGCGGGGTGGTGAACAGGTCTCAAGCTACTAAAGTCAAATTAATTTAAAATTTAACAAGGTTATATTTTCTTTTCAAAATTAAGAAATAACAAGTACGGCAGGTACAGAGTAGCAAGGCAACAAAAGGTGCAATTACAGTATTTACAGTATTTGGGCTTCGAGCCCCGAATTCACACTTTACTCCAAAATAAGTTTTACCAGAGGGGCAGAAAACCCCATTCATGTTCAAGAGCACTTGCTCCAAATTACACAGAAAAGCCTCCTCGAGGCATACAACACTTAATTTTCAAGAAAGAGCCACACGCTCTCAAACTTTAAGCCTCTCAAAGGCCACACCAAACTCCACCTTCAAGTTGTCCTCTCAGGACATATACACAGGGGTAAAATACCCAACCTACTGAGGTCTATTAAATGAAAAGGGGTAATTACATGACCTCTAAAATAACAATTTGAGAGGAGGCGATCTGCACTCCTAATACACTTGTTTTTAAAACATAATCTGGCTCTAGGCCACTAATGCAAGGGCTAATCCCATACTACAGAGGTGACTTTAGAAAAGAACAATTTGTTTTACGTTAACGAAGAATAGGTTGAGAAAAATAAGTTCACCTCAAAACAATATGATTGGGAGCTCGAGAGGGTTAAGCACTCTCTATCCCGATATGCAGTTTAAAAGATGGAATAGATACAAGTTCCTTTACATTTTAAGGAAGGTTACATAATGGAAAAACTTCGGACCCGCCCCGAGAGTTAAACTGCTGAGCAAGCAAGAAAAGAAGTAATTAATCGGCCATTACCTGGTTGTTGACTGCCGCCGAAGAAAGAGGCGCTTCCCGCCCCCTGCTATGTACTTTACACACGAAAAGATGGAACAGAAGTGGCCCGGAGACCCTAAAATCAGCAGTTTATATACTCTCGCGGAAAGTTCGAGGCGTTAGGGGAATGAGAACACCCTCCCACAAACTCTTTATTGGGTAGGATACAGCAACATATTCAAGTTGGGGGAAGATACATCCGATTGGTCAGAAATTAATAAAAGAAATTCGGGATTGGCTAAATACAAAAGGAGAGGGGTATACAGCCAACTTAAACAATAACAGAAAGAAATTTAACAAGAAACAAACTTTTGAAATAAACATTTCTCCAAAAAAAATAGTTCTTTCACGTCGCACTAGGGTGCACCATTGTAGTTTTTCAGTAGTGTCCTCTAGAAGAGAAAGTTCACACTTCTTACTACCGATAAAACAAAAATACATCAAAAGTGGCACAGTTCAAAAACTCCAAACTTTCCACGTAGTGACATCTTCCGAGAAACTTGAAAATTAATACCGTCGATAAAGTTCAGACTTCCTCCAGCAGAGGATTTTCAATTGGCGCACCTTTTAAATTAGCGGCGTGGAGGTGTACCGCCCGGTACAATTACTATTATTATTATTATTATTATTATTATTATTATTATTATTATTATTATTATTATTAGTATTATTATTATTATTATTATTATTATTATTAGTAGTAGTAGTAGTAGTAGTAGTAGTAGTAGTATATGTATGCGTATAAGCCCATTACGCATAAGTACTTGGGGGCGTGCATTTACCTTCCTTAGCTCCCATCTCTCTTTCATCTTTTACTGTGGGCTTCCTTTCTGTCTTCAGACCAGTTTGTTCCAGTCTTCTTCTTTGGATTTTCCTCTTGTCAACTTGCCATTTGCGAATTTTGGATCTGAAGATTACCCTGTTTTGGACATTAGGTTTTCGTAGGTTTTATGTTGTTGTACTTAGGAAGCAAAATATGAATTTTTATTGTGTGAGATGGTAGATGTTTTTACATAAGATGGCATAGTAATGGTAGCCGTGGTGTAAGGGTAACGTGCCTGTCTCTTACCTGGAGTCCCCGGGTTCCATACCTGACCAGATCAGTAACGTGTATCTGCACCTGAGGGCTGGTTCGAGATCTACTCAGCCTACGCGATTAGAATTGAAGAGCTATCTAACGGTGAGATAGCGATCCTAGTCTAGAAAGTCAAAAATAACGGCCGAGAGGATTCGTCATGCTGACCAAACGACACCTCGTAATCTGCAGCCCTTTGGGCTGAGAAGCGGTAACTTGGTAGATCAAGGCCCTTTAATTTACGAAATATAGATTTTCTCCATCTTGTATATGGTTAGTTGGTTGTTCGAAAAAATCCACAGTTCTTCAAGCAAGCAACAAAAATGTTGAAAACGTCCTAGGGATATGAGCTACAAATTTTAGGTAAATAAAAAAATATTAAAAAGTATGAGATTATATTCTTTATTTATACCTAAAAATTACCGTTCTTTTCTTATTCTTCGTTATCCCGTCGATTAGATCACCGCTATGTCGATCCTCTTATGCCACCTGCTCTATGCCACTAGTTTAATAGAGCATCGCCCTCTACTATGACTGCGCTAATACGCCTTGAGCGATATGGGACTAGTTCTCATTTTTACCACCGAGCGCTGCTAAGCTGGCATTGAAATACGATTGTTCATTACAGCACACGTTAAGTGTTTTGTATATTTCTGTTCAAATATAAAGCCAATCATTCAATAAACATATTTGAATCGCACCTTACACCTTAATAACGAAATTCAGTGAAGACCGTACCCCTCTGCAGCGGAAAAACCGTACAAAATAATGTTAACGGTAGGTAGAAAATAAATAATATCACACACTTTTCTGTTTAAGTGTTTCGAGTTCTCGCGTTCAAATCTTTCAAAGATCTATGTTATTTATGTGGCTATATTATTTAAGAATACAGGAATAGCACACTGGCAAATAACTTCACTCAATGAGTATGAATGTCCGATTTCAGGAAAACTGAAGTGAGGAAAATCATGCAACACAGGCACTAAATAGTCACCATAGACGCAACAGGATTTGTATGCACAAATGGTTGTGCTTTCAATACAAAATCATTAATAACTTTCAAAATCCACACTGGCAAATCAGATGGGTACTGTAGCCTGCTGTTTTAATCTCTTTTATAAATCAAGTCCATTAGCACTGTTGAACACCTCGGTCTTATCAAAAGAATCAAGCATCTTGTCTGACTGCAATGTTGCTACATTTGTACTACTGACACGTAGCCTATGTCGAATCAACTTGTTATTGATAACATGTATTTGACAGTGGTACCTGCATCAAAAAATCGTGCATACCTGTATACGAATGGTTTTATATATTCTAGGGCTGTTATTACTTCAGTCGCGAAAATATCTTTCTCGCGCCGCACATTCATTTTCTTAAACTTAGACGGCTCGATGTTTTTGCATGTCAGAAAAAAGAACCGGTTTCACAGTTTCATTTGATTTCATCTGATACAGTTTCTTGGTAAAATCACTATTTATATCCTGGGAACCGTCAAACATAGAATTTTGAGTAAAGAATTTCTTACTTTTCAGAATGTGCTATTGTCGAAAACAAGAAGAGGCATTTCACTGTCAACACGATGACAGATCTTCGGTTTATGTGTTTTGAAGAAGACATTCTTCTTATCCTGCTAACATTAGTCTTACGATTATCACTCACAATGCGCATCACGAAAAAACCGCAAGCTTCGATTTCCTTTATTGTTTTGAGTGTTAACGTATGTAGCTCTGTACCTAAAAGCCTCCTAAAGAAGAAAAAATGCTGCCGAAACCTTTATTTTGTAGTCACAGCAGAAATTATAAAACAGAAAAGGTTATTGACATGGGTCATTCGATTTCTACTTTCGCTTGCATGAGAGTCATCTTGAGTAGTTTTTATTCGCTCAACATGGAATGAAGCATCTCTCTGTTGAAGGAAGGTGTGGAGTTTCTTGTCATTTAACATCTGCTGTTCGATGGACTACCAACAATCACAATCTCTCTGCTTCATTTAGGCACTGACTTTCTGCTAAGAGCCGCTCCTTTACTAAGTGTGTTACTCCAGTCTCGCAGTTTATATCTCCTACGTAGCGTGAAAGTGTAGATTTATTCGATGTGGAAAACATACCGTTTCGATGATCTCGAATTGAAATTCGGCGAGAAATCCTTTCTTGAAATAACATTTACCGTTTATGACGTTGTTGCTTGTTGAGAGGAAATTCATGAAACGAAATCCCACTTTCCGATCTGCTTTCCATCTTATATTAAGGCACACAGCAGTAAACACTATTATGTACATACACATTAAGACGGTTCACGACCAAAGAAACAATCCAAATAAGGTAAACACAGGCTCAGATTACACCAACACTCTTTGCAATGATCACCAAGCGTGTCTCGTCAAGCACAATAATGCCAGCTTCTCAGCGCTCCAAGCGCCTGAACTGGTAACTACGCCGTGTTCGCTCGTTTACATGTGTGACTGGGCATCGCCCTCTACTATGGCTGCGCTAATACGCCTTCCCAATACAGCGATATGAGCGATATGGGCCTAGTTCCCATTTTTACCGCCGAGCGCTGCTTCGCTGGCATTGAAACACGATTGTTCATTACAGCACACGTTAAGTTTTTGTAAATTTCTGTTTAAATATACAGCCAATCACTCGATAAATATATTTAAATCACACCTTACACCTTAATAAAGAAATGCAGTGAAGAACGTGTCCCTCCGCAGCGGAAAAAACCGTACAAAATAATGTTAACTGAAGGTAGTAAATAGGGGCCACCTGGCCGAGGCGGTAAAGGCGTGCTCGGTTCGCCCGGAAGGACGTGAATTCGAATCCCCGTCAGGAAGTCGTAAAATTTTAAGAAACGAGATTTCCACTTCTGGAGGTGCATATGGCCCTGAGGTTGACTCAGCCCACATCAAAAATGAGTACCAGGTTAATTCCTAGGGGCAAAGGCGGCCGAGCGTAGAGCTAACCACTCTACCCCATCACGTGCCGAGTTTAACAATGGTGGAAGCCTTTACCTTCCATTCCCCAAGAGCCTTCATGGCCTGTACGGAGGTGACCTTGCTTTGCTTGTAGGTAGTAAATACTGTAGAAATAAATAATTTCACACACTTTTCTGTTTAAGTGTTTCGCGTTCTCATATTTCGGTCTTTCAAAGATCTCTGTTATTTATGTGGCTAAGTTATTTAAAAATACAAGAATAACACACTCGCAAATAACTTCACTCAATAACTGTGAATGTCCGGTTTTAGGACAACTGAAGTGAGGAAAATCACGCAACAAGGAAATTAAATAGTCACCATAGACGCAACAGGATTTTTATGAACACATGTTTGTGCTTTCAATACAAAATTATGAATAACTTTCAAAATCCACATTGGCAAATCAAATGGGTACTGCAGCCTGCTGTTTTAATCTCTTTTATGAATCAAGTCTATTAGAACTGTTGCACACCTTGGTCTTGTCAAAAGAATCAAGCATCTTGTCCGGTTGCATTGTTGCTACATTTGTGCTACTGACATGTATGTCGAATCATTTTCTTATGATAACATGTATTTCACAGTGGTACCTCCATTAAAAAGTCGTGTTTATCTGTATACGAATGGTCTTTTAAATATTCTAGAGCTGTTATTACTTCAGTCGCGAAAATATATTTCGCGCATCGCACGTTCATTTTCTTAGACGGCTCGATATTTTTGCGTTTAAGAAAAATGAACGGATTTCACAGTTTCATTTGATTGCATCTGATACAGTTTCTTGATAAAATCACCATTTATATCCTGGAAACCATAAAATATAGATTTTTTTAAGTAAATAACTTCTTACTTCTTCAGAATGTACGATTGGTCGAAAGCAAGAAGAGGCATTTCACTATCAACAGAATGACAGATCTTCGGTTTAATGTGTTCTGAAGAAGACATTCTTCTTACCATGCTAACATTAGTCTTACGATTGTCACTCACAATGCGCAACACGAAAAAACCGCAAGCTTCAACTTCCTTTATTGTTGTGAGTGTTAAAGTATGTGGCTCTGTCCCTAAAAGCCTCTTAAAAGATGCTGCTGGTAACCTTTATTTTGTAGTCACAGCGGAAATTATAAAACGTAGAAGGTTATTGACCAGGGTAATTCGATTTCTACTTTCGCTTGCATGACAGTCATCTTGAGTAGTTTTTATTCGCTCAACATGCAACAAAGCGTCTTTCTATTCAAAGAAGGTGTCCAGTTTCTTGTCATATAACATCTGCTGTTCGATGAACTACCAACAGACACAATCTCTCTGCTTCAGTTAGGCGCCGACTTTCTGCTAAAAGGCGATCCTTTACTAAGAGGGTTATTCCAGTCTCGCAGTTTATATCTCCTACGTAGTGTGAAAGTGTGGATTTATTCGGTGTGGCAAACATATGACCTCGAATTGAAATTAAGACAGAAATTCTTTCTTGAAATACCATTCAGCCATTTATGACGTTACTCGTTGAAAGGAAATTCATGAAACGAAATCCCATTTCCAGATCTGCTTTTCATCTTATATCAAGGCACACAGCAGTAAACAATACTATGTACATAAACATTTAAACGATTCACGACCAAAGAAACAAGCCAAATAAGACAAACAGAGGCTCAAATTACGGCAGCACTTTTAGCAATGATCACTGAACGTATCTCAAAAGCAGACTAATGCCAGCTTCCCAGCGCTCCAAGCGCCTGAACTGGTAACTATGACGTGTTCGCTCGTTTACATGTGTGGCCGGGCGAATGAGAAGGCGTATTAGCGCAGTCATAGTAGAGGGCGATGGACTGGGCGAATGAGAAGGCGTATTAGCGCAGTCATAGTAGAGGGCGATGAACAGAGGAAGGCGCGAATCACGGCCGACTGGATCCCTCACTGCCCTCCTTGGAGCTAGCTAGAGCGACGCATCAAGTCGGCCGTGCGTGAATGCCAATATTTCTTCAAGTCGCCGTAAGAGTGCAGTATTAGACGCACAATCTTCGCTGTCAGTGTGGGTGTAGCACTGTGTTATTGGTGCATGAATGTGTGTGAAAAGCTGAGTTATTTCGTACAATGAGTAAACACGTCTGGTCACTTCCGTTCGTACAAGAGATATTTTGTGTAGAACTGTGAAATGAATTAATCATGTTATTCTTATAGATATTTCAAAAGTGTTTCTTTCCGTTTGTGCAAGGTATATTTTATTGTAGAACTGAAACTTCAGATTCTTTCCCCGAAATATTCAACTGTTGTGTACCATTTTGCCAATCTCGGAAAAGTGGTTCGCAGCCAGAAAAAGATACGACTCCATGAAATACCGTCTCGAAGGGAATTAAGAGAAAAGCGGCTGTCAGCTTTATCTAGGCAAGGACCTAATAAAGGAAGTAATTGGATATCCTCAGATTTCTCTCGCATCTGTGCCTTTACACCTTATTCCAGCAGGTGATGGAGCCTCCGTAGCTCAGGCGGCAGCGCGCTGGCCTCTCACTGCTGGGTTCCGTGGTTGAAATCCCGGTCATTCCATGCTAGATTTGTGGTGGACAAAGCGGAGGTGGGACAGGTTTTCCTGCGGGTACTCCGGTTTTCCCTGTCATATTTCATTCCAGCAACACTCTTGAATATAATTTAATTTCATCTGTTATTCATCAATCACTGCCCCAGAGGAGTGCGACAGGCTTCGGCAGCCGGCACAATTCCTTTCCTCGCCGTTAGATGGGAGCTTCATTCATTCCATACCTGATCCGGTCGAATGACTGGAAACAGGCTGCGGATTTTTTTTTCAGAAGGTGATTAAAGCCGTGAAGGATAGTGAATTCCTTGTGATAAGAATTCTTACGGATAACCATAACACAGACGTCTTCATGTTTAGACATTTTGGACAACCTCAAAACTCCAGACGATAATATTCCAATCAAACTAGAAAAAGGAAATCAAATCCGAATTTGCGGGTACTTAATTCGTGTTGTTGAAGGGAGGATGGAGTGTGACATTTGCATCAGCAATATCTCACTTCCTAGAGCTTCGACACCGCTAAATGGAACTGATTATGCATCAGGACAGAAGAGGAGTTGCTCTGATGAAGTATCTGTAGGAGAACGTTTAAGCCGCTGTGCCCTATTGTCGAAGTCCTTCAAATGTACGAGCGTAATACGAGAACTTGCGACGTCTTCCCTTTCAGAATGTGTTTTGTTACAGTGTGAGGTCAAGGACCATCAGAAAACTGTTAGTGATATTATCCTAACCAAGTTCGTAAGACCTCTATTAACTGATATTACGTTGGCAAGAACGCTATAGGTACGGTACCATTCCAAGCCAGAGAAAATCATTAATTGTGCATGAAGAGGCCAACTGCAACTTCATACAGGTAATATTGACGATATTTAATATTACTGATGTAATTTACGTGCTTCAATGATCATATGACCATATTGCATAGTGTTTTGTAGGCTGTCGACATTAGAATATGTTTGGAACATTGTGCGTCTATGCCTGCCATCTAGCGGAGAAATTATGTCGATGCCTAGTCGCAAAAAGCCTCATATAGACCAGGCAGTATAGGAGGATCGAGACGGTGGTGGATTAGACAAGGCCGACTTGATGCGTCGCTCTAGCTAGGGGCGCAGCGAGGGATCCAGTCGGCCGTGGATTAGATTAGCAGTTTGATTTTTCTACCACTACGAGCGCTAATGTTAGTCAATGCATAGTTTCACTTAAGCACCACTACGAGCGCTAATGCGAGTCAATGCAGAGTTTCAATTATGCCCTCATAACTATATTCGGTGTGGACATTCTAAAAAAATGAAAAATATCTGAGAGTATTGAACGAAGGAAAACATTACAGAAAGAAAATCTACAGCCTGTTTCCAGTCATTCCACCGGGTCACGAATGGAATGAATGAAGCCCCATCTAGCGGGGAGTATAGGAATTGTGTAGGCTGCCGAAGCCTGTCGCGCACTCCTCGGGTTCAATGATTAATGACTGATAGATGAAATGAAATGATAATGGAGAGTGTTGCTGGAATGAAAGTTGACAGGTAAAATTGGAGTACTCGGAGAAAAACCTGTCTCACCTCCGCCTTATCCAGCACAAATCTCATTTGGGGTGACCGGGATTTGAACCATAGAATCCAACGGTGATAGGCCGGCGCACTGCCGCCTGAGCCACGGAGGGTCTCAGAAAGAACTATGTAAATGTGCTAATTTGGCTAGGATTTGAATAACAAAGGAAACGAGTAAAGAAACAATCGATTTAAAGCTGTTTTCCTGGAACTGCATTTAGGCCGGAAGTGATTTTCGAATTTTTAGTTTGATAAAGTATCCAATACTGGCAACTTGAAACCATTATGGGCCCTTTAGGCCTTCAACTTTCAATCCAATTGAGAAAATGGTTTAATTTTAGATTTTTTCTTTTTTGCTAGTTGCTTTACGTCGCACCATCACAGATAGGTCTTATGGCGACTATGGGACAGGGAAGGGCTAGGAGTGGGAAGGAATCGGCCGTGGCCTTAATTAAGGTACAGCCCCAGCATTTTCCTGTTGTGAAAATGGGAAACCACGGAAAACCATCTTCAGGGCTGCCGACAGTGGGGTTCGAACCTACTATCTCCCGAATACTGGATACTGGCCGCAGATTTTACATTTTTCGTAGTATGGGGACCGCTACTTGGTTTGTTAAGAAATGTTTTCAATATTAATATTTCAACATCAAAATGTTGGCCTGCATGGTAGGAGAGATGGGGATATGTCCTTTTTAATCACTTCATTGAGTGCCAAAAGTCTGGATTCACTTCCAAATCTCTCCGCACTGTTCATATGGAGTGAGGGCATAGGCCTATGATGCTCTAGATAATCGTAATGCTTTGAGCAGGACCTCTGGTGTTACTCGACACGAGTAGGCTACGTGCCAACACCGGCTTTCACCGTCTCCTTACCTCATCATCATAATCAACCCACATCCTGACGCTGAGCTAGACAACGAGCGTCAAATGCGAAGATACACATCAGGTGAGCCGAACATGCCCTCGAACATTACCAGCACTGAAAGCCATACGATAAATAAATAAATAAATAAATAAATAAATAAATAAATAAATAAATAAATAAATAAATAATATGCATGAGATACCATCTCCCTGCCTCACCCCTGTTTTGATTGTGAAGCTCTCTGATAATTGACCTCTAAACTTAACTTTGGAAGTGGTGTTGTGCAGGGTGGCTTGCACCAACCTATTGATTTTTTTCGTTTAGTCTCAGTTCTCTTAAGGTGTTGAAGAGTGTGATCCTATCCACGGAGTCGTATGCCTTCTAGAAGTCGACAAAAATAGCTATCCACTGTCGGCACCTTTTCTTGCTATGTTGAAGGATGGTCTTCAGATTTTGTATCTGTTCAGCACAAGACCTTGCAGTTCTGAACCCTGCTTGATATTCTCCTAATTCTTTATCCAGTTGTCTTGTTATGTGCTGTTCCAGAATCTTGGAAAAGACTTTATACGATACTGAAAGGAGTGATATTCCTCTATAGTTGCTGGGATCTGTTTTGCTTCCCTTCTTGTGGATTGGATGGATAACAGCTGATGTCCAATCATCTGGGAGCCTTTCCTTAGCCCATATGTCCAGGATTACTTTGTGTATGTGCCCGAATGTTTGCTAACCAGCTTGTTTCAACATTTCTGCCACTATTCCGTCTTCTCCAGGAGCTTTGTTGTTCTTGAGTAGTTGAATGGTCTCTCTTACTTCTTCATAGGTGGGAGGAGGGATGTCTTTGGTGTCCGGGTTAGCTGGTTCTCTAACTGGGAGGCGCTGCGCAGGTTGTTCAGCATTCAAAAGTCCTTGAAAATAATCAGCTAGGGTCTTGATGCAGTCATCATAACTGAGGCACAGTGATCCGTCTGTTCTCTGGAAGTGTAAAGTTTGGGGTGTGAACTGGGTCGTCTGTTGGTTTAGACCTTTGTATAAGTCTCTGGAGTTATTTCTTCCAAAATCCTCCTCATCTTGTTTAATCAGTTCTTTGTTGTATTTTCTTTTCGCCCCTCTTATAATGCTGGAGGTGTTCTTTCTTTGTGTAATAAAGGCTTGTAGGTTGGTTTCGTTTTTATGATGGTTCCATTTGAGCCATGCTAGTCGCCGGGCTTCTATAGCCTCATCGCATTCGTTTGACCACCATGGGTGCTTGTTTCCTTTAGGTCTGTTGGGGATCGTCTTCTGAGCCACGTCTGTTATAGCATCCCGAAGTGGGTCCCAATTTGTAGTGGTGTTAATCCTATTGATGTGTTGGTTCAGACCCTCTTGGTAACTTGCATTGTATTCTTTAAGTCTGGTGATATCAAACCTAGGAATCTTCTTTTTCTTCATAATCATAGTCTTGGTCTTATACAGTGGTTTCAGATTCATCTTAACCCTGGACAGGTAATGATCGGAGTCTATGTTAGCTCCTCGTAAAACCTTGACGTTCATAATGTCGCAGTGGTGCTTCTTATCTATTGCTACGTGGTCAATTTGGAACTCGCCCATCAAGAGAGCTAAAAATGTGAAGTATCTCGGAGAGTGGATATCGGAAGACCTAAGTGAAACGATGGCTCTTGAACAAAGGAGAATCAAATTAGACAAGGCCTACCATGCCTGCAGAAAACTGTATGCCTCAAAGCATTTATCAAAGAATGTAAAACTGAGACACTATAATATAGTCGTCAGACCATCAGTCCTCTACGCAGCAGAATGCCTATCCCTAACTTAAAAGACCCCACTGAGAGCCCTGGAAGTGCAAGAACGGAAATTCGTGAGAAGAAAAATAGGGCCAAGGATCCTACCAGATGGGAGGCGATGGTGCAAACCCAACAATGAGCTCTACCAGCATCAAGAGAACCTCATAGATGCCATCAGAAGAAAACGTCTGACTGTATGGACACCTATACAGAATGGATCCTAATAGATTATCCCATAAGATCTTCAAGGTTGCTAACAAAGGCAAAGCTACTGGATTCCCCTGGACCAAACAAATGGACAAAGATCTTGCAGAGCTTAATATTAATCAAGCAGCCATTACTGACAGAAATGCATACCGTTTAATGGTCAAAACTGAACCTTTCCTAACATCCCTTACATCAGCTAGCCACAAAGGAACCGGGAATTGGTCAGAGGAGCGCAGGAAAGAATTCAGCAATAAAATGAAGAAATACTGGGCCAACAGGAAGGCTCAAGAGGCCACTAAGAACACAATCCAGTACGCTAAAAGAGGCAGACGACGACAAAAACACAGCTAGAACACAAGCAACGTTGTTCACAGATGGCCTAAACGCAAAGAAATAATAAATAAATAAATAAATAAATAAATAAATAAATAAATAAATAAATAAATAAATAAATTTAAAAAATAAAAATTAATAATTGAATAAATAAATATTATACAAGGTTATCTTAGTAACGTTTTTTAGTAACTTAGTGGCTTTGAAAATTCCCGTTACTCTGGTTGCAACTCTTCTTTTAAGATGGTGACTATCAAATTATCGGACCGTGCGGTTAGTGTGATAATGGATGATAGGATTCGGGTAACAGTCGGCTCGAAAACATCTCTGAATATTGTTTCCCATGGTTTTCCATATTTCATACGACGCAAATGCTGGGGCTATTCTTTAATTGAGGCTATAGCCGCTTTCTTCCCAATCCTATCCCTTTCGTATCTCATCCACGCCGTAAGACCTATCTGAGTAGCTGCGACGTAAAGCAAATTTGGAAGATTTTGTCTTAGGTTTTACTCTAATTGCACTTGCAAAACAAAAAAAGCTACGTAAGCCTACCGTTGAGTGATACAGTGCCTTGGGCACAGACTGCTCCATCGTCTACTATTGAACAGCGATAAGCGACAAGCTCAGAATACAACGTCAGCCGAGTACAAAGAAGAGGAGGAGTGGCCTGCCGAAGAATCTGGAGTGTCAGCAGACGAGCAATGCGTGCTGAGGTCACGGTGCAATGGCAATAGGGCCCGAGTAAGATAAAGATCCTTTATAAATGAACATAGAATGCCAGAAAGAAGACTGCTTATAAAAAAAAAAAACGGATGAAACTTAAATCTAACCATAGCGAGTTTCTCTCGTCGGTTGACCGGCAGGCGCGCCCAGCTTATCTGCCACCCGTTGAATCATCACTCCCCGCTCCGTGGCATGGCAACAAGGGCAGCACTTCGCTCACTTTATCCGTGCATAACATGAGATAAAAAAATTCAGAAAGTAAGAATTAAGAACATTAGTAATTAAAATTTAAGAAAATAAGCTCGTACCTTATGACAAGAGATGTTGGAAATGTTCTCCTCCTGCATCCACACATTTCTGGTATCGTCTAAGGAAACTCCGATTCACACGTATAAGTTCGTCTTCCGTAATTGAGCCTGTTTAAACATATTTACATTGTCTCAGCCCATCATGCTGAACTCTCCGAAACCCCGGCTTCTTGTACAAGTCGTCTTAGGAATTCTGTAGGATTTCTGTATGTTCTACAGTAATCCTTGTACGTTTTCATTTACCTTGTGTTTCGTTAAATACACGTTCGATACAACACTTCGCTTCTTATCGCGTAAAGAACAAGCTCCTGTCAATTTCTTTACGAATTTCCGAACGGTCTCTCTGTGTGGAGGGCGTACAACTGGAAAGTTTATAAGAATGTTGTCGTGAAGGAGAGGCTTTATGAAGATTACAGGACTCATGTTTTGAGACGGTTGGACTGGTACCGGTAAGTGTTCCGATATCCTTCGGGTTTTGGTGTGATTCGATGATCTTTAATTAAAATTCCGCTTGAATATAATTGAATTTGTATTAAATTTGATAGTTAGGTTACATTAAAAAGAGTGTTAACTTAGTGTTTATTGGTAAAATTTCAGCTCTTTTTTGTATATCTAGAATATGTTATTTTATATTTCGTGATTTGTGTTTCGTATTTTGCATATTCTATTTTATATTGATTGTACTGAGTTTCATATTGTGTATTTCGTAATTCTTAACTTTTATCTTGTATTTTACGTTTTGAGTGGGTAACTTTCAGCTCAGTATTTTGATGGATTTGAAGTGTTTCATACAGGTTCACGGACTTTCGTCGATTTTCCTGAACATCCTGTAAAAGCCCCAAAATTGAAACAGAAGTGGATGTGAATCAGTGTCCCAGCTGTGCTCATATTCAATTTCAGTACAATTCGTCCACCCTTTGGTTTGCCAACCTATTGTACAGACAGTCAAAGGGGGGAAAGAGACAGATACTTCAAATCGCTTTATTCATATAGGTGTATTACAACCCGAATGGCAAAAGGCGATTTTTTCATTCATTTTGTTCTTTCACCGCCTTGTATAACAGGGCATAACGAACTAAAAAATGTACTTTTATATCAGACGTTATACTGTTGTTTAGTTTTTTATGATTGTTCATACCAAAGCCCTACATGATGGTACATTCAAATTTTAAAGCTGGCCCCCGGAGTTGGATAGCAGTTCCATTTATCGCTACTAATACGATATACTCACCACTCTGAAAATTTTCTCTAGATAAAAAGTCTTGATTTGGAACCTATTGAACTTTGCAGGATGAATTGAGTTAGTGTCTCCTAAGTACTCAGTATCCCCCTCCCACTGGTTTCTAATAACCGTGCGATCGGGAACAGAATACAGTGATACATCCACTGAACTAAAATGCAATATTTATAGAGCTCGATAGCTGCAGTCACTTAAGTGCGGCCAGTATGTAGTATTCGGGGGATTATGGGTTCCAACACAAATGTCGACAGCCCTGAATATGGTGTTCCCTGGTTTCCCATTTTCACATCAGGCAAATACTATCGTTGAACCTTAATAAATGCCACGGACGCTTTCTCCCCACTCCTAGCTCTTTCATATCCCATCGTCACTGAAAGACTTATATGTGTCGGTGCGACGTAAAGCAACTCGTAAAAAAATGCAACCGCTGCATCAGTGAGCTTTTGGACAGTCAAAGCCAACTGTTCTTTTTTCTTTCATAACAGGCCAAGTGAGCCTTTCCTCATGATTTTACTGTACAGTTCCATTTTACAAAGCATTTGCATGTCTCAGAAATAATCAATTACATTTTCGAAATGTCTCATCTATGACCTAGTTGATCAGTTTGTTCTTAAAGGAAGGTAATGAAGCGGTAGTTTAATGTGAAATTAAAGTGAGTAATAGACAATTTTTTAGTAATTTAATAAGGATTGGATGACATATTTACTTCAACTTACGGAATTAATATGAATTGTATTAATACTTCTTGTGTTATATTGGTGAACATCCGCGATTTGTTACACGTATAGAGTTGGGGTGTACTAGATTATTTCTGAAAATATACATTTTATTAACATATAGGATATTTTGTGACGTTAAATCATAAGCGAAATAACATTACATTGTCCATAAAAACTGGCCGAAAACCGCTAAAACATGACCGTCAATGGGGTAAATATTTAGTGGCGGATTAACAAATATAAGACATTCTTTTTACAATTACGTTTGAGAGTATTGCAACTTTAATGACATGAAAAGTTCGCACTCTTTTTTTTTTTTGCTAGGGGCTTTGCGTCGCACCGACACAGATAGGTCTTATGGCGACGATGGGATAGGAAAGGACAAGGAGTTGGAAGGAAGCGGCCGTGGCCTTAATTAAGGTACAGCCCCAGCATTTGCCTGGTGTGAAAATGGGAAACCACGGAAAACCATTTTCAGGGCTGCCGATAGTGGGATTCGAACCTACTATCTCCCGGATGCAAGCTCACAGCCGCGCGTCTCTACGCGCACGGCCAACTCGCCCGGTAGTTCGCACTCTTGACATTGCAATATATGCCATGGCTGAGAACTGGCGGAGGTAAATTGAAACCTGCACGTTCCAGTCTTTGCCCTTGAGCTTTTTTGAACGTGATACAAAATGCCAAACGAATTAGAAATTGGCGCCACCTAAAAGAAAATGGTAGTGTTTTATCCGATGGAGTTAAATCATCTCGAGGAATTATAGCTCTCTGTCTACTTTCAATGTACAGCTCACTGATCGGCCGTTGGGAAGCAAAATGATGGCTATTTCCACGTTGTTATTATTATAACACGAAGATCTAAATTGAAGCGCTTTTGTATTACGCATTGGTGTATATAACTTATGTTTTACCAGAGCGCATGTGACCATTGATGAAAAATGCATTCTTGACATTTGTGTTGCTATGTTGAGCCACGTCAAGGATTTAATTAAAAGTTGCTCCTGGTTTACGATGGGCACAATGTCGGCGAAATCAAAATTGAAAATTGCCACATTGACAGTTTGTTCATAGTAAAGGGTTTCCGTGACAGTAACTTATGACTCGGAGGATCGACCCTCTTTCGTAATTCCCGGAGCGGAAGGAGTTCACAGGCTTAGTGTTAAAATTACGAAATTTTTTTTTTAAATTCCTCCGACATCAGTTCAAGCCACTAAATATAGGGAGAGCTACAGAGAGACAGTAAACTTGCGCCGAATAGCTTCTTCTCTACGAAGCGACTCTCTCTCTAACACAACACAGACTAAAACTGCTGATCAGAAAGACGTGCGACCGCGCATGCGGGCTTGCGACCTTCCACCTCCCCTATCGAATCTAATGCTTCAGAGCTTCCACAGCCCAGTGGACAACAGGTTACCTTCAAGTACTGGCGAGCACTTTGGCCAATCAGAATGCTACAATTTTTTAATAATTTAAATATATGTGGCAATAAATTTGTATGCTTTCAAAGAGACTCTGCAGAACTAAAGGCCAACAGCTTTCGTCAGAATGCTTTACGATGTAAATCGGTTCAGCCGTTCTTTCAAACTCGCTGTAAAAAAAAATCAGCCCAGTGTTTTAAATATAAATGCTTTGTTGGTGTTAACACAACAGGTAACTTAAAAAGTAGTTTTAGTCCACTTTTGTACTCAACTTCCACTACTTGAATTAGTTCTTTGTTACAACATGACCATTTTTTTCGTATGGCTATTTCTAGCCGGATGCAGCCCTTGTAAGTCAGACCCTGCAAAGGGGGTGGGCGTCATCTGCGATATATAGATAACCGAATGTTATTGTGGTGGATGAAAGTGTTATGTAGTGTGTGTGAGTTGCAGTGATGTTGGGGACAGCGCAAACACCCAGCCCCCGAGCCATTGGAATAAACCAATGAAGATAAAATTTCTGACGCGACCGGGAATCGAACCCGGGACCCTCTGAACCGAAGGCCAGTACGCTCACCATTCAGCCACCGAGTCGCACGTTATGCTCATTACAATATGTAATATGCAAGTTATCCTCCTTAATAGTGCGACTCTCTGGCTGAATGGTCAGAGTTGAGGCGTTCGGATCAGAGGGTCTCGGGTTCGATTTCTGGCAGGGTCGGGGATTTTAATCGCATTTGATTAATTCTTCAGGCCTGGGGTCTAAATATTTAGGCCCAACACTTTTCTCATCACATTACGCTACCAACCCCAAAGAAACATGCCATAGTGATTAATCCTCCCATGGAGTTGGCGTCAGGAAGGGCATCCGGCTGTACAACAGAACCAAATCCACATGTGTAAATAAATAAATAAATAAATAAATAAATAAATAAATAAATAAATAAATAAATAAATAAATAAATAAATAAATAAATAAATAAATGCAATGCAAATTTTAATTTCATAACAGTTGTATAGTACTATTTGAAGTAATTCCCCATACTGTATATCAGTTGACTATGTTTATAAGTACAGGAAATATTATAAGTAGAATTTTGTGAACAAAGTGAAATTATTAAGGAAGAGCTGTGTGTTTAATAGAAAAAATTGTTGGTGTAAATTGTATTCTACTGTATTTCAGGTAAATTTCTTCTCTTGTTATTTTAAAATAAGTGCTTGATAAAAATGTATTTTAGTGTACCATTTGCAACCGAGGTAGGCACCTCATATGCAAATAAAGTGATTTTGATTTGATTTTGAAGTAGTTATATTTTTTAATTAATTATTAATAACTTTTGTCTATAAATGTCCAGACTTTCAAAAATATTCCGTTTTGTCCCTTTTGATGCGCGTTTTAAATGGTGAGAGAATACTGAATATTTGATACTTCATGTCCTGTGTCATGTTGATGTCTAGCACCTCTCCTTGATCCCGCGATGGGAAGAGCTTTGTCTACAGGATGATTTTCATCATGCCGTTTTGTGGGTCCGTAAGTTCGGAATTGTCACTTCTCCAGTTTGGCAGCGATAGCGGTGATGTGGAGGGAACCCGGGCGTGTTCATTACGCACTCGTTCGGTTATTGCAACGCCCTCAGATTACCGCAGCATCCGCAGCTCTATCGCGAGAATTTAATTAATGTTGTTCTCCTGCCTTAGCCAGCACTCGGATTCATACATGAGAGGATATCTGATGATCTCCCACTAACTGGAACTGGAAATTGCTGATGCAACCTATGGTAACAAAGTTGATCGAGGAAAATTTCTACTACTGATGAGATTAGAGTGAATGTGTAGGAATTCCCTTCGTTTCATTACAGGATATCGAGTGAAATAATAATATAACTTCCTGTGAAAAGGAAATTCGTCATGTGGAGATATTCAGCATCTACTGCTCCTGATAGGAATACAAAATTGAAGAGTACAATTATCAGGAAGCCGCCTCTGTGGTGTAGTGGTTAGCGTGATTAGCTGCCACCCCCGGAGGCCCGGGTTCGATTCCCGGCTCTGCCACGAAATTTGAAAAGTGGTACGAGGACTGGAACGGGGTCCACTCAGCCTCGGGAGGTCAACTGAGTAGAGGTGGGTTCGATTCCCACCTCAGCCATCCTGGAAGTGGTTTTCCGTGGTTTCCCACTTCTCCTCCAGGCGAATGCCGGGATGGTACCTAACTTAAGGCCACGGCCGCTTCCTTCCCCCTTCCTTGCCTATCCCTTCCAATCTTCCCATCCCTCCACAAGGCCCCTGTTCAGCATAGCAGGTGAGGCCGCTTGGGCGAGGTACTGGTCATACTCCCCAGTTGTATCCCCCGACCAAGAGTCTGAAGCTCCAGGACACTGCCCTTGAGGCGGTAGAGGTGGGATCCCTCGCTAAGTCCGAGGGAAAAACCGAACCTGGAGGGTAAACAGATGATGATGATGATGACAATTATCAGGTATTATTGGTGACAAAGTATTTGAAAGGTAGTGAATGGTGTAAACAAACTAGCAACAAAATAAAGAGGAAGTTGCATCGTTGACACCTACACCCACGCTCCTGGTCCAGGATTAAAACGTGTTGAAAGCTGTTTAATAACTGCAGTTGATGAATTCTATCTTATTCCAATATCTGTGTTGACAAAATGTTCAATGTTGATGAGAAAAGTTCCACCTGTTCAACACTTTCTTATACCATATATTTAATTATGTAATATTTTTATGGAATGCATGTTTCGTCTCCTATTGATACACCTTCAGTTACTTAAACGACTTAGCATAAAATCACAAGGAAAACACTTAAAGTTATTTATGCAGATATAGTTCTAAAGTTGGTCTTTATACTGTTATTACTACTTAAAAACTATACCTGTAAAACAAATTTTAAATGCTATCCTTGTGATGATTTGCTGTTTTAAGGAACTTAAAATGTCTCCATAGGAGACGAAAAACGTATTTCATAAAAGTAATGAGTAATTAAATGTATGATATAAGAAAGTGCTGTATAGGTGGATCTTTCTACTGGACAATTACTCGTTAAGCAACCCAGAAATATAGCAATACATTTGGTAAATTTCACAATAGATGTCTCATCACACTTCCGAATATAATTATCAGATTTATATCAATGCGGGTTTCATTATGAGTATTTGTGACACCATAATACTTCCAATGATCCACGTATTACCACTATCACATTGTATAAGGTTGTCTTGTGTCGTACATTTAACCATATCCATGAACGAGGTTACAGTTCCGTGTACCCCTGGCATCAGCCCGATAAGAATGATCTCTTCCGTGTGGTATTTATTATTTTAAACAGGCGCTGTAGGAATGAATATAAGCGTTCCTTATCTTACCGTTCACGTCTACATGACGGCCTCTGTAATTTTCGAATTAGGTGCTAATATTAATTATATAGCCTCTGTTGTTCTCGTTGTTGCTGCTGAAAGCTACAAGTACGCTTTATGCTGCCGGCAGATGATAGACCGTGGAGTTCCCCTGAAAGGGTGATAATGGTGTATCAATTATGGAGAAAGGAAGGGAAGTAGAATCACTAGTCTGTTAATTGAATACTGTCCTCCTTACAGAACATTCACGACAAGGTGGAGGGAGGTTTACATCTTTGTCAGTGCAGTTACTAGATACTACAGGCCTACATCGATCGCTGCTGGAACTTCCTTATCCTGCCTTCACTCAATCACGTAATGAGTGCTGTATTATTTGCACGATGGAAGTGCAAATCCGTGCAAATCCGCACGTTCCTTTTGTACAAGAAAGACAGTGAAATTATGAAGTAAATCAAGGAAGCAGTCATAATATCAGTACTCACGGTTAATAGTAATTAGTAGGCTCCGGACCTTCAGGCAGTAATAAATGGAAATGGCGTATGATTTTTAGTGCTGGGAGTGTCCGAGGGCATGTTCGGCTCGCCAGGTGCAGGTCTTTTGATTTGACTCCCGTAGGTGGCCTGCGCGTCGTGATGAGGATACAGTAATGATGAAGATGGCACATACACCTAGCCCCCGTGCCAGTGAAATTAAACAATGATGATTAAAATTCCTGACCCTGCCGGGAATCGAACCCGGAACCCCCTTGGTCAAAGGCCACCACGCTAACCATTTAGTCGTGGTTAGAATACAATCTAATTTGGTTATTAGGAAGTGTCGACTAGCCCGTTCTTCCGTTATGTAGAAAGAGGAACATAAATTTCGTGCAACGCTCATAGCATAACCATTGTGTAGGGTGAACTATACCTGTTACTCGCTTCAATAAATTTCCTTTCTTACCTATTACTGCATACAAATGCATTCTATTAATTAGACACAAAATTAAAAACGATTTTCATAAAAATCTCGTATCGATATACAATTCGTTCTTTATAACTGTTACGGAGATATCCGTGGTAGGTAGAGGTGAAAGAAGGTGCGGGTGTGAATGGGTTTCAAGCTACGAAATTAACGTGCAATGTAAAATTAATTTAAAATTTAACTAGGTTATATTTTCTTTTCAAAAACAAGAGATAACAATCATAACAGGTACAGAGTAGCAAAAATGTAGGTACAATATTACTGGATTCGGGCTCAGTGCCCTTACTTCATAACTCTTGGGCAATCAGCCCCGCCTTACTCCAAAAAAAATTTAGCCAAGGGGCAGAAAACCCCATTCATGCCCAGGAGCACTGGCTCCGAACATTACCCATAAAGCCTGCACGAGGCATACAGAAACAAATTTCAAAGAGCGATCCGCTCTCAAAATTGTAAGCCTATTACAAGGCCACACCAAACTCTACCTTCAAGCTGTCCTTCTAAGGACGTATTCACAGGGGTAAAATACCCAACCTACTGAGGTCTATTACATGAAAAGAAGGTTGATTACATGACCTCTAAAATAACAATTTGAGAGGAGGCGAACTTGCACTCCTAATACACTTTGTTTTTAAAACCTAATCTGGCTCTGGGCCACTAACGCAAGGGCTAATCCCATACTACAGAGGTGACTTAGAGAAGAACACTTTACATTACATAAACGAAGAATAGTTTGAGAAAATAAGTTCACCTCAAAACAAATGTGAGTGGGAGCTCGAGAGGGTAGCACTCTCTATCCCAATATGTAGCTTTACAAGAAAAAGATGAAAAGAGTAATTACATTTTAGGAGAAGGTTACATGATGGAAATGCTTCGAACCCGCCGCGAGTGTTAAACTGCCGACCTAGCAAGAAAAGAAGTTATTAATAGGCCATTACCTGGTGTTGAACGGCTGAAGAAAAAAGAGGCGCTTCCCGCCTCCTGCTATGTACTTAATACACAGAAAGATGGAACAGAAGTGGCCCGGAGACCCTAAAATCAGCAGTTTATATACTCTCGCGGAAGTTTCTAGGCGTTAGGGGAATGAAAACACCCGCCCACAATGTTTTTATTGGATAGGACCCCGCAATCGATTCAAGTTGGGGGAAGATACATCTGATTGGATAGAAATTAATTTAAGAAATTCGGGATTGGCTACATGCAAAACAAGGGGAAAGAGAGGGGTATACAGCCAACTTAAACAATAACAGAAAGAAATTTAGCAAAGAACAAACATTTGAAATAAAAATTTCTTCAACAAAATAGTTCTTTGACTCCGCACTAGGTTGCACTATTGTTGATCTTCAGTAGTGTCCTCTAGAAGAGAAAGTTCACACTTCTTACTTCAAGCTAAACAAAAACACATCAAAAGTGACACAGTTCAAAAACTCAAAATTTTCCACGTGGTGACATCTTCTGAGAAAGTAGAGAATTAATAGAATAGATAAAGTTCAACCTTCCTTCAGAAGAGGAGTTTCAACTGGCGCAACTTTTAAATAAACGGTGTAGAGGTGTACCGCCCGGTACAGACCTCCCCCCCCAAAAGTTCCTCCAGGGGTGACACATGAAATCAGTTTGAAACAAAGTCCAAGTAATGATGTTGATACGAAGATAGATAGCAGAAGCATTTACAAGATTTCTTAATTCAGTTTCAAAATGTTGTTGTTGCAGGTGAATGAAAGTCTTTATGTTTGTAGAATTTGAATTTCTGAAGATAAACTTTTAATACTTAAAGATGAAGAAAAATTTTGCAATATCCACCAAATATAGTTGTTGAATTCCCAAGTGTAGTTATTGCTTATGGTGACTGTCCATGTAGTTGATGTAGATTGAGTCGGATGGCCAGACCGGCCGTTGCAGCTTGCGTCCAACGGAGGCCGCTCGGACCCCTCAAGTACCCTGAGATACCGCTCGCCCGCACTATGAGGGGAGCAGAGGTGTTGAAGTACGCCGCGCCCGCGGTGAGCAGATACAGGCTGCGGGCATGTAGCAGGTCGTGCGCCGCACATCAGCCTTGGCCGGGAGGAGAGCTCCGGCTCGCCGTTCACATGTCGTCCTCGCTGGAGAGGAGGGGGCCCATCCCCCTCCCCAGTCGCTGCACGGCGCTGCGCGGCTGCGGGGGCGCTGAAACATTAAAGCTAGGCGGCAGAATTGTGTTGGACTATCATCTTCTTTGAGGGTACAGGCTTGTGGAGAGGTTGAGGGGCCAGCGGCGTGTAGATATCCATGGCATTTACTATAATGAAGCCACAGTGTAAGGTGGAGCAGGAGACGGGAGCGTGGTAATGGCCGTGGCAAGAACAGGATGGCAGTTTAACGGGTCGGGGCAGGTTTTACACAAGGCTTACATCTAAAACCAAAATATTACAGAAGGGGCAGAATGCCTTAAAAGTGAAACTCAAAAAAAATATAACCTTCATATCCTTTCAAAATAATATGAAGCAAGTTAACACAGAAATTACACCAGTTTCACCTGGGACAGGTGAACTCTAAATATCCTCTCGGTGGCTGGATTACTTAGCAATAAGGTAACCGGCGTAAGAAAATCGAGAATGATACAAGGCCCATGAAATCTGGGGGCAAGCTTGCCCGCGGGAACAAAATTTTTGACCATAACCTGGTCACCTACCTTCAAAGTGGTGGGTCTCCGTCCACGATCATACCTTTCCCTAACCTTTTCATGAGACACTTTAAGATTGGCTTTAGCCTTCTTCCAAAGATCTTTAATGTTATCCGGATCTATTGTCTCGGGTAGAATGTCATTCAAAGACCAGAGGTTAGAGAGCGGCGAGTTGGGAACAAACTTGAACATCAAAGAAGCTGGAGTAAACTTGTGAGATTCATGAACCGCCGAATTCAAAGCAAAAGCTATCCAATGCAGGGACGTGTCCCACCTGGAAGGATCTTCATGATGATAGGCAATGAGTGCGGACCTGAGATTACGGTTAACCCGTTCAGCCAGAGATGGTTGAGGGTAATAAGCAGAAGTAGTTACATGAGAGATGGACAAGTCAAAACAGAATTTACGAAATAAATTTGATGTGAACGCCTTAGCATTATCAGATACAATATATTGACACGGACCAAAAGAAGCAAAAATAGAATTTAAGCAAGTAATGGTTGACTGAGCGGTAGCCAGCTTAGTCGGAAATAACCAGGAAAATCTTGTAAAACCATCTACACACACAAAGATGAACTTGTTGGCATTGCCCTTTGACTGGGGGAAGGGTCCCTCATAATCAATATACAGGCGTTCCATGGGGCGCGACGCTTGATGAGAAGACAAAAGGCCTACTTTAGTGGACATGGTGGGTTTACTGATCAAACAAGATTTACAAGCTTTTACAAGTTCCCGAATTTCACCGTCCATACCTTTCCATATGAACATTTCACGAATCTTTTCACGAGTTTTAAAGATTCCAAGATGCCCCCCCAATGGGGTCTCATGATAGTATTTGAAGATCATAGGTACAAGAACCGCTGGAACAACAACTTTCATCAACTTATCATGCCTCGAAGGGCAACATAAAACACCATTCCTCAGAACATAAGGGACGACATGTTCCCCAGAAGAAAGGGTTTCCATTATCGGAGCCAGCGTAGGATCTTCACGTTGGTATTTCTCAATATCCCTAAAAAGCATGGGAGCATCTGTTAAGATGGCATTAACACCAGATAGTATGGACTCAGAAGGTGATGAACTGTCGACCGGTTCGTGGGTCTCTACGTCGTTATGAAACATACGGCTGAGTCCATCAGCAACAACATTTTCGGTACCTCTGATATGTCTAACATCAAACTGGAAGGCGGAAATACGAATAGCCCAGCGGGCTATACGACCAGTACGACGCGGCCTACCTAAGACCCAGCTTAAGGCTTGATTATCTGTCTCCAGGTCGAATTTAACGTGTTCCAGATAGAGACGGAACTTTTCTAAGGCAAATAAGACTGCCAAACCTTCGAGCTCATAGATGGAATACTTGGCTTCTTGAGCCGACAATGTCCTAGACGCATAGGCGATGGGTCGCCTCCCTAGTTCAGTCTCTTGAAGAAGGACTGCAGCTACAGCTGACGACGACGCATCCGTTTGGACGATGAATTTCTTCGAGAAATCAGGCATAGCAAGTACAGGGGCATTACAGAGAGCTAATTTAAGATCTTCGAAAGCGGCTTGTTGAGAAGGTCCCCACTCGAATTTGATGCCTTTCCTACGAAGAAGGTTTAAGGGCGCCGCTCTATTAGCGAAGTTAGGAATAAACTTCCTGAAGAAATTCACCATACCAATGAATCTAGCGATACCTTTGATGTCCTTAGGAGGTTTAAAATCACGGATGGCCTGTGTTCTAGAATGATCGACAGCTACCCCATCGGGTGACACAATATGCCCTAGGAATGACATAGAGGGCTTAGCAAAGGCAACCTTGGACAACTTGACAGTTAACCCAGCCTTACGAAGGCGATTCAGAACTTCTCGCAGATGATCTAGATGTTCTTCAAAAGTCTCGGAAAATACGACGACATCATCCAAGTAGTGATATAAGTACTCAAATTTGATGTCGGAAAAGACCCTATCTAGTAGCCTAGTGAGCACAGCTGCCCCCGTGGGGAGCCCGAAAGGCACGCGGTTGTATTCGTATAAGTTCCAGTCCGTGGCAAACGCTGTAAGATGTTTAGACTCTTCGGCAAGGGGAATTTGATTATAGGCCTGATTCAAGTCCAAGATGGTGAAGAACTTGGCCTTACGAAACCATGAAAAGCAAGAATGAAGGTCGGGAAGGGGCACAGATTGCAACACCACCTTCCGATTGAGAGCCCTGTAATCAATGACAGGCCTGAAGCCTCCTTGGGGTTTCGGGACTAGAAAAATAGGCGAAGAATACGCTGACTTAGAGGGCCTAATAATACCATCCTTCAACATCTGATCGATGATTTCTTTCAGAGCCTTCATTTTAGGTGGAGATAGCCTATACGGTGGAAAACGGACAGGAATCGAATCCGTGACCTCAATTTTGTATTCAATAAGGTCAGTAACACCAAGAGTATCAGAGAACACCTCGGGAAACGACTGACACAGTTTCCGAATACTATCAGCCTGCTCCTCAGGTAGATGTCTAAGGTCTAACAACATCTCATCCTGGGTAGGCGAAATAGATGAACATGATACAGAATTACACTTTAACAAGGGAATTCTACAATTGGACGCAAATTTGAATGTGCACGACCTACTCTGGAGATCGAGCACCAGACCAGTGTGAGAAATGAAGTCCGCTCCCAATATGATGGGGCAAGACAAGTGCTTAGCCACAAACAGTTTGATTTTCCATGTAAATTTAAAAATACGAATTTTGACCAGTACGGAACCTAGAATTTCTAATGGCGATGAATTAGCCGAAACATATTGAATAAGAGCTGAGACATGGTCAGGTAGTTTACAAACAGATTTCAATTTAGAATACCATTCAGCCGAAATAATCGAACAAACACTGCCTGAATCTAAAAGAGCTGTTATAGGCTCGTTATTTAACTCAATCTTAAGAAAAGGAACAGGTGCGGGGGTATCCGCCGCAATCCTAAGACATTCTTTAGGGCATTCAAAAGATGAATTTGAAGGCTGATTGTTCTCTGCATTTACAACCTGTTTACTAGGGGCTGAGTCTCGGGAAGATGGATTAGTCGACTCAACCGATGCCACTAGTCACTTTTTATTATTGGCATAGGTGGAATTGGCACCAGAAGTTGAGCAGGAGGGGGTGCTATTTGAGTTTGGGCAATTTTTGGCGATATGTGAGAAGGCCCCACACTTAAAACAGCCTTGTGATGACCCTGCTCCATTCCTTGTCCCACTTGACTTGATCAGAGGACACTTATTCCGCAGATGGTCAGGCGACCCGCACGCATAACATTTACGGGGATTGACTGGTCGGCGAGGTGGAGGCCGAGTGTTACTAAAGGAAGGCGGGGGTTCTTTCGCGACACGCAAAGAATCGGCGTATCTAACTCCTTCCGCTGAGACGGCCAATGCTTCAAGTTCAGAGAAGGTTTGCGGACACGCCGCGAAACACAAATATGACCTGTAGGATGGCGAAATACCTTCTACAATAGCCTGCACAATCTGATCTTCAGGAAAGTGCAGAGCAAACACCCTAGTGTAGAATTTGATATCTTGAATGAAATCAGCCAAGTTTTCATCCAAGCGCTGTACACGGTAATAGTACTTCTGAATCAGGGAGGACCTGGCCCTAGCCGGGATGAAGTTAGCTAGCAAATGGGCATGGAAATCCTCAATAGATGATTGCTCGGCAATGGCTCTTACGATTTTATCAGAGAGAATACCAATAGCATACGGATAGATAATTTGCAAAATTTGACATGGCGAAAGAGAAAAAACAAGAGCATGATCCTGAAATTCCACTAGAAATCTTAAAAATGAAATTACGTCACTGGTGGTATTAACGGAAAACTTGGATATACCTCTGAGCAACATTGCCAATGGATGAGGCAAGCTGCTAAACCCGGGCGACATAGTAGGTAAAGGTTTCAATGGCAAGGAAGTTAATTCAGCACGTACATTGTTCAACGATGTGCGGCGTTCAGACTCGTTGTCCAATGGGGCAGAGATAGTTTGAGCAGCAACGGTTATCCTATTGCCTTCTCCCTTAGCAGGTTCTTCCTCACTACTTACATTCACTATGGTGGGCTGATCAGATTTGGGAGGAACTTCCCCAGTTAACAATTGAGTGACTTTACTAGACAATTCAGAGATAGTTTCAAGGAGCGTACTAGCTTGCTTCCTCTGAACGTCATTCACCTTCAGAGACAACAGATCATTAACTCTATTTGAAAAGTGATATAATCTGCCTTGCACACGCTTAATTTGGTTAGGAGACGGATCATTTTCATCAAAAAAACTAACTACGGAAGCTAGCCCAGTAATATTCTCCGTGATCGTGGAAAGAGAGTCGTCAATTTCTTTCTCTCCCAAATTGGGGATGGAAATGGGCAAATCAAGGGACTCTCTAAGCTTGTTAGTGTCTATTGCAACCGTGCCTCCAGATTGAACGTTTCTGATAGTTAACTCGTATATCAACTCCTCTTTGCGCAAATAGTTAAGGAGGAGAACATCGCGAGGGCCGGACATGATGACAGAACAATTAAAAAAAAAACTCAAAAAATTCCAGCAACTGAGAAAATTGTTAGAGTTCGAATTAAAGCAATGTTTAGCCGTCAAAAGGGGCTAAATTGAGACCCATTCAACCACGCTCTGCTACCACTTGTTACGGAGATATCCGTGGTAGGTAGAGGTGAAAGAAGGTGCGGGTGTGAATGGGTTTCAAGCTACGAAATTAACGTGCAATGTAAAATTAATTTAAAATTTAACTAGGTTATATTTTCTTTTCAAAAACAAGAGATAACAATCATAACAGGTACAGAGTAGCAAAAATGTAGGTACAATATTACTGGATTCGGGCTCAGTGCCCTTACTTCATAACTCTTGGGCAATCAGCCCCGCCTTACTCCAAAAAAATTTTAGCCAAGGGGCAGAAAACCCCATTCATGCCCAGGAGCACTGGCTCCAAACATTACCCATAAAGCCTGCACGAGGCATACAGAAACAAATTTCAAAGAGCGATCCGCTCTCAAAATTGTAAGCCTATTACAAGGCCACACCAAACTCTACCTTCAAGCTGTCCTTCTAAGGACGTATTCACAGGGGTAAAATACCCAACCTACTGAGGTCTATTACATGAAAAGAAGGTTGATTACATGACCTCTAAAATAACAATTTGAGAGGAGGCGAACTTGCACTCCTAATACACTTTGTTTTTAAAACCTAATCTGGCTCTGGGCCACTAACGCAAGGGCTAATCCCATACTACAGAGGTGACTTAGAGAAGAACACTTTACATTACATAAACGAAGAATAGTTTGAGAAAATAAGTTCACCTCAAAACAAATGTGAGTGGGAGCTCGAGAGGGTAGCACTCTCTATCCCAATATGTAGCTTTACAAGAAAAAGATGAAAAGAGTAATTACATTTTAGGAGAAGGTTACATGATGGAAATGCTTCGAACCCGCCGCGAGTGTTAAACTGCCGACCTAGCAAGAAAAGAAGTTATTAATAGGCCATTACCTGGTGTTGAACGGCTGAAGAAAAAAGAGGCGCTTCCCGCCTCCTGCTATGTACTTAATACACAGAAAGATGGAACAGAAGTGGCCCGGAGACCCTAAAATCAGCAGTTTATATACTCTCGCGGAAGTTTCTAGGCGTTAGGGGAATGAAAACACCCGCCCACAATGTTTTTATTGGATAGGACCCCGCAATCGATTCAAGTTGGGGGAAGATACATCTGATTGGATAGAAATTAATTTAAGAAATTCGGGATTGGCTACATGCAAAACAAGGGGAAAGAGAGGGGTATACAGCCAACTTAAACAATAACAGAAAGAAATTTAGCAAAGAACAAACATTTGAAATAAAAATTTCTTCAACAAAATAGTTCTTTGACTCCGCACTAGGTTGCACTATTGTTGATCTTCAGTAGTGTCCTCTAGAAGAGAAAGTTCACACTTCTTACTTCAAGCTAAACAAAAACACATCAAAAGTGACACAGTTCAAAAACTCAAAATTTTCCACGTGGTGACATCTTCTGAGAAAGTAGAGAATTAATAGAATAGATAAAGTTCAACCTTCCTCCAGAAGAGGAGTTTCAACTGGCGCAACTTTTAAATAAACGGTGTAGAGGTGTACCGCCCGGTACAATAACAATGAGTAGAACACAAATGTGCCAATGACAAAATATGTCCACTAGTTTATTTTATATTTTTGGCATGCCATTGAGGCACAATGTTATAGATTTTCAAATTAACCCATATGCATCCACCCGCCCTTTGCTCTGACATTGCTAGGAATCCGCCAACTTTCTAGTATGCAACCTGGGTGTTGCAAGCTTTCGGTTAAAACAGTATAGTGGGTGATCGACTGCGCGTATTATCACGGGACCTGTTGTATATTATTGAGAAATTCCACACTATTGCTCATGACACCAAAAACAGAACTTTACAGAAATATAACACATAAAAAATCCCTTTGAAATCTTAAAATTTTCATTACCTTATCTCACCTCGGAAGTTCTTTAGTGTGTGTTATGACCTTAATTATACGGCACGAACCTAACATTTGCCGATTTGAAATAAGGAAATAATAGGAAACCAATACGACATAAGCCTAACATTTTCCTGATTTTGAAATAAGGAATTAATGGGAAACAAATCACGAGTAAGTGAATGAAGAGATTCGAACCTATATCCCAAATACGAACTTACAGCCGTATGTCTCTCTCGGTGTATTATTATTATTATTATTATTATTATTATTATTATTATTATTATTATTATTATTAAGTCTGAGGATCAGTGGTAAAGTGTTCACATCCAGGTACCAAGATCGTAGGCTCAAATCCGGCAGTCGCAATCGGATCTTGAGGGGTGGGAGAAAGTTCATTCGGCATTCCATGTCGTACGATATTATTACGCGAAAGATCTCTGGTGATATATTTCGTTTTCATTCATGCACAGGATCACTAATAACTTCTTCCTCACTAATACTGCTGAAATCAGAGTGTAAAACATCAAATATGCTTTGAATTTCGCTACTACTGAGCATTTCGCACGAGCAAGCAACTTCCTTCTCAGTCAGCCATCTTGTCAACAACAGAATACAGATTTCTCGATCGATATTTTAATCAATTCTCTTTGCCAAAGTTGCATACCAGAGCACTCTGGTGACACTTTGAGACACCAAGAACACATTTCAATTAGAAATGTTTCCGGAAAATGCCAACAGATGTCACAAATGTCTCCAATATGGGACCTTGCATCCCGGCGTACCAGTCCGCTTGTGGAGTCCTGGCCCAGGCGCTCGAGCGCGTACCAGTCCGCTTACGGATGCATAGGGGTTAATAAGGGTAAGGGAAATGTTGCTGTTGCTTCTACTTGGTTAGAATGATATTTCAATATATCTACTGAGTAAGTTTTAATGTCTATTACGATTTTATCTTGCAGTTTAATCGTCAGTTTTTAACGTTGTCACCAGTCCACGAAATGTTTTTCGATGGTACCCCGTGATCAAGATGACTGCTCATTCCATATAAGAGAAATCTTCACATACGTCTGGTATTAACAACCGAGCGATTAAGCTCGGACGCCATTAATAATAACATAATCATTTGTCCAATTTCATTTGATATAGTAATTTCGACACACTACTTTTATATAATTAAACACACATAGCTGCTTTAGATATAACACATTTAGAATTTCTTTACGTAGGTATTTGAATTGTCTGTGTTTTATAGATGTTCAGCTTTGTGTAACAGAAACAACCAGAGAAAAGGAAAGTAAGCAGAACAAATTAAAATCAATCACGTAACTATAAGTGGGGAGTAATGGCGGAAGGGTACTCGGAATGAGAAAGTAGTAGCCAAGTTAGGAATAAGCTCAAGGAACGAGGCTATACGGTACACATATACCAGCTTGAGTAGTGGGTGTCTTGTGAGGCGCATGAAAGATCTTAGCTTACCAGGGAGTGTAATGAAGTAGAAGGAGACTAAGATGATGATGAGGATGGTGCGATTTAAATAAGTTAATGGTGAGATGTGTGGAATTATGAACGAGACCACACAACTAGTTACAAAAATAGGATTGTGCCGGCGTTTAGTTAATTCGCAGAGGTTTGCAGACTAAACGCTAAAAGACACAGCAGTTTTTTATATACGAGATATAATGGAGGGTGTAGCCGTTGCCTTATAAACCCTAGAATTTCCTTGGCGCGAAAATGGAAAACCACGGGAATCCGTCTTCAGCACTGTCCATCGTGCGGTTCGAAACCACTATCTCCCGAAAGCAAGCCGATAGATGAAGTGAAATGTCGTATGGCTTTTAGTGCCGGGATATCCCAGGACGGGTTCGACTCGCCAGGTGCAGGTCTTTCCATTTGACGCCTGTAGGCAACCTGCGCGTCGTGATGTGGATGAAATGATGATGAAGACAACACATACACCTGTACGCTGACCGTTCAGCCAACGAGTCGGACAGAAGTGTTTCGAGCAAGGGCGTTGCGTTCATTTAAAACCTTCCCGCCGGGCCGAAGCCGCGACGGGTCCCCTCCAATGAGCGAGGGAGGTAGGTACACAAGCCGATAGATATTTGACCCAAACTGCGCGGCTACTTGCTCGGTGCCTCCATCTCTCTTCTTCCCGTGCCTGGGTTCTTGTAAGACTGTTATCCTCAGTTCATCTAGCCACCACTCGTTCAGCAGTCATCCCATTTCAGCCAGCGGCACTTAGTAAGGTGTTGCTAATTTTTAACACGGCTACAGTTCTATCCAGTATTGACTCTGGCAGCCCGGTGTACTGCTCAACGCCAAGATCTGTACTGAACATTTCAGATAATGTACACCATAGTTGAGTTACGCTGGAAACCGGAACTTTCCGTACTAGCCCGATTCCCAACCAACTCGCTGAATCGGTAGTTTCACTTTTACGAGAAAGACGGAAGCAGATACGTACACTGCCAAAATGTCTTAAATTCCTCAATATCCAAGCTATCAATGCCTCATTAAAACCCATTAGTGCATAAAGTTACTTTTTGTCTTGCCGCCATCCTAGCTACAGATGTGATTCAACAATGAGCGCCAAGAATTGAGAATGATGTATTCTTGTTTCCTGTTAGCTATAGCCTTTCTGAAGTGAAAGAAAGTATTGTGGGCTTAAAACCATGCATAAGAATCGTAATTTTTATCATTTTTAAGACGTCCGATTTTTCGAACGTTATGCACTAATCGGTTTTAATACACAATACCACTAGAGGTACAAAACCGGCAGAATGACACACCATGTGTCTATCGGTGGTTGTCTTCAGTGGGTCTCCGTATTTAGTTCTGTACAGGTTTATCTACTCCGTGGACTGAAGGTGAACACGGATGCCTCAGTTCATCGGAGATATGTGTAAGACTTCGTTCATCCCCATTCGGATGCCCAACATATCTTCACGAACGGTTCTAAGACGGGGGACAATGTTGGATGCTCGCTCGTCTCCTATGATGTCATCACCAAACTCTCGTTCCTAGTGTCTCTAGCGTGTATACTGCGGAGCGTTTTGCCATATTAGAAGCTCTGCAGTTAGCGCTGAATCACGAACATGATCACTTTCTCATACACTGACTGACAGTGACAATGCAACACCAAGGAGGAGTGGTTCGAAAGGGATGAAAGTTGGGGAAAAAACAGAGACGGCACGGACGAATAATTGATGTTTATTTCAAACCGAATTCGACCTCTGCTTCGGAATGCTTCTTCGTTGGAAACATGAGTTTCCTGAATGGCGACAATGTCGATGTTATTGTCCAACAGGAATTTCGACAAATAGTCACACTTTGCCTTGCTAATGCCCTCGACATTCAGTTGTAGGAGTCTGATAGATGGACCAATGTTTCTCGCTAGTGAGTTCTGAGAAGAACTGTTTCTATTATTTCGTCGAAAATATGTCATTGCCAGGAGATCCTGTGGATAGTCTGGCTGCCTGTTTTCACTGTTGCTCAGTTAGCACCACCCAGGAGGCACGTGTAGGGCAATTAGAGGTTAAACCTACGGACGTGAGCAACGACTTGGCTCTAGCTGTACAAGATCAGGTAATGGAGACGACTGAAGAGATTCTGACCAAAGACCTGTCTTTACTGGAAGACTACTTCAAAATCTGGAGACTCCAACCCAGTGCGAGCAAAACAGAAGTGTCCTGCTTTCATTTAAATAATCGTTTGGCGAACGTGAAACTGAATGTTAGTTTCAGAGGGAGAATTCTTCATCATAACTGGAACCCAAAATACCTTGGTGTCATCTTGGACCGTACACTATCCTTCAAACAACACCTCCTGAACTTAGCACAAAAGTTGAAGTCTCGAAATAACATCCTTCATAAACTGTGTGGAACTACTTGGGGATCTTCAGCAACCACTTTGCGATCTTCAGCCCTGGGTTTGGTGTATTCAAGTGCCGAGTATTGTGCACCTGTTTGGATGAACAGTCATCATACAAGGCTTGTTGACACCCAGCTTAATACCACAATGCGCATCATATCTGGTGCAATCACATCTACTCCAGTTCATTGGCTTCCACTGCTAACTGGTATAATGCCACCTGATCTACGCCGATCTAATGCCCTTATGAAGGAATTTCACAAGATCTCAAGAAATCCTAGTCTACCCGTGAATAGTGACCTGCCACTTCTGAATCTTAACAGACTAAAATCACGCCATCCAACTCTGCGTGATGCCTCTAACATGGATGCTAAAGATTTTAAATCTCTTGATGAGTGGAAAAGTAGATGGGAAGCAGCAACGGATGTGCGCCTTCATACCTTCTTCTCAGGTCCCAGACTTCCAAGTGGATCCCACCTACCACGCAAGACCTGGACTGCCCTGAATAGAATCAGAACAGGACATGGTCGGTGCAGAGCCACTCTCCATAAGTGGAAAAAGCTACCTAACCCAGACTGTGACTGCGGAGCTCCACACCAGACTGTTCGTCATATCGTCAGGGAATGTAGGATTCGAGCCTATCACGGTGATGAGGATGACTTCCTGCTGCTAACTCCGGATGCTGCACGCTGGATCGAAGAATTAGACATTCAATTGTGAAGCACAAGTTGCTTTGTTTCTCAGCTGTAAATATGTATATATGTATATTACTGATTATGTCTGTATAAGCCATACGCTAAATAAATAATAATAAATTTCAAACCGATATGCAGGTTACACAATGCGCACGGCATCGACTCAGTAGGATGTAGGACCACCGCGAGCGGCGATGCACGCAGAAACACGTCGAGGTACAGAGTCAATAAGAGTGCGGATGGTGTCCTGAGGGATGGTTCTCCATTCTCTGTCAACCATTTGCCACACTTGGTCGTCCGTACGAGGCTGGGGCAGAGTTTGCAAACGGCGTCCAATGAGATCCCACACTTGTTCGATTGGTGAGAGATCCGGAGAGTACGCTGGCCACGGAAGCATCTGTACACCTCGTAGAGCCTGTTGGGAGATGCGAGCAGTGTGTGGGCGGGCATTATCCTGCTGAAACAGAGCACTGGGCAACCCCTGAAGGTACGGGAGTGACACCGGCCGCAGCACATGCTGCACGTAGCGGTGGACATTTAACGTGCCTTGAATACGCACTAGAGGTGACGTGGAATCATACGCAATAGCGCCCCAAACCATGATGCCGCGTAGTCTAGCGTTAGGGCGCTCCACAGTTACTGCCGGATTTGACCTTTCTCCACGCCGACGCCACACTCGTCTGCGGTGACTATCACTGACAGAACAGAAGCGTGACTCATCGGAGAACACGACGTTCCGCCATTCCCTCATCCAAGTCGCTCTAGCCCGGCACCATGCCATGTCTATGCTGTGGAGTCAATGGTAGTCTTCTGAGCGGACGCCGGGAGTGCAGGCCTCCTTCAACCAATCGACGGGAAATTGTTCTGGTCGATATTGGAACAGCCAGGGTGTCTTGCACATGCTGAAGAATGGCGGTTGACGTGGCGTGCGGGGCTGCCACCGCTTGGCGGCGGATGCGCCGATCCTCGCGTGCTGACGTCACTCGGGCTGCGCCTGGACCCCTCGCACGTGCCACATGTCCCTGCGCCAACCATCTTCGCCACAGGCGCTGCAGAGTGGACACATCCCTATGGCTGCGATTTGACGAAGCGACCAACCTGCCCTTCTCAGCCCGATCACCATACCCCTCGTAAAGTCGTCTGTCTGCTGGAAATGCCTCCGTTGACGGCGGCCTGGCATTCTTAGCTATACACGTGTCCTGTGGCACACGACAACACGTTCTACAATGACTGTCGGCTGAGAAATCACGGAACGAAGTGGGCCATTCGCCAACGCCGTGTCCCGTTTATCGTTCGCTACGTGCGCAGCACAGCGGCGCATTTCACATCATGAGCATACCTCAGTGACGTCAGTCTACCCTGCAATTGGCATAAAGTTCTGACCACTCCTTCTTGGTGTTGCATTTGCTCTGTCAGTCAGTGTATGTATTGACTCAAATTCCCTGCAGTCTAATGATACCTGCTTCCTACAACAAATACCAGTGCAGCAGATTCATGATCTTCCAATCAGGTTGTGGGACGCTGGCTGGCTCAAGGCTTCCAAGCTACTTGGGGACTACGGGGAATGAACTTGAGAATCAAGCTGCGAAAGAAGCGATACTTTCACTTTCAACACCTAGATTTATGAACGTACCTGTTACAGATATTTGTTCTCAGCTACGTCGAACCATCTCGACATCCTGTGAATCGGAATGGCTAACTTTGCGAACTTCCAACAAGCTGAGAGGGATTAAGAAAACAACTGTTGTGCAGCGGTCCATTTTGCGGCTTTCAAGGAGAGTCATAGTTTTGTGTAGGCTGAAGTATAGGTCATGGATGATCAACCCAATCTCACCACCTAAAGACCGAAGACCCCACTGTGTGTTGCCGAATTCACCGTGGACTCTACCCTTACAGAGTTCGCCGATCTTTCTAGTCTAGCACAGAACCTAGGCCTACAGAAACAACCGACATCGTACTAGCCGTTGACGAGAATACTACTGAGTTTATAAATCGCTTTATGTGTTAGAGTGGATTCATCAAGCGGATATACTTTTCAGATTCTTTGTTATTGCGGGAACTTTCGTTCCCTTTTGATGTATTCGTGTCCATATCGTCCTAATAATTTTGTCTTTTAAGATATATGTTCAAATTTACCCGTTAAATGAATAGCTTTATTTAATTATATATTTTTACTCCACTTAATTTGTTCAGGGAAGATGATTACCTACTAGAACTTTCTCTTAAAACAAAAATCAGTGAGCAAGTGGCTGTGAACGTGGAAATAAGCTTGATTCGGCAGATAACGGGTTCGAACCACACTGTCGGCAGCCCTGAATATAGTTTACGTGGCTTACCATTTTCACACCAGGCTGTACGTTAATTAAGACTAAGGTCCCTTCCTTCCCATTCCTGGCTCTTTCCTGTCCCATCGTCGCCATGAGACCTGTCTGCGTGTGTGCAACGTAAAGCAGATTGTAAAAAAAGAACACCACCACCATCACCAATTCTCTCAGCTACGTTTACTTGTCAGTGGGATGAATACTCTCATCTTCATCATGTCAAAGTAGGCACGTCCTGTGGGAACGTTGAATTGTTCATTCAAGCTAAACATGCGTTTAACATCTGTCACAAACAGCGAGCACATAATAATGCCATCCTTTATCTGCATCCACCTGTCTTAATAGCTGTAATTTGTATTTAAAATAGATGTGCATACAGTGGCGTCTCGTGAGCTCAAATTAGGCAGTGACCAATTAAAATATACATTTCAACCTGCACAAAATACGAATTTGTAATGATGTCATTCGCCGCACATAGAATTACCTTGTTTTTAAACCATAAATACATAAATTTGACGAGCCACTTCTAAAACACAGTATCATTATTGAAATCTTCAGTGTTGTGGAAATGCACCTGTAAGCCAAAGTTTGTATTGTACCAATCGAAGTTCAAATATTACGTTTGTCTTTTTTTAATAGCTCATGTTCAGTTTCTAACTCTTAAATATTATGCATATCTTGGACACTTAAACCTGCACAATTATGTCACACTCATATTTAGGTCAACAAAGTTCACATTAGGGCCAACCTCACGGTGAAGGTGTAGCATGCCTGCATCCTACCCGAAGGTCTCACATTCAGTTCCCGGCCGGGTTGGGACTTTTACCTGTATCGGAGGGCTGATTCGAGGTCCACTCAGACTACATAATTACAATTGAAGGGCTATCTAACGATGAGATGGCGGCTCCGGTCTGGAAAGCAAAGAATAACGGCCGAGAGGATCCCTCGTGCTGATCACACGACACTTCATAATCTGCAGGTCTTTGGGCTGAGCAGCGGTCACTTGATAGGCCAAAGCCCTTCGGCCATGGCTACGGGGTATGGTTTGGTTTCAAAGCTGGCATTGAGCCTCGATCGATCGATCGATCAATCAATCAATCAATCAATCAATCAATCAATCAATCAATCAATCAATCAATCGACCGATTTATAAACAAATACATAAATAAATCAAGCAAGCAATAAATAAATAAATAAATAAATAAATAAATAAATGAGTCAACCAATCAATATTGGTCGGCATTTAGGGCTGTCACCCAGGTGGCAGATGACATGTAAATTGTTTACCATTTCCTTTTAAAAATATTCAGATGAAAATCCACAGCCTGTTTCCAGTCACTCGACCGGGTCAGGAATGGAATAAATGAAGCCCCGTCTAGCAGCGAGGGTAGGAATTATGCCGGCTGCCGAAGCCGTTCGCACTACTCTGGGGCAATGATTAATGAATGACAGATTAAATGAAATGATATTGGAGAGTGTTGCTGGAATGAAATATGACAGGGAAAACCGGAGTACCCGGAGAAAAACCTGCCCTGCCTCCGCTTTGTCCAGCACAAATCTCGCATGGAGTACCCGGGATGTGAACCACGGAACCCAGAGGTGAGAGGCCGGCGCGCTGCCGCCTGAGCCACGGAGGCTCTAAAGGAATTTCAGATAATTTGGAAATTTATCGAACACCTCCCTTGATAAAATATTCCAGTCCCTAATTCCTCTTCCTATAATATAATATTTGCCCCAATTTGTCCTTTTGAATTCCAACTTTATCTTCATACTCTAATATTTTCCTAAATATACCAAAAAAAATACCTTTCAAAATTGCTTCTCTACTAATGTCCCTCAACGGGCGAGTTGGCCGTGCGGTTAGAGTCACGCGGCCGTGAGCTTGCATCCGGGAGATAATGGGTTCGAATCCCACTGTCGGCAGCCCTGAAGATTGTTTTCCGTGGTTTCCTATTTTCACACCAGGCAAATGCTGGGGCTGTACCTTAATTAAGGCCACGGCCGCTTCCTTCCAACTCCTTGGCCTTTCCTATCTCATCGTTGCCGTAAGACCTATCTGTGTCGGTGCGACGTAAAGCCAGTAGCAAAACAAAACAAAAAAGTCCCTCCACGCCATCTCTGCACTGACAACTCAGAACATCCCGCTTACTCGAGCAGCTCATTTCATTATACCCAAGTCTTCCCAGCCAATATTTGCAGTGTTTCTGTAACACACTACTTTTTCGGAAATACCCAGAATAAGTCTTGCTGTTTTCCTTTGGTTCTTCTCCAGTTCTCGTATCAAGCAGTCCTGGTGTGGAACCCATACAATGGAACCATACACTAATTGTGGTCTTACCAAAGACATGCGCTTCCTCCCATCTACATCCTAAATACAACCCCTGAATACTCTCATAACCGTATGAAGCCGTCTGTAACCCTGTTTAAGTGATTTCCCTAATTACTTCCAGTCATCCCCTCCGGTACATTCATCCCATCAATATGTCAGATTCATCTATACATGTTGGAGCAAAGTTACTTTAGGCAAATACAGTAGAGACAATACGCGACACTTCCGGATTTAGCCTTGTTAAAATGGGAGACAAGTCGCAAGTGGCGCTCCTAGTGGCTTGACCTGAAAATTCGCGCTAAATTCAAATATCAATAGAAATGTTTATACGGAAATGGATAAATAAATTACGTCTAGAAAGAAAGTGTTATTAAAATATTTACTTCAAAGTTGCTAAAGCAATTCTGGATAAATGAATGAAGAATTATTTAACAGATGTGAAATAGATTGCTGTAAAAGGGCTTCAACTTTCATTTATGCATTACTTTTTTAGCTTTAGAATTCCTGCCTGAACGTTCACGGCTAGATTTTTCTTTTTTCTCATTTAAAAGCATTGTATCATCATATTGTCCGACTCGTTGACTGAACGGTCAGCGTACTGGCCTTCGATTCAGAGGGTCCCGGGTTCGAATCCCAGCCGGGTCGGGGATTTTAACCTTAATTGGTTAATTCTAATGGCACGGAGGCTGGGTGTATGTGTTGTATTCATCATCATTTCATCCTCATCACGACGCGCAGGTCGCCTACGGGTGTCACCTGGCGAGCCGAACCAGTCCTGGGATATCCCGGCACTAAAAGCCATACGACATTTCATCATCATATTAAAACACTTGTCAACAAAAATATCGGCACATTCCTTACTCACATGATTCAATGAATTTACATTTAAGAGCTGGACAATTTTCCTTTTAACTTGAAGCTTACTAACAGAAAGAAAATCTATAAATTTAACCTCAAAAACATTGAAACTTTCCTTATAAGCAATACTTCCCATAATGCCATTAAATTAGGGTAAAACAAATTTGCATCATCATATTGTTTCAGCAAAATATGTACATTTCTTAAATCACGCATTACAGCATTCCAAATGGAGTAACTTGGAGCACAATCAGCCACACTCATATGCATATGTATTTTCCTGAATTAAATCAAACCCACAGATCACAGCTACCACAACTCATCGGTATTGAAGGTCAACTGCTGCACTATACAAAAAATATGCGTATTATATTTTAAGCAGTTAAAATATGCGTCGAGAAGTCAGAAGATTATGAAGTACTATAAAAATCTCTTTATCACTGGAAGAATATAGATGCAAACACAATATTACTTACATTTTCTTGTCAAGAGGGAAACGAAACTTCATAGTTACTACAGCCAAACACAGCACACACCTTTCTTGTCATGTTGCGAGGAGATATCAAGAAATGACACACGCTACTATTGAATTATGTCAACTCACTGAAAACGCATAAATAACACCAAAAACTTCGCACACAAATACACGTGCTCTTAAGAACAGAATCAGTAGTTCTCAGGTCAATCCGCTAGAGAGGGCTCTAATAGCAATCCCTCGATATCTTGCTGAGTGTCGCGTATTGTCTCTACGGTATTTGCTTTAGGCACCAACAGTGCGATTATTAGGAATGAAATTCTTCTTAATATTGTACACCCTTTATTATGTGTAACCAAAATTATTAACATTATATAATGGAAGCATAATCAGGACGGTTATGACCGTATCAATATTATTTAAAAGATGTGATGATGGACTTCATAACGGAAAACTGTGACACTGAAAACAGTATTACAGTAGTGCAGAGAAATATTTGATTCCTTCACATGTGATCAACGATATGTTTGACTAATCACTATCACTGGTATTCTTGCAACATCTCAGACATAGAACGGGTGAGCACAAAATTATGGACTTTTCGAATAAATTCGCTACTATTCATTGGAGGTATATTCTCGTTTACTATTGTGTGAGTTTAGTTGGCCGGATTGACGCTTAAATTGATATTCTGAGCTATATAAGTTATAACCCTACGAAGGGGATCGGCGAAAGCTAGGAAATATATAATTTTACTTAGTGAAGAGATTTTCAGAAATCGTCGGCCGCTACTCCTTTCAGAGAATACGATTTTCTCCTGCAATTCTTCTTAAAGTCTGTTGGTTCTCTGTAGATGTCACTGATGACTGATCAAGCCAATCTTCGCATGAAACAAGCGGCCCACAGGTAACATCTAATGGTGGGTGGAGGACGCGGTTGGACCTGACGTAGTTTGCGCTTTTCATTGGTTTCAATTTCTTGTCTGCGATGTGCCTGCTCAAACAGTGAGACACCTTCTGCAGTAACTTTTAGCCAAAGAATACAGATTTCTGAAATATGTAGCCTTTAAAGATTCTTGTGCCTTTTACCTAGGTCCATGCCTGGCTAATATTATGGCACGCTCTTGGCGCGATCTTGAAAAAGAAGAAATATAGTTCCTTTTCCCTCGTTTTACATTTATCACCATGTACTGAAGGCAAAGTCTTGTCTCTGTAACCATTCTCCTATTTCCTCCGACACTCTCTTTACTTCCTCGTAGTTTCTGCACATCATCATATACCTCGGGTTTTCAAAATGTCATTTTCCGAGTCTTCCTTTGTCTATATTACCCAGAACTTTTTCCTTCAAAAATATTTCCAGGAATTTATCGTGTCTCAGCAAGTGACCTACAAATTGGATTTTCCTTCTTTCGATCTCTTTCACGAGTGTTAGGTTTTGGTTGACACCTTTTACATTATAAAATTCACACAAAATTAGAGACCGAATTTTTATAATGAGTTCAATAAGAAATTAAAAGCCTGTCTTTACAATTTGTTATTATTTGTATAATTATTTATGTTACTCGCTATTTCTCCCAGTCTACTCATTTGTGTTTGATGTTTGAATTGATTATTTTATGTTTTGTTTTTTATTACCGTGTGGTTTCCATTATGTATTTTCATTCTTTTAAAATTGCAAGTGGAATCATAAAATGTTAGAATGCCTTTCGTTTATTGATCGATTTTTTTTTATTTCATAGATATAGATAATTCTAAGTCAGTGCTAAGAAGATATTAAATGGGTGTAGAGCCCATGTACCGGATATCCACGATTAAATTGTCGGTGTTCAGAGCAGCACAACACGGGCTGTAATGATCGTAGGAGTTTGAAATTCCGTAGATTTGCTAACAGGGTAAAACGCTCACGAATTATGACCCAAACATTATTATTTGCAAGTATTGACACTAAACGAAAATATGGCGTTTTAAGCAGTAGTAGGGTCGCTGAAATGAAGGCAGGAAGATCAAACACATACCTGCAGTTCTGGCACGTTTATTAGGATGTATAGGTTACAAACACTCAACTTAGCAACATGCTGCATTCCTAACACGGTATTATGAAATGAAATGTCGTATGGCTTCATTAGGATGTATAGGTTACAAACACTCAACTTAGCAACATGCTGCATTCCTAACACGGTATTATGAAATGAAATGTCGTATGGCTTCTAGTGCCAGGAGTGTCCGAGAACAGTTCAGCTCGCCAGATGCAGGTCTTTTGATCTGACTCCAGTAGGCGACCTGAAGAGGATGAAATGATGATGAAGACGACACATACACCCAGCCCCCGTGCCGGAAATCGAACCCGGGACCCCTGTGACCAAAGGCCAGCACGCTAACAATGGAGCCGGATACACGGCACGATCAACAGTTGCCACAGGATATAAGGTGAAATCAGAACGACATTTCGCTGTATGCTCGCCTGTAGATCAGGCAGAGACTTCGTCACTATTACATGTGACAAGCTTAAACAGCTTCATTTTAGACAAAAACCCGTATTGACTGTAAAATTAAGTCACAAATATTTAAGAATAACTTAAACATTATATTTAAACGGTCCGACTATTCATAACATATATAATTATTACATCCAGTACATGTTTCTTCCCATAAGGGAGATCATCAGTTACAATAAATCACACAATATATCAGCTATAAAATTACATTGCTAGATTATAAGACAAATTAAAACCACTTATACACACAAGGGCATTATTTAAAATAAATAATTAGCAAAATTTTCTTAAAGTTTCAAGTCAACAACATTCATAGGTCCCTGGTGCGACACCTAATTCATCTGTTTTTGAGTATCTTAATCATGTTCTTTAGCCCATTAATTGAATTGGGACGTATTGCACGCACATAACTGTACTGATTCATGTTCTTAAGAGCACTGGTAATTGAAGAAGTATACTGTTAACTCTCATCCGAGGGAGGTTTTTTTCTTTTGCAAGTAGTTTTACGTCGCACCGACACAGATAGGTCTTATGGCGACGATGGGACACGAAAGGACTAGGAATGGGAAGGAATGTTCCGTGGCCTTAATTAAGGTACATCCCCAGCATTTGCTTGGTGTGAACATTGGAAACCAAGGAAAACCATCTTCAGGGCTGCCGACAGTGGGGTTTGAACCCACTATCTTCTGAATACTGGATACTGGCCGCACTTAAGCGACTGCAGCTATCGAGATCAGCGAGTTTAATTTTAACATGTATTCTTCTCTTCTACAGTAGGCGTGCCTATTGACTGCGACGTACGTCAGTAGATTTGGGATGCATACCCTACTGAAAATTGGAACCGTTGGACCGTGAAATAGAACGGAGGACTTCGTAATGCGGTCGTATTGAAATCATGAGTGTGGCAGCACATTGAATGCGGATATACATCTCCACCACCCACTGTTTGGAGAACGGGAACTTTTTACTGAACCAGATGTGTTGGAGCTTGACATGATGAGCAGCAGGTATGATCTAAAAATTTAGCTTTCCCGGATGAATTGATTGACAGTTGGTAAAACTCTTAAGAGCACCTGGAGTGGAGATTTAGCGTTACAAAATCAATTTTATTATTTCTAACCTAAAATTAACTTGGAAATTTAGACTTTGAAATGATATATAAATCCCGTTTGTATCAAACTTGGGAGTGTTATAATTTAAATCTAGCACATGTACCCGTTCTTTGCACGGAGATTGGAAATCGATTTCACGATTCCTTAATTAATTTATAGGAAGTTACATGTCATTATTCAAACATTTAATACGGTATGTTAAACGGATATTCTTCTACAAAAGCACGTGGCAGTAACGTGAAGTACGATAAAGCTGAAAAAAGTGGCGACAGCATGAGGATAATCACAGAATTTATAAAACGGCACGGTTCATGGTCCGAAGTTGTGCGAAATTATCCCTACTTCTCGGTTATATAATCTGAAACCGGAAGTGTCGTTGTGGCTGAAGGCTCATGAAACCAAACATCGACGATAACCTCTCCCATTAATTGTTCTATCGAAAATAGTAAAATGACTCTTTAGTTTAACACTTGAAATGACAAGACAGCCTGTAAAACAGTCCGTTAATTATATCTCCCTTGTTATCTCCCTATCGATAAGGTGCACAAGAGGAAATAAAATTGAGAAATTGATTTCCATTAAGGCTGGTAGTTTTCCATTAAGATTGGTCATGTATATTTTCTGGGAGGGTAAAAATCACTATTTAGACTTCCTTTAAACCACGAATCCAATCCTGGATTTAGAAATAATATTGACCCTAATACCTATCCAAGAACAGATGTAAGTTTGGTAGAAATATATAGAGTAGTTTCCCACTTATAAGAACTCAACAAACGGATGAAGCGACAAATCGACAAAGAAGCCAAAAAAGTTCCGCTTGAACTTAGACTGAAAAACGGTCCGTTAAATGAAATCTCCCATATTAATCCTCGTATCGAAATGATGCACACGAAAAAATGTTTTATAAATTAATTTCCATTAAGACAGGTAGATTTGCATTAAGTTTGGTTGTGAATATTCTGTGGGAGTGCATAATCACAGATTAGGTTTCATATAAATCACCAGTCAATTCAGGGATTAGGGAAACAATATTGGCCCTAAAACCTATCCAAGGACAGATGATTCTAAACATCCAATTTGGTAGAAATATATCCAGCAGTTTTCAAGTTGTAAGAACTCAGACAACAGACAGACGAACAGAGAAACAAACAAACAAACACCAAAGCTAAAAAATATGCAGATGGTCATTATTACACCTGAACGGATAACTGAATGAAAATTTCACCAAAATAATGAATGTACAGACACACAATCGTTAAGATTTTATTTATATAGATAGCTCATGTATCAAAAGTAGTAAGTCCAGTAATCGGGAGATCGTGGGTTCGAGCCCCACTGTCGGCAGCCCTGAAGATGGTTTTCCGTGGTTTCCCATTTTCACACCAGGCAAATGCCGGGGCTGTACCTTAATTAAGGCCACGGCCGCTTCCTTCCACTTTCTAGGCCTTTCCCATCCCATCGTCGCCGTAAGACATCTGTGCCGGTGCGACGTAAAGCAAATAGCAAAAAAAATATTTAAAAAAATGTAGTAAGCTGGTAGCCTGGATGTCGAACTGCTGATACGACGCTACGATGCGACAAGGAAATACCCTGAAATGCTGCCCGAATGTTCCAGAAATTAACTAAGCAACAATAAAAAGACAGAGATCTGCCAAAAGAAAAATTCCCGCCAGGAAGTATGGTAGTGCTTGAGATGCAAGGGAGTACCAGAGAAATATGAGGGTCTTGCTCAGGAAATGTACCTAGGAGCAAATACGCAAGTTAGAAGCAGTGTAGGATTGACGGAGGCCATGAGAGTCCAAATTGGTCTTCATCAACGATCTGCATTCAGTCCCTATATTTTTGATCTGATAATGAATGTTCTCTCTAAACATCTATGCTATGTGGAGATAATATAGTACTAGGGCCCATGCAGTACAAATAGAGAACAGGTTAAACATAGACTAGAATACTGGCGAATAGCTCTAGGGGAAAGAGGTCTTAAAATTAGCCGGAATAAAACTGAACACATGTGTCTGAGAGGAACTGGAAACGAAATTGTTCAGATGGATAGAAACCAGCTCCAGGCAAGGAACAGTTTCAAATACTTAGGATCCACTATGTCTGCTGGTGGTAATCTAGATCTAGAAATTACCCACCGAATTGAGGTTGCCTGGTCTAACCGGAACATTTTGTCTGGTGTCCTCTGTGACACTAGACTAAATAATCGTATCCGAACAAAGGGGAAAACCTCGATGATGTGCGGCAAGACCTGAAATGCTACATGGTGCAGAAACTTGGCGAACAGTGCAGTCACAATATAAGCGGCTGGAATTATCTGAAATGAAGATGCTAGGATAGATGTGTAGGGATTGGGAGGAAATACCACATTAAGAACACCATTATACGAGGCAGCACTAATGTGAAATATCTAGAAAGGTCCAAGAAATACGATTTCTCTGGTACGGCCGCATTAAGCGCAGGGATGGAAATTATGTTGGAAGAAGAATGTTTGACATGGAGGTGGAAGGTAGAAGGAAGAGAGGTAGACCCTGAAGAATATGGATGGATTGTTTGCGGGGGATCGCAGAGAAAAGAAGTTAAGAGAAAATGTCGTTTGGGACCGAGGGAAAGGGAAATGGAAATGATTTGTCAGAAACGTCGACCCTGCATAAACGGGAAAAGACGAAGAAGAACCATGGAGGCTGTTATTCCAAATTTCATTTTTATTACTTAATGTAACCTGTTATTGGCTTCTAACATATTTAAGATTTTGAAACTTTGATAGTTTGTTTATTCAAGTGTTCTACTGTATACATATTAAACGTCTCTAATTGTTCGATTTCAAATTTCTCGTCACCTTACTGAAGATCATATTATGTCAAGTGTATATATCTGACATATTACAAGGAAATATATATTTATTGAATCTGAGTCAAAAATTGTATTAAACACGCTTCAGTAACTAGTCAAGGTACATAACATCCCTGTTCTGCCAAAACGGCGAATTTAACAATGCTCTTCCTATCCATTATTTCCCTTAAGACTGGTCACGCCTTCCAGTCACATATTGATATTCGGTCCATCAGAATAATTTCCGTTGAGTTCATTTTCCTATGCGCATGTGTAAAGGAAAATGAACCTTACTGTGCTATACTGAAGAAATGTATGTTTGCATGACATTTACCCACTTCTAGAGTGTGATGTATATAAGATTAATTTTCCTTTACACACGCGCATAGGAAAACGAACTCAAGGAAAATTGTTCTGATGGACCGTATATCAATATATAGCTGGAAGGCGTGACCAGTCTTAAGGGAAATAATGGATAGGAAGAGCATTGTTACATTCGCCGTTTTGGCATAACAGGGAGGATATGATAAACACATAAAAATTCATACGTCGGTGATGGATAGCTTTTGAGAAAAGGTACGTCAAACATTGATAATTTAGCATAGTAGGGGTACGGCTTCCCAGCTCTCCTGTACAACGGGTCAGTTATACGAATCTGAAACAGGTGTATAATAATTTGAATTGCTTTTTTTCTTACATGTTGATTTACGTCACACGGACGCAGATAGGTCTTATGGCGACGATGGGACATGAAGGGGCTAGGAGTGGGAAGGAAGTGGCCGTGGCCTTAATTAAGGTACAGCCCCAGCATTTTACTGGTGTGAAAATGGGAAACCACGGAAAACCATCTTCAGGGCTGCCGACAGTGAGGTTCGAACCCACTGTCTCCCGAATACTGGATAGTGGCCGCATTTAAGCGACTGAAGCTATCGAGTTCGGTAATTTGATGTGCTTAGGATGTGAATTCTCCCAGGACTGAGTGAAACTGGATCAGGATTCAGTGAGGCTAAAGAAGTGAGCAAGAAGTTGCGATCAATGGTATTCTGCAAGAAGCAAGTGAGCTTTCGGCGGAAAACTCTCTTTATTATTATTATTATTATTATTATTATTATTATTATTATTATTATTATTATTATTATTATTATTATTGTTCCGTTATGCCCATATATCGAACGTGTTTGAACTGGTTCATTGGCTTGATGACTTTCACCTTCCTAGTCTTCCAAAATCTCTTCATGAACTCACTGTGTTGTCCCTTTCGATCTTCTGACCACTTTGTACCAGTCTTACTGCTAGTTTTGACCACAAATGTGTGTTTTTTTTTTTACTGAGATCCTAAAGACTTGGTGATTTTTCATGATGTCTTCCCCGATGTTTCATTCATTCAGGTCTCCTCTTGTTTCCTCCAGCCAATTTATTATTAAACCTATACTTATTCGTTTTGTCCTGCTGTTGAGCAGGTTATTTGAACAATTTGCATCCCTGAGGGTTAATTATTCCCTCATTATTCCTGCATAGGCCTTTTGTGAACCTCCTTTCTTTCATCAGTTCACTTCTCGCCTGTTTTCAACTTTGGCTTTTCTTGCAAATGCTGGTATGCTCCAAGTTTCTTCTGGAGAGGAACACCTACCTGGATGTCATCATGTGTGATCTATACTTCTCGAGCGTCTATATCTACTTCGGCGAATCAGTGTACCTTGGTTTGCTTGTTCACAAGGTAGGAAAAGATCCGACTGATCAGTCTCTGCGAGCTCATACGTATTATGTGGCCATAAAATGAATTCTCCTTTCCGAATGGTTTTCGTTATTCTTTCAACACTGAGATACAGTTCATTGTTACGCTGTCTCATGTAATCACCATTTTATCGGGTTGGTTCTAGGATCTTTCGCACAATTTTTCTTTCTTTGGCTTCTAATTTTTCAATTGGACACTTCCAGTTGACTGTATGACATTCTGCTGTATACAGGGCTTCTGGACGAATGACTGAACAATAATGCCTAGACATAGCTTTGATCGACAGTGATAATTTTTGTAGATATGTCTCTAGTATTCTAAATCAATCTTGTTGATGCTGGATGTGAATGCTTCTTTCTCAGATTTGTTAGCCATTATCCACTAACCTAAGTACTTACAACTTTCCCCTGTTCCAAAATTAAATCTCTAGTCAAAAAACTCCGGATGTACAAAGGAAATTTGTAGGCCAACCTTCTTTCTTGGGTTTTAAGGTGGTTAATTTGTTTTGCAACTTTATCTAGGGATCAGAGAATATCGCAAGATCTGCAAAACCTAGATAATATTTGTTTACTTTTTAATTTATTTATTTACTACAGGTTTTCCATTCTCCTGCTCTCTGACGAATGCCGGGAGAGTACCTAGTATAGCCCACGGACGCCAACCCCCTCATCTTCTCCGAGCATGTCCTTCAGAGTAACAAATCTGTCAGCCTGGGAAACGATGTTACCGTTTACAAGGCCCGCCTCCCCCCTTCAGGGCACGAATGAGAATATTTTAGTTGTAGTTGTAAAATTTCGTAATGTACAACTTTATGTGTGTATTTTTAGATAACTCTGATGATGATGGTGATGATGGTTGTTGTTAAAAGGGGCCTAACATCCGCCGTTTCAATACTCATTAATCATCCACTGATTGAAATGGAACTCATAGTCCGACTCATGGCTAAATGGTCACCATTAAGGCCTTATTTTCAGAAGGTACCGAGTTCGATTCCAGGCTGGGTCGGGGATTTTAATCACCTCAGATTAATTCTTCTGTCTCGGATAGTGGGTGTATGCTTTTGCCCCAACACTCTCCTCATCATAGTCAGACAACACATCACACTACAAAACATCACAGGAACACGCAATAATAATTAAAACCCTCCACATATGGTTTGAGTCAGGAAGGGCATCCAGCCGTAAAACTGGGCGAAATTCACATGTGCTACACGGTTCGCACCTTCGACTTCGAATATGTTGAAAAAGCGGTAGAAGAAGAAGATATTTCATTTTCTTTCGAGAAAATCTTAAGCTACTAAACATAACCTTATTACTTGATAAAAGTCTTAATCCAAAAGAGTGTACAATACAAAGATAAAATTAATAAAAAGAAGCACAATGAACACTAAAAATTGAAACCCAACTTCCCAATGGCTTTCGTCGTCTAGTCACTTTTAATTCTTGATGTGAATTAACTATTGATAAAGGTAGCAGCGTTTTTGTGAAATTCCTTAGTGTTGTTATGAAACAAACAGTTATACAAGGTAATGAATACACATTAAAACTGTGAATGACATTATTTGGCGTTTTAGTAATGTTTCTTCTTCTACTTTATCAGTTTACTCTCCAGGGTAGGTTTTTCCCTCGGACTCAGCGAGGGATCCCACCTCTACCGCCTCAAGGGCAGTGTCCTGGAGCGTGAGACATTGGGTCGGGGGATACAACTGGGGAGGATAAGCAGTACCTCGCACAGGCGGCCTCACCTGCTATGTTGAACAGGGGCCTTGCGGGGGGATGTGTAGATTGGAAGGGATAAATAAGGAAGAGGGAAGGAAGTGGCCGTGGCCTTTAGTTAGGTACCACCCCGGAATTTGCGTGTAGGAGATAGTGGGAAACCACGTTAAACCACTTCCAGGTTGGCAGGTGGGAATCGAACTCCCTCTACTCAGTTGAAGTCCCGAGGCTGAGTTGACCCCTTTCCAGCCCTCGTGCCACTTTTCAAAAATTTCGTGGCAGAGGCCCGAATCGAATCTGAGCCTCCGGGAGTGGCAGCTAATCACACTAACCACTATACCATAGGTGCGGACTAACAATGTTTCTACTTTGGAAAAATGAAATGTAAATATCGATTATTATTGTAGTCATCCGTCCTGCTTCTTGTTCAACGTAAATGTGATACAATTGACTAAATACTGATGGAGTAGAGAACACCTCGTGAAGTAGAAATCGTCCCTGTTACAGAAGTACCTCGTATCTCCCAATGTTCTTTCTATCCATTATTTTCCCTTGGACTAGTCACGCCTCCCAGCCCCCTATGGATATGCAGCCCATCAGGACAACTTTCACGGAGCGAGTTGACCGTGCGGTTAGGGGCGTGCATCTGTGTGCTTGCATTCAGGAGATAGTGGGTTCTTATCCCACTGTCAGCAGCCTTGAAGATGGTTTACATTTTTTCCATTTTCTCACCAGGCAAATGCTGGGGTTGTACTCTAATTAAGGCCACGGCCGCTTCGTTCCCACTCATACCCTTTGCAGTCCCATCGTCACCATAAGACCTACGTATCTGTGTCGGCGCGACGAAAGCCAGTTCTAAAAAGAATACAAGGACAGCTGTATCAATTTTCCTGTCATCAGCCGTGAAGGAAAATTAACCTTAACGTACCGTACCGTAGGAATGTATGTCTGTATGACGCATTTACGCGCTCCTACACTACAATCTACTTAAAGTTAATTTTTCTTTATACATTAGCATAGGAAAATCCACCGAACGAAGTTTGTACCGATGGACTCACTGCATATCGATATGTGGCTGGGAGGCGCGACCAGAGAGATACGAGGTTTTGCTGCAACAGAGACGAAATATGAATTGATGGATGATATAAACAAATTGGGTGATGTACCAGGCGATTCGTTACGGAATTCTACATTGTAAACAGAATTCAAGGTGAAGTAGTGCACGCGTTGTGACTAAGATTTTATTAAATTGCATATATCTTAGCGTTAACCCAGAAACGCGACTGGGATGTCACCATACTGTACCCGTAAAAATGTGTTCATATCTTTAAGGCGCTTGATATTAGATGAACGAGCATGAGGCTTAATCTCGGTTGTGGCTTTATCATTGGAGCTGGTACAGAGAGAGGTATAGTTATCAAATTGAGAGATTATTTTGATAAATTGAGTTTATTGATCATCAAAAGCAAGTTCATATCACCTTCATACAGTAGCGTGGAAATGTCGTGGCTGGTTGGTACCTCCAAGTCCTGGGATGGTGCTGGACATCGACTGGGCAGGGACCACACCTGCTCGGATGAGGAGTTCTGGAACGTCTGGAGGTTCTGGAAGTGTCTCGACGTTCTGGAAGTCTCGACGTTCTGGAATGTCTCGAAGATTAGTACGCGTTCCTGGGTTCGATTCGAGACGTAATTCACACCTGAATTTCCTGTACGGCACTCCACACATTCAGGGCACTGTCTGAACAGATATGACCTTTTAATTATGATTACTGCTAAAACGTTCTAGAATAATCACTCGAAGAACAAGTACTGGTAGAAATGCAAGTTCATAAGGCAAGCTCACTGTAAGTCAGGATGTTCTAGAGGATTACTGTTACTGCAGTCCTAAATGCACAGTTCTGAAGGTTTAAAACATATTGGCAATGAACTGAATAAGTAGCACTCGGAAACTGTCCTGTTGCATTAATAAGCGAAGTGAATAGCCATTAAAGAAAATAATATTTGAAAGAAAAAGTCTGACTTCATAAATTATGGATCACTCAAAATACTGGAAAGTTCTAGGCTTTCGGGAAATGCGGTATGCGTATTCCGAATTGTCACAGTCTTTAAGAATCAAAACATAAGTCCCTGTGCAGCACTTGGAAAGCATTGCATATTTCACAATTAAACGTAATGTTTAATGTCCCCTAAGTTCAATGTTCCAGAAATTGATTCAAAAGTATAAGTTCGCGTAAGTTCAATGTGATACACAACACACGTGAAAATTCAATCGTCGTCGAATAAGTAAGTCCTTATGTGGCACTTAAGAAAAAAAACACAGTTCCAATGTGTAGAAATAACAAAGTTCCAATGTGCAAAAATGTTAAAGTCCCAACACGACACTCGAAAAAACTAAGTTCCAACGTGTCGAAATGTTAAAGTCCCAACACGACACTCGAAGAAAATAAAGTTCCGTGACAATGTTCCAGCATGTCACCTTAAGAAAATAATAAAGTCTTATCGCGACACTCGGCGAAAATAACTAAGTTCCAATGAGACGCTTCAGAAAAAAAACAAAGTTCTTATATGGCACTTTAAGAAAACATCAAAGTCCAATCACGACACACGAAAAAAACTAAGTCCCAATGTGGCAATATGACAAAGTTCCAATACGATGCTCGCAGAAAACAAAGTCCCATTCAGGCACTTCAAGAATATGGCAAAGTCCTGATACAACACTTAGAGAAATACCGAACTTGGATATCGCAGACTGTCGACTAGAAGTTCGACACGCACAACACTTCTCTTGTCACCCGTGTCACAGAGACGGCGGAGTGACAGACACTCTGAATTCGTAGGTCGGGTGGTCTTCCTTTTATACACGTTCGCATGGAAGTGTCTAGAACTCGGGTACTATCTACCCTTATAACTTCTATAATACTCGGCGGATTTTCTTGAAATCTGAAGAGATGATGTCTATTGTAAGGGCCTTTAAGATGGCAGTGTCAAAATAGCGATAAATTAGCTCAAAGATGTACTTTTGAGGACGAGCTGGATCATTACCATATATGGTAGCGGAGAGCTGGCTTACGGCGGCCACGTCACTCGCTGGGTACGTCACTGCGTTCGGCGGGCTGCCTACCTTCCATCTCGCGCGAAGTTCAACAAACATACTTCGAACTTCTCTCGTAGCGGTGTTCCCGGTACATGTCCCCCCTCTTAGGGCAAAGAAAATTCGACAAGGATTTTCTTTAGGCTTCTTTCTCGAAGTATGTTTTTAAGCTAGAAGCGTTATATATTCCCTCGGCGGTTCCATGATGTGTGTTCTTGCTTATGCTCTGCATCTCCATACTATGGAATAGGGACGTCTTTTATAAGTGGAAGTATCCTTGACATCTAAATGGTATTTAAAATCTCGGATTTCTCCGGGTTTATCATTGAACACGTCCGGATAAGTTTCGATGATTTCCTCGACTGAATCCGCAACGTCTTTGTTGGCCACTGGGTCTTCAATCACACTGATTACGGAGCTGACATAGTCTGGACCGTCGTCGTACATCTCATCTATCAGGGGTACATCTTCGACGGGTCCCACTTCTTCGGGATCACCCTCTTCATCTTCGACTGGTGCAGCATCGCTATTTCCACCATCGAATTCTTCTTGCGGGGTATCTATCCCTTGTATCCGACCGTCGTCTCCTTCGATCAGCTGTAATTCTACAGGGTCAACGTTATAAAATGTAATGACGTTTGCTGTGTAATCGATCACTCCTCCATATTTGATGAGAAAATCCGATCCAAGGATAACATTGAATTTCATCTGAGAGATTACTAGAAAAACATGCTCAAATTGAACATGTCCCACGACGAATTCCATAAACGTCTGTAGTTTACATTTAATGCACTTATCTGGAACAATCCCTTTGATTCTAAGTTGGGAAACAGGCATCTCAAGTACATCACGTCTCTCCTTTATGGCTTCTAATAGTCTGGCTGAAATAAGCGAGGCTTGAGCTCCTGAATCTACCAATGACATAACTTTAATCTTGCCAACCCTAATGGTGATTACTGGCAAGCTACGTTGGATTCTTGGCCTAGACGGTGTCATATTTTCATGGAGTAGTTCCGAGTCCTCTACGTGCCAATAATGTACCTGAGTTACGCAGAGCGGCTCTTCCCTCCTTCCATTTTCAGGCAATGTTCTTAAGAAAACATTGGAGTTTTTTTTTTGCACCCGTTGTGTTAGGGTTCGGGGCAGGCGTTTCGTTTTTCTTACCAGCGGCTTGCTGATACTCTAGCGAGGCGGCTCCTTCTTGATCCTCGCCCTTTCGCTGTTCTTTCAAGTACTCTTGAGTATCTCGCCATCGTCTATTCAATTCATCTCGATAAGAAACCCTATCCTGTACTTGTTGGGCCTCTGTTGGCTTTTTCCATGTTAATCTATTTTGGTATGGCGCTTTCCCTCGGTCCGGCCGTCCTTTATACCCTCGATATCGGGTAGGTGTGTTTCGTGATATAGGCCGTTCCTCTGGTATTTCCGCATCTGGACGTCCTTGTGTCACAATAGCGACAGGACTGGTAGTCATTTCTTTAGTCTTACTCCCTTTCGGTAAAGATTGAGCGTGGGCTGTGTCCAATCTACGAAGTATCCCATCCATTTGTTCTAAAGATTGTATGTTAGCAGCTACCAAAATCTCCTGGACTTGGGCTGGGAATTGCAACGCGATCGCCTGGATCAGCTCTTGCTCAGGCAATGGTGGATCCAAAAATTGCATCTTCTTAAGTTGCCCGATAAAATAATCTGAGTAACGGGATGTGTTGATAGAAGTATTGTACTTCTTAGCATACAACTGCAACTTAATTAAATGTTGCGTCTCTGAATTCCAAAAACGCTTCAATAGAGCTTCCTTGAATTCAGAATAAGTGTTAAAGCAATATTTAAAAGCGGAATACCATGATAGAGCGCGTCCCTCTAGTAACTTGGAAACGACACGAAGCTGTCGATCAGGACTGATTTTATTTTCTTGAAAATATTCTTCAATGTTGAGTAAAAATTCCCTAGCGGTGTATTCCTCCTTCCCAGAGAATTTGGCAGGTTTTTCATCGGTCATTCGGATGATAGTAGTAATGTTTGCGTTTTCATTAGTTTTTAATAGACTAGAAGAAAGTAAGGGAGTATCCTTCAGTTCTAAATTAGAGACTTTACTACCAAGGGTTTCTATCTGTTCTTGTAGTTCTGTTTTAACATCCTTCACCTGTTGTTTAATAGTTTCTTCTACTACCTTAACTTCATCTTGGAGATCCTTTTTTAATTCGGATACGTCTCGACATATACGCGTAACCTGAGTGTGTGTAGTATCTAACTGAGATGTAAATTTTTTATCAAACTCTCCCTGTTTACTCTTTATAAGACTGACTTCATTGTTTACTCTTTGAATGTCATTTTTAAGCGTATCTCTAAGATTCTCCTGAATAGAGGCTATTTTAACCTGGGCTAAAGATAATTGTGAATGTGATTCCTGTAACTGAGATTTTAAGCCCTCCATCTCTTTAGCAATTGCCTGAGAAGTGGGGAGAATGGCTTTGAAGTCATCTTTAAGAAGAGCTACAACTTGGGTTTTAATTTCTTCTTTCATGACCTCCATGTTACTTTTCAATTGGTCATTGATTTCGGAAAATTTTTCATCTACCCTAGCGTTGGACTCTTTAAATTTTTGTTCAATGCGAGCACCAGCCTGAGTAAGTCTTTGTTCTAGGTTGGCATTCGCTTCTACAAACTTCTTATCTACTTCAGCATTAATTTGAACTACGGATTCCCTAAATTGACGTTCAAGGTTGGAACTGGATTCATTAAGTTGACGTTCAAGATTAGAACTAGACTCATTTAATTGTTCTCTCTGTTCTCTCAAAGACTGTTCAAGGTTAGAACTAGATTCACTTAGTTGTTCTTTGGTCTCAACAATCCTACGTTCAAGATTAGAGCTGGACTCACTAAGTCGGTGTTCTAAGTTTTCAGTTGCTACTTTCATACTGAGCCTAAGGTCTTCAATCGCTGCCATAATCTCCTCCATTTTATTAAAATATATAACTCTAGTACCAAGTACAGAAATAATGATTGACACACTTCAAAAAAAAATTCTAAAGATTTTCAAAACTTGCATTCAGTCTAAAGTTCAAAGTCTTAAGTCCTAGTGCCAATGTTTCCACACAAATTAATTAAACCAAGTCTTTGCAAATCACCTCTACCAAATCACTTAAATTATGCACTTATACTTCAGTTAAGTTAGTGTCCACTGAAATTTGAAAACACTCCTATTCTGATTGAATGTAGTCACCATAGTTTGAGCTGTATGTAAGTCTTTCATGTTAAGCTCCAATGAAATCTGGCCCCTAAAGGTGGGCGCCACGTATACTACCTCCTCTCTGTACCCGTAAAAATGTGTTCATATCTTTAAGGCGCTTGATATTAGATGAACGAGCATGAGGCTTAATCTCGGTTGTGGCTTTATCATTGGAGCTGGTACAGAGAGAGGTATAGTTATCAAATTGAGAGATTATTTTGATAAATTGAGTTTATTGATCATCAAAAGCAAGTTCATATCACCTTCATACAGCAGCGTGGAAATGTCGTGGCTGGTTGGTACCTCCAAGTCCTGGGATGGTGCTGGACATCGACTGGGCAGGGACCACACCTGCTCGGATGAGGAGTTCTGGAACGTCTGGAGGTTCTGGAAGTGTCTCGACGTTCTGGAAGTCTCGACGTTCTGGAATGTCTCGAAGATTGGTACGCGTTCCTGGGTTCGATTCGAGACGTAATTCACACCTGAATTTCCTGTACGGCACTCCACACATTCAGGGCACTGTCTGAACAGATATGACCTTTTAATTATGATTACTGCTAAAACGTTCTAGAATAATCACTCGAAAAACAAGTACTGGTAGAAATGCAAGTTCATAAGGCAAGCTCACTGTAAGTCAGGATGTTCTAGAGGATTACTGTTACTGCAGTCCTAAATGCACAGTTCTGAAGGTTTAAAACATATTGGCAATGAACTGAATAAGTAGCACTCGGAAACTGTCCTGTTGCATTAATAAGCGAAGTGAATAGCCATTAAAGAAAATAATATTTGAAAGAAAAAGTCTGACTTCATAAATTATGGATCACTCAAAATACTGGAAAGTTCTAGGCTTTCGGGAAATGCGGTATGCGTATTCCGAATTGTCACAGTCTTTAAGAATCAAAACATAAGTCCCTGTGCAGCACTTGGAAAGCATTGCATATTTCACAATTAAACGTAATGTTTAATGTCCCCTAAGTTCAATGTTCCAGAAATTGATTCAAAAGTATAAGTTCGCGTAAGTTCAATGTGATACACAACACACGTGAAAATTCAATCGTCGTCGAATAAGTAAGTCCTTATGTGGCACTTAAGAAAAAAAACACAGTTCCAATGTGTAGAAATAACAAAGTTCCAATGTGCAAAAATGTTAAAGTCCCAACACGACACTCGAAAAAACTAAGTTCCAACGTGTCGAAATGTTAAAGTCCCAACACGACACTCGAAGGAAATAAAGTTCCGTGACAATGTTCCAGCATGTCACCTTAAGAAAATAATAAAGTCTTATCGCGACACTCGGCGAAAATAACTAAGTTCCAATGAGACGCTTCAGAAAAAAAACAAAGTTCTTATATGGCACTTTAAGAAAACATCAAAGTCCAATCACGACACACGAAAAAACCTAAGTCCCAATGTGGCAATATGACAAAGTTCCAATACGATGCTCGCAGAAAACAAAGTCCCATTCAGGCACTTCAAGAATATGGCAAAGTCCTGATACAACACTTAGAGAAATACCGAACTTGGATATCGCAGACTGTCGACTAGAAGTTCGACACGCACAACACTTCTCTTGTCACCCGTGTCACAGAGACGGCGGAGTGACAGACACTCTGAATTCGTAGGTCGGGTGGTCTTCCTTTTATACACGTTCGCATGGAAGTGTCTAGAACTCGGGTACTATCTACCCTTATAACTTCTATAATACTCGGCGGATTTTCTTGAAATCTGAAGAGATGATGTCTATTGTAAGGGCCTTTAAGATGGCAGTATCAAAATAGCGATAAATTAGCTCAAAGATGTACTTTTGAGGACGAGCTGGATCATTACCATATATGGTAGCGGAGAGCTGGCTTACGGCGGCCACGTCACTCGCTGGGTACGTCACTGCGTTCGGCGGGCTGCCTACCTTCCATCTCGCGCGAAGTTCAACAAACATACTTCGAACTTCTCTCGTAGCGGTGTTCCCGGTACAATACGTCGTTGCTCATTTAAAGACCGGTTTGGGGAATTTTTATTATAACGGCAGGCCCTCTTGCCTACTCCCACTAACAATCGACTTGGACACTCACTCACCACCTGCCTTTTATATCCTCAGAAAGACTACCTCTGACGTTTTTCCAAAGTCTTAAAGGATCTTTGAATGGACAGAAAACCAGCATGACCGCAAAATTAATTCAATAAGGCGTATTTTAATACATGAGTACAAATTCACAGGAAAAATGATTAATATTAATGTTTTATGTTGGAATATCCATACATGGAATGATTCAATAGTTTTTAAAACATCATCAACAACAAAGGTAACCATATATTCAGCAAATAGTTCAGTTCTCTTCATATGGGATAATTGGCGTGCGTATAGATATAGTGTAAAACGGGTTCCTAAATATTGTATGGTAACCAATGTTTCCAGTTGTATGCTTGTCAATTTTGAGCACGCTCCATCGAGTAGCTTTTATGTGAAAGAAACCGAGCCAAAGAGACCAAGGAAAAACCATACGCTAAAACACAGCAAAACATTTTTTGCTCGAAAACTGTTAGTGGCACGAATAACATTCATATAAATATTTGTTGGGGGAAATCCAATTTCAATTACACTTGGTGCGTTCCATAGGATATGCTGTAACTAATGTTTTGACCGTCGGTACATAAATATTTAATAATAATGCTATCGGCTTAATGTCCCATTAACTACTTTTACGGATGTTTGGAGACGCCGAGGTGCCGGAATTTAGTCCCAAAGGACTTCTTTTACGTTCCAGTATACCTACCGACCCGAGGCTGACGTATTTGAGCACCTTCAGATACCACCGGACTGAGACAGGAACGAACCTCCCAAGTTGGGGTGTGAGCCACACAGTCCGCCACATAAATAGTTGATTTACGTTCTACCCTGATAACAAATACCCCTTAGAATTGTGGGAACGAAACACGAGCCGCGTAGTAGGAAGAATGCGAATCCAGCAAGAGCAAGGCTCACCTTACCACAGGGGAAGCGCGACGTGCCTCAAGCGCCTTTGCGTTCTCTTATTGGCCGTGTAGCCTTGGGAAATCAGCGAGTGCTTGAGGCGTGAAGCGACCCTTATCGACTGTGTCGTGGTGTGCCGCTGTGGCAGGGTTCTGGATATGCTCCCGCAAATTTAACTCTCCTCTTTACACCCACGCCTGGAGGTTAGAGACCAAACTACAGTAGTAATTTTCTGCCTGCCATTTCAGCTGGAGGGCAGAAACATCGAGGCCGCTATGAAGAATGAACGATCAATCTCTCGAAGAATAAAAAACAAAATATTTAATTATTGGAAAAAAGGGAACTATAGTAGATTTTGTGAACGTAAAGTGAAAAGACTATTAAGTTTATATGGTAACTCTTTAAACAAAATTACCGTTTTCTGTACGTTCTGTAAGTTTCTATAATCCTATGCGTCACTAAAGAGGCATATATGAGTCAGGTAGTTTTCCGTTCCTTCTATCACCAATGCAGAAGTTGCTATTACGTATTGAATCTATAATATTTCAGCTAGGAAGAACCGAAGTCTCCAACCCGACGGGTGAACTCGAGTCCGTAACTGAGATGTTCGGAAAATTTGAATCAGGTGGGCAAACAGCATGAGGAGCTCAACACTTATTTTTCTCTTGGTCAGCCTAGACACGTGGAGGTTCAAGGTAGTATTTTGTTTACCACGAATGAAGAAATGACGTCAGGTACACATGTGGAGTAGGCGTAAGAATACAGGATGTGTGGCGGGAGCTTGTACCAGTCGTATTTGGTGTACAGATGAATTGTGACGAAATTGACGAAAGAAAAGTTGTAAGAACTACAAGTATAATTAATTAATTGCTAATGACGAAGGACTGAAGTCTCTAGTTGCTCTCATAAGGGATATCCTGAAAAGACGCGCCTGGTTTTTAAAACTCAGTGACATTGCCCGAAACATAGTGCCTGAGTGAATTTTCAGTTTGGAAGTTAAAGACTTCTAAATTAAATCTCCTAATCCTTGGACGAATAGAAGAAATAGCAGTCTATTTTTCCAATACCGTATGACTAATGCTGGTTAAAATTATTTAGATATGTAAATTTGTCAGTGTCTGGTCTATGACATCGTCACGATGCATTAAAACATTGGACATTTTCGCTTGATAACTCAGAATGAATCCACGTCGCTTTGCATCCGCTCCAAAAACGGGACTTACAGTTTGGCCGTATAGGCTACCCTAGAACTGGCCTCCAGCAGTATTTCTGTAACACTAGTGAATTTTGTCTTCGATAATCGCCAGTTAGTCAGATTGCATTTGGCAGAAGCCAAAGAATTAGTAAAACACTTCGAATCGTAAAATCAGTTTGTCAGTTATAACAGTTAAAAGTATTGGCGGTATTCCAGATCTAGAATAATATTAGACTTCACAGTCGGTAAAATAGACGATCGTACTTACGCCGAAGTTCCGAACTGAATTATATTCGAGGGTGTTCTTGTACGTACAATTAAAGCGTGTGCAGGAAAACTTTCCTAAAAACGAGTGCGTATTTGCAAAAGCCAACTAGAGTGTCAGGGTATATTTTTGTGTAATTATTTACAGGTTCAGAAAAAATGTAAAACCCACTGTATCAAGAGGAATATCACAAATAAAGGAATAACACATCCAGTAATGTATTCTAATGGTAATGTACTTATGTTGGCCGGCTAAGGTATTGAAACGCTGGTGACAATATACGCGATGGATTCGGATGTGTACATAAGGTACCGAGCTCTATAGCTGCAGTCGCTTAAGTGTGGCCAGTATCCAGTATTCGGGAGATAGCGGGTGCGAACCCCATTGTCGGCAGCCCTGAAGGTCTTCCGTGGTTTCCCATTTTCTCACCAGGCAAATGCTGGGGCTGTACCTTAATTAAGGCCACGGCCGCTTCCTTCCCACTCCTAGTCCTTTCCTGTCCCGTCGTCGCCACAAGACTTATCTGAGTCGGTGCGACGTAAAGCATCTTGTAAAAAAATGTACATAAGGTAATGTGATTTACCCCTTTCATAAGGTGATTCTTTCATTATCTCTCCGTGTCCTGTAAATTTTATTACGAATTTCGATCAACCATTTGTTGGTGTTTCAACGTGTGTAAAGTACGTCGTAAGTTTCATATGATGGGAAATCATTGTAGGGAAATAGTTACGTGTGCGTGTCTAATTTTGTGTATTTAAGGAGATAATATACTTGTATCGAGAGATGGATTATTTTAGTCAAGTAAAATTGTCGTGTCATTATATATATTGTGCCCTATAATGCCCTGGTCGCTATCAAGCAAATTCTGAGATCCGATCAAGTACATTATAGTGGACAATACACTCACCAAACGGTAAGTGCCCAGTGGCACATAGCTTACCTGACTCGTATATCCTCTTCTTCAGCTCGGCGTAGCTCAGTCGACAACAGGGAAAATGGGTGAGTGTGGGTCAGCGTAACAAAAGAAATGAAGAGCAATAGTACGTTCAGGGTATAAACTAACTTAAACCGAAACAAGAAAAAGATATGTGAGCTGCGAATTCGCTTACATAACATGATTTATTACAAATAAGAGTCAAATACCTGGTATAAAAATTAATCTGTCAAATGTACACAACTGACAATGTTTTCATTTATTAATAAATTTTAATAAAACGAATCTTCGATCGACGGTCATAGCTTGGTGTAGGAGACCCCTAGCATCGTACACATTTGATGCTGCAGCAACCAGAGTAAGGCTACCTCCAAAGAAAATCAAATCAAATAATGAGTTTCTGAATGTCTAAATCGTATCCACAAAAAACATACAATATTCTCCTTAGTGAATTTATGCCACAGGACTTAGGGTTAGCACACGCTCTTAAAAACTAAACATGTAATACAAATCTATCGTATAGGAATCGAATTCAAGACTTCAGAAAGTCCTGCAACAACCCAAATTATAATACGATAAGAAACACATTATTTACACTGTGTAGACAGATCATAATCACGACATACACATACTAATGAAACATGCAGTCGTGTATAAATTTTACCTTCCAAACAGCAGTAAGAATTAGGTCAGCGCTCCCTTCCTTTCTTGACAGAGACGGTATTGTTCCCGCAAACTTGTAGACTTCCCTTGCAGAGGCCAGGATGAGACAGCATTAAATTACTACCGACTTATAGCTGGTAAACAAACTCTGGTGAACAATCGTTCCTCCAATTCTAACCCATTAATACTACAAATTACTGTGCCCTCTTATTTATATAATTCACATGTAATTTCCGCATGTCTGCTCACTCCATACAGTGCGAAACTCAGCACTCTAATCTGCTCATAACTCAAATTCAACTGGAGTATTTATTCAGATCCTCACTTGTGCACCAGCACACATAACTATCACATCGCAGCGTATGCCTGCATTCATCGGGCCATTGAGGGCTTAATCCCTTGATTCGGGGTTTATCAAACATATTTCTCATTTCATACATATTTCTGCTTAAATTCATGACCAGCTCAAATTTCGTACCCGATTCCGATTGCATTAAAGAAATATAGATCTTATACTGTTTCGTCTCACAATAAAACACAAATGTCTACACATGCCTCATGTACCTAGCTAGTCCCAAAACATCTTGTCCTGCTTATAAACATCTGAGACTGTGTAAGTCTTCGGTAGATGAAATTATACGACCCTTACTTCCATAGATTGAAGACATTATGTACAACAAGTTATGACACCAACGAAAATAAAATGTGAAACAATGGCATGCAAACATTAACTATCTTACACGCGTGAATCCTGGGGCAAAAAAATATGTAAAGGTGCCCTAGGACAACTTTCTTATTTACATACATACATTATTAAGATCCTGCCTTTAGCCTCTCTGCTGCATGCTAAAAATAGAGTTGGTCTAACCTGCATCTGTGATATCATCTGAGCAGTTCTCCTGCGGACCTGATTATTAAGCACGCCATGCTAAAGTTGTTGACGGACGACAGCAGTCGGGGGTTCGTGACTGGTGACATGCTGATCCTCGTCAACGTTCAGCTGGAACTCGTTCTGGTGAGTAGATCGGCGTCTCCTCGTTGTGGACGGTGCGTCGCCAGGATGGGAAGCACGCTGCTGGCGGTCCTCGTTCGTGTCTTGCTGCCGTGAAGGATATTCCGTTGTTCCCTAGAGACTACTGCCTCAGCGTGATGAATTGGCAGTATCAGGTACACACGTGATGTTAGAGAAACTGCAAGGAAAAACCATATTATAATGTGCTCTTATTATGACACCTAGCTTCCCTTCTTACCTTCGGTCTTAATCCCTCAAATATCTTGACTTTAATTTTGTCTTTATGAAACCGTCACATATTCTCAGCAGAAATTGAACTTACACGTGACCAAATTAATCTGAAAGAACTGAATTAATACTGTCTTTCCAAGCCTACACTAGCTTGTAACACTAATTTAGAACATGTTAGCATGAGATGATTATGTATAACTTTGCCTGGAGTAATTTCCAGCAAAGAAATGATTCCAAATAATCTATTCAATCACTTTGCTGTACAAAGTTCGTATTTACATCTCAGATAGTTATTACTTACATGTCACTAGGACAATGCAGTCTCTAACTGCGCTGCGTGGAGACAAAGGTTATCTTCTCTTCGTCGAGTTGCCGTGAGACAGACACTTCCCCGTCAGCGATACACACAGTGAATGAGACTAGCGTTCTCGCGAGCTGTATATAAGAACGAACATGACCCATGCTTGCGGGATCATCGTGTGTGGCCACTCCAAAGCGTGCGTGCCGAGATGAAAATTCTCTCACGGTACTTATGATAATTATTCATTTATTCGTGGAGATTACAACTACTGTCATGTGGCATATCAAAATTTTCAGAAAAATAAGCTCATTCCAACTATTATATCAAAATCTCTATATTCTTCTTGTGGGCGGAGATATCGAATAAGTTGCTTTCCCTCCAAGTTAAGCTTTCTCGCGGTTTCTCATGAAGTTGCTAGCATCCCACGCTATAAGCTAAGTGGTTCGCTTGGGTTCGTAAATTTTAATGTTCATACTGGGATCTTCATCTTGCTTCTGACGCTAAGCTCTCTTCAAAAGCGCGCGATGTTAGGTACTCCTGCACAATAAAATACCATCTAATGTCCATTTTTTGTGGTCTCATCTGCATACCATAATTATCAGCATATCATCGTTCTTTTATCATGAACAGAATGGTTCGATATATATATATTTCGAAGCCAAAACTGTCAAAGTGTTGTTTCACGAAAATTTGATGTCAGTTGTTTGAGTTCAGAACATTCTAGTTATGTTCAGTAGAGGATTTGACATGTTTTGATAAAAATGTTGTCCACTCTAAATAAGATGTAAAACATTTATGACATTTTCATGGTATTTGTAACGTATGACGTGAATTGTGCAATCGGGTCGCTATCAAATGTCGTATAGCGTGTGGAATCTGTAAGGTATAGTGGAGTGCATATCCTCAATGAAATTAGAATTATCTTATAGCGTGTGTTTTGAGAAGGGAAATGTCTTTTGAATGTTGAGAATTGTCGTGAGAAATGTTGTGAATTATTTTGCGGGGGAGATAAAGCTCCGAATTTCGGTTTATTGAGAAAATGTTGTTAATGCTAAAAAGATGCGGGAAATTGGCTTACGCCGTCAGAAGTATATTTCCCACAGTGGAAGATGCAGATGTAGATCAGGTATTCCTTGTTAGTGTTGTAGAAGTAAGGTTAAATTTGGCTCAGGCGGTTGAAGTCCTGTAATTTTTGAAAGGTAGATTGCCAGGAGATGCTGCAGTCTGGAAATAACGAAGAAGCTGTTCAAAATGCGATTGCATACAACACGCATAAAATCTTGCTGTTAGTCGTTATTCGAATCGAACGTGCGCAGTTGCTTGGTTGAATATGTGTGTCATAATGTTGAGAATAAGTATCGTGCGCTTCGTTCGTTGTAGCCATTTGTCATATGAAAGTTGTATGTTATTAATCCTTTCTTATGTATGCTTTCTTAGTAAAGGTACAAAAATGACTTTTGAGTTTTTCTTTCTTTCTTCCTTAATCTGTTTACCCTCCAGGGTTGGTTTTTCCTTCAGACTCAGGGATGGATCCCACCTCTACCGCCTCGAGGGCAGTATCCTGGAGCGTGAGACTTTGGGTCCGGGGATACATCTGCGGAGGATGACCTGTAACTCGCCTCACCTGCTATGCTGAACAGGGGGCTTGTCGGGGGATAGGAAGATTGGAAAGGACAGACAAGGAAGAGGGAAGGAAGCTGAGGTGGCATTTACTATCCAGGCATTTTCCAGGAGGAGAAGTGGGAAACCACGGAAAACCACTTCGAGGATGGCTGAGGAGAGAATCGAAACTCCCTCTACTCATTTGACCACCCGACGGTGAATATAACCAGTTCTAGCCTTCGTACCACTTTTCAAATTTCGTGGCAGAGCCGTGAATCGCACCCGGGCCTCCGGGAGTGGCAGCTAGTCACAGTAAACACTACACCACAGAGGCGGACACTTTTGAGATTTAAGAAAGTTAAATCTCAGTTATGAATACCTTTAAGAATATAATATAAAGAAACAAATTGAAAACCTCATAACTAAATTCGAACTCTGAATCCTCGGAAATGATTGCATGCTGGCTGTGATTGGTATCATGTAGTCAGTACAGGCGACAAAGAGTGGATCTCGTAACTCTGCACTAATAGAAAAATCTAGGCTATAGCTTCGAATCTAACATTGTACGTTACAAGTTCTGAAATCGAGTGTTTATACAGATATGCCTTGCTGCAAACACTACAGTTTGCTGAAGAACCATGTCTGTTTTAATCGTAGATTGTTGAAACCATTCCCTACTGGTTGCGTGAGTCCATCAAAATGTTTCAGGTGGTATTCACAATGCATTTGTCCATAGTCGGTGCTTAGGCAGCAATATTTATAATGTTTATTTATTACAACTTCCTCAAAATAATATCTGAGACTTCATAAAGTTAGTCTTCGTAAAGGAAGTTTAGGCAAGTACGAAATGAAAATGTAAACTATTAGGACTCAAGTACGGTTTGAATCCTCACTGCTCCAAGTAGCCTTTCCAGGTTTATCTACCATGCATAATCCTGAGAAGCTACTTCCAGCGTGAGAGTTGTACACTTATAACTCTGTATTAACGAGGAGATCGGAAGTTCCCACTTACAAAATTTATTGATGTGTTACAGCCTTATGGCCCGGTTCCATAGATTTATAGAACGCTTCAACGCTAGTAATTACATGACGTAAGCTGTCATATGTTCTGTACATCATTTGCTTGCCATAAGTTATAAAATGCTGTGAAAAAGACATCTCTATCAATTTCAATGTGATGAAACTACACAAAATGGCGGTCAATTGACATGTCTGCAGTTGGTCCCAACCTATCACGTTTCTACGATACCGCATCCACCCTCTTCTATCAAAAGAAAATGGCCTCTTTGACCAGTCAGGTGAACAGTTCTCTGCCGACAGCTATGGTTTGTACAGTACAGTAACATTTCATAAAAGTGACTGGAGTTTCGGACTCCGCTCTACGTAAAATGGTACAAGGATTTTGAGATGGACCTCACTTAGTGCCTCTTGTATCATTTTTGTGCTGTGCGGGGAAGTCTATTTCAGGCTAAATGCACATAAATGTGCTGTAGGGTGTTGCGTAAGATAGGACTAAGGGCTATTTAATTCCTAACCGATTGTATATGTTCGGGGAAAATTGGGGCAGCTGTACCACACAGTATATATAGAGAGGGAGTATATAACCGCCATTCCTCTTCTCGTTTTTCTTCTCCTTCTTCTTCATTCTTACGTTTTCCCAATTACCAGGGGTCGGCGCTTTCCTGATGCCAACCCTAAGTGAGGGGAATTTTTTTTTTTTGCTATTTGCTTTACGTCGCACTGACACAGATAGGTCTTATGGCGACGATGGGTTAGGAAAGGCCTAGGAGTTGGAAGGAAGCGGCCGTGGCCGTAATTATGGTACAGCCCCGGCATTTGCATTGTGTGAAAATGGGAAACCATGGAAAACCATCTTCAAGGCTGCCGACAGTGGGACTCGAACCCACTATCTCCCAATTACTGGATACTGGCCGCACTTAAGCGACTGCAGCTATCGAGCTCGGTGGGGATGTGTTTAACATAGCGTGTACCTGTAGTGACCGCACATGACGCGGTGTGTATTTATAACGCAAATGGTCAGCCCGAGAACCACAGGAATTTACCAGACTTTGCTAAATGCTGTGGCTTAGCCGTGAATGGAACCCTGATCGCTATGAACGGGATTCGAATGAATGAATGAATGAATGAAAATAGGCGAGCGATAATAATTACAGGTACGAGAAGGTGGAAACTATGTCAGCAGCGTGATGGCATTCTCATCCTATAGCTAGACTCTCTTGACCAAGTCCGCTACCTCTCCTGTCACTTGACTCAACAGTTAGCCCCATAAGGTTGAGTGAACCCTTTTGCAGATCTTACTAGAATTTAAATCCCTGACTGGCCGCAAATAGAAGACAGATCCATCGGTTAAGAAACAGGTACGCTCCACCTACAACCACGGGAGTTGCAACAGTAATGAATACTATACGTGCACTTTTTCTTGAGCCCGGAGCTCCCTAGTGCTGAATCGGTAGACCTCGGTTATCTTCGACATCCATATCGGCAACCTTTGAAACACAAACTATGAATCGCTTATTCATCGCTGTGCGACATCTGGCGTACACTTTGCAAACTAGTACTGTTGTTGTTTACACAGCAAAGCCAAACTATATAATTCATGCTAGTAACAAGATTCGCATTGAGAAATGTTATTTAATGTTAAATAATCTATGTGTGACACAACTGTTGACGTAAGATAATAAATGTTTAGAAAATTTATATCGATCGATCATCTTATCGATTCAATTCAGATTTCATTTCCATCCAGTTGGCAGTATAACCGGAACTGGCAGCACTCCCTCCTTGATTCCTCACCCCGTAAAAATCGGGCTCAAGAAAAAGTGCGCGTATAGTACTCTGGTCTGCCGCTGAACTAGAAATTTTAGTCATTTCTCGTGTTAATGATAATGATTTTTTCTGCATAATTTACGCAAACATGACACACAAAATCATAAAGCGTTCTACATTGATTTATGAACCCGCCGACTTTTATGTCCAGCCCGTGAGGAAATCAGGAGTCATGATTAAAAGAAATGAAGTGAACTTCCCCTAAAGGGAAAGTGGTAGAATCGGACAAAGAATGTAGGCCTACTCGTATAAATAGTATTGTTGGTTGTTCGGCAAAAGGAGGTCTCACATCTTAAGACTGGCGAGATACTATCATAATGAGAGCAAATGTGGCAGGTATAGGCCTACGAGTTCTTCCAGGCAGACCCCAGGTTGGATAACGTTCTAGACACTGCATCGAGTTTGAAACCTTGTTCTAGTATCTTGTTATTATGGGTAAGAATCAGGTTCACTTCACCTACAACCACGAGAGTGGCAAAGACAATAATTATAATGCTCTTTCACTGAACTAGACATTTTAGTCATTTCTCGATTTATTTATTTATTTATTTATTTATTTATTTATTTATTTATTTATTTATTTATTTATTTATTTATTTATTTTTTATTTATTTATTTATTTAGCGTATGGCTAAACAGGTACAATACATACGTAAGTGACTATGGAAAGCAAACTATATGTTCACGTTGGTTATGCAACTTATTGTCTCTGGAAACGAATGAACAAAATGCTGTCGCCACTGTACTTCATTTTTGGACACTCCGCTTGGTGGCACCACAATCGCAGTTACTGTAGGTTTAGAAATTATTTTCCATTTGCAATCGAAATGTGTGCAGTTAACGTGGCCCAATCGTGTCCTGATAAGAGTAGAGCAAAGTTTACGAGGAAACTCATATCCAGGCAGGTAGCAGTGAAGAACCAATTTGTAGCAGAATTGACTCAAGCTTAATACGTTGTCGTCCTTGCAATTCTTTAGTTATACTGAATATGGCATTCTTCAATGCTCTTGCAGTTCTTATTGGTGGATTTCGAGACCTTACACGATTCAAATGGATCCATTGTTGCTCACGTCCATAGGTTTAACCTTAAAGTACCCTGAAAATAGGAAAGATCGTACTCTGAAGATAAAGTTGGAATTGAAGGGGAGATATTGGTGAAAAATATTAATTTATAGGACAAGGTGTAAGGGTTTGGAATAAATTACCAGGGGAAGCGTTCGATAAATTTCCAACTTGGTTGAAAATATTTAAGAAAAAACTAGGTAAACAATTAAAAATAAATGTAAATTGACAGGGAATATGCCACATGGGCGACAGACCTAAATGCAGGTGATTGATTGATTGATTGATTGATTGATTGATTGATTGATTGATTGATTGATTGATTGATTGATTGATTGATTGATTGATTGATTGATTGATTGATTGATTGATTGATTGATTGATTGATTGATTGATTGATTGATTGATTGATTGATTGATTGATTGATTGATTGACAATACACGTGACCCCCGGCGAACAGGCGACTAGACATACTTCTCTGCTAGTCGAGATACAATATTAAGTAACATGTCATTTCTCGATTTAAAGATTATGAACATTTCACAAGACATGCACCCATCCCCAACGTCATCACACAGTCAGGAAGTTGACAGCAAATGCATTAAAGAAATCTGGTTTAGAAGTACATAAGGAAGTTCATTGACTCGCTCTCGCTGCAGGAGGTTGTGTGCGTCGACTGGACATTATACTGCAGTTGACAGAAAGAAAAGATGTGCCGAGCCGACATTTAGATTTGAGGACAATGCTTAGTAACCACAGAGAATTTATCTAGAGGATGAAGGTGGATAAGAGCCCATAGTTCCCTAATGTAAGGGAAATATGTTTTTAGTGGAAATATCGAAGTGTTAGCACTAATGACAGGTGCCTGAAGAACCATTCCGAAATTTCTGGTGCATCATTAAAGACGTCCCCAGAATAAGGATATAACCTACAAATCAGTAATTTTTCAGGTGAGAAGAAAATTATTTTGGGGTTTATTTCTCGGTATACACTATTTGAACAAATTGCATATGCAAGTGCACAAATGAGCCCATCTACTAAAATAGAACATTCGTATGGAAATTATGAAACTCGCATCGCTAGTTTTATAAAATACTCGTGTTTTAATTATTGCCATTATACGCGAGTTGCATACATTTTATGCTTAACGATAATTATGACTCCATTTTTACATACATACATACATACATACATACATACATTATCATTATAGACTATTATGCCTTTCAGCGTTCAGTCTGCAAGCCTCTGAGAATTTACTAAACATCGCAACAATCCTCGATTTGCAACTAGTGTTGTGGCCTTATTTTGTTCTAGCCAAGGAGTCCCTCGCCTGTCAAATCTCTCCTCTAACGGGTTATGGACCACCGGTGAATTGTATAGTCCTAGCCGCCTGAGCACAAGGAGGGCCATGACTCAGAATATGTCCGAGATGCCCACATCCATTCCATAGGGGCCGATGACCTTCGATGTTAAGCCCCTTAAAACAACAAGCAAGCACCCATTCCATAGTAACTGGTATCCCGACTCTCAGGACCACTTACTAGGCCACTCAGCCGTTGCCTTTGGTTCACGAACTAGGACGTGACTACAGTAACCCACAAACAGGAACCATTCCATTTTTTAAATATTCATAATTTTCTGTAGAAGATGTCGCTTGACATTCGAGTTTATTGAACAATCCGCAGAGCGCATGCGCTGATTCATTGATTTTTCGTGAGTGGATCAGAGACCTTAACAATGTCATATGCTTTCAAAGCTTTGATGGAAGGTTATCATAACCTAGCTTTATTTTAAATACAAATTGTTTATTTTTTATTTTTTTATTTTTTTGCTAGTAGGAGAAGTCCTCTCAGTTTTAACTAGTGTGTTGATGAAATGAAAGTATCTCACGGTGCGGGGTTCAATGTATGCTATTTTACGTCGCACAGACACGGATAAGTCTTATGGCGACGATGAGATAGGAAAGGCCTAGGAGTTGTAAGGAAGCGGCCGTGGCCTTAATTAAGGTACAGCCCCAGCATTTGCCTTGTGTGAAAATGGGAAACCACGGAAAACCATCTTCAGGGCTGCCAACAGTGGGATTCGAACCCAATATCTCCCAGATGCAAGCTCACAGCCGCGCGCCTCTAACCGCACGGCCAACTCGCCCGATAATTGTTTATTTTACAGTTGGTGAAGTGAATTTGTGGGAATGTTCCGTGTAGGTGTTCAATACTGGAAGTAGAAGGTGCGTTGATGTTAATATGCGTGTCCGACATGTTTGATTTTGGAAACAACCGCGAAGCTAGTGCGTTGAGCGCAGGTGCGATGCTATCCTCACCTAACTGGTCAAACAGTTGTATCATAATGAAACTCTGAACTCTGTTTGGTGGAGAACCTGTGTCATAATGAAACTTGAACTATAATGAGCATCATTAAGATTCAGTTTTCTGGCATATAATACGAAGATTATGCCGAAAGTTTTTAGCAGCGCGTAAACCGTAATTCTGAGGACAATGGGATTATTTTCATTTGAAAGAGCGATGTTTTTCGACCTTGGAACATGCGCGCGTAACCCCTCCTAGCGGTAGTTCCACCACAGCGAAGGAAGAAAGCACAGGCAGTGCTGAGTCAGACACGGTGCAAGATGGATCTTTCGCGCCGCGATTTTCGAGCAATGAATTTTTATGATTGTAAAAAGAAATTAAGTGGTGAAGAATGCCATTCTTCTTTGCTGCGCGTTTTTTTGGTGAGGCTGCCCCTTCTAGAGCCACAGTTGGAAATTGGTTTCGCGAGTTTTCAAGGGCTCGCCCAGCAACAGCTGTGACTCAGAACACATTGATGCTGTGAGGGAAGTGATCAAAGCAGATCCACATCTTACATTTTGTTACATTGAAGGGACCTTAAATATTGGGTCAAGAGCAGCGCAGACCATCGTTCACGATTATTTAGGCCTTACCAAGAGATGTGCCCGTTGGGTGCCACATTCCCTGACAGAAAGCCAAAAGGAGGAGAGAGTGGACTGTGTCATTTCATGCTAGCAAAATTCAATGGAGGGCAGTCCGAAGACACCTACAATATTGTCACAGATGATGAAACATGGGTCTACCATTATGACCCTGAAACGAAGAGACAGTCTTCGGTGTGGTGCTTTCCAGTGGAGGAACCACCCACAAAAGTTCGACGAAGTCGGAGCTCCGGAAAGAAGATGGTGGTAACTTTTTTTTTACGAAAATGGGGCATCTTACCTCTGTGACCTTGGACACACGTCGTACAGTCAATGCTGAACGGTATGTGTATGACTGTCTTCCCAAAGTCCTCGCCACTTGAAGGTCACAGCACCCAAAGTCCAAGAGTGGGCACCTTCTGCTGCATTACGACAATGCATCTACACACAGGGCTGCCAGAACAATGGACTTTTTGGAAAGGGAAAAGTGCGAGTGTTACCTCATCCCCCCTATTCACCTGACCTGGCCCCATGTGACTTCTTTATGTTCCCTAAGACCAAGGAAAAATACGTGGGCAGCGCTTTTCGTCAGATGAAGAGGCCATTGCTGCGTACGAGAGTGCACTAAGTGACATCCCGAAAGAAGCTTAGACTGAAACGTTTTCTAAGTAGTTTTAGAGAATGGAAAAATGTATACGTGCTAATGGAGAGTATTTTGAAAAGTTTTAATTGTTGTTTCTCAAATACAAATTTTTTCTCACACTCTGCTAAAAACTTTCGGCATAGCCCCCGTATTTATATTTCGGTATCGTCGAGCATAAAAAAATATTTTTAAAATGGAAATTTTAGAAAGTTAAAAATTGGAAGTGATACTGTGGAAAATAATCTACAAGTATGTCTCATGTTTACATATAAAAAATGAATCCTGTACGTGCACATGGAACAAAAATGATAGCAAATAATGTCAGTGTAATAATAAATAATAAATAATAAATTGCCAAGAAAATATGTAATTTAGTCTAGGCCCTTATTTAAATAATCCATTACACCTGGCGATGTACCAACACAAGCACTGACTGATGTTCAATCCTTACGCCATGGAGGATAATGTTCAGCTGGCTATAAACCAGCTTGAAGTTCAAACGTAAGGTATAAGATGACACCACAGCATAGAGACGTGATAATACACTCAAATATCATTTTTCGGAAATTTGTTGGTTACATTCTTATTCCGGGGATGTCTTCAATTGAAGGGAAAATTCGATGGCCTAATGAGGAAACCTCCCACCCACAATGCTCTTCCTATCCATTACTTCCCTTAAGACTGGTCACCCAACCTTAAACCCCAGGGCCTCTCAGGGTGCATGCGCCTGATGCATGCACTGTGCACGATGCAAAAGACGACTTCGCTTGGTAGACCAGAGTGCAGACCCCCCACTCCTCGATTTGGAGCAATAGCTCTGTCTCTCTCTTTCCCCACACCTGTCTCGCTCGCTCCCCCTGTCTCCCTCTTCCTCACTTACCCCGTAGTGCTCCAAATCCGAGTTGAGTTGAGCCGAGTTGAGCCGAGCTTAGCCGAGTAGCCCAGAGGAGAAGCGTTGGTCCGAGCCGAACCGAGCGGGACCGATGCACTGTGCACAGCAACTCTGGGCTGTTTGCACGCGTGAGATTTTGGGCGTTTGAGAGGCCCTGCATTATACTGTAGGAGTGTGTATACATTATACGTCACGCAAGCATACATTCTTATAGTACGGTTTTGCAAACTTCCCTTTCCCTTACACATCGGCATTGGAAAATTATCTCAGCGAAAATTGTACTGATGGATTATGTATTCATAAGCTGCTAGGAGGCGTGACTAGTCTTAAGGGAAATAATGGACAGAAAGAACTTTGGGGGAAACGATGTTTTCTTATTAGGCCATTGATATGTTTTCAGTAGAAATATCGAAATGATTGGATTAATGGTGGTTGCCAGGCGAACGGTTCCGACATTTTTGGACGAACATTTTAAGCTCTAAAAACTTTAAATGTAATATCAGATGTAATTACAACTGCATTAACATGTTCAATATCATTAATGCGAAACTACTCATACCGGAATTAGAGCGGAATTAGCCCGAAAATTAACGCTGAAATATATCTATTTTCAATGTATGTCACTTTTGATTATACTTCGTCAACTGTCAACACTCTGATAATAATTTCGTGTGGCTATTTCTAGCGGGATGCAGCCCTTGTAAGGCAGACCCTTCGCTGAGGGTGGGTGGCATCTGCCATTTGCAGGTAACTGCGTGTTTTTGTGGTGGAGGGTAGTGTTATGTGTGGTGTGTGAGTTTCAGGTATGCTGGGGACAGCAGAGAAACCAATTAAGGTTAAAATCCCCACCCAGCCTGGAATCGAATCCGGGACCCTATGAACCGAAGGCCAGTACGCTGACCATTCAGTCAACGAGTCGGTCAACAGTCTGCTGAGAGCAAGTTGAATACAATTCCATTCCACCGTAGTGACAATACATGTCATACAGTTTAATATACTCTTAGCCACCTTCAGAGCAGACTAAAGCGGAAGAGACGGTTCTTTGCAGGAGAAGACGTGGATGACAGGGGCTGCGGCTACGCCGTTTTCACATGGCGGAGAGGGGCAAGGGGGCGCGCGTTTCGTGCCTAGTGTCAGCGCGAGTTGCGGCAATGGTGTTGATAAGGCGGAGCTACCATACTTATTCAGTAGATGCCTTGACAGCGTGGGTGCAATTACTATCATGCTCTCATCGCCCGTTTAAAACAGCAGTGAGATAATTTTATCAGCGTGCTTCCCTATCAGAAAACAGTGCAACGGCGTATTGTGTGTTAACTACTAATTCTTCGAGCCTCTTGTACATTTGTTTATTTTTTCTTCCTTACTCTTCTTCATTATTGAATATTATTGTGTGTAAACAGACCATCGTGCAATGGATGCGAATAAAAACTCACCATATTGGTATCAATTAAAAAAGAAACGCAAGATTTCTACTTCCGACGAGAGAGAAATCATTGTTTCTGATTTCCGAGCGAAAATCGTTGTCGGCGGTATTGCTAGTGACAGACCTCTCCAGCCGGCGCAATTCAAATACATGGAGTTAAGTGAGGTGTAATTCTATTCCTGGTCTGGTCTTCGACAAGAATCAGACCATATATTTAGATAATATTAGTAATTGACAAATACATCAGCACAACAACTAGACAAGTTGGTAATAGCTATTATTGCAGGAAACCTTTTTAAAAATTTCTTGGAACATTATTCCTTCAATGCGTACATCATGTTTTAAAGTTCTGAAGTTCTGAAGTTTAAAAAGTTCAGTAGATTGAGATTTGATCAGATTTTCATTTCAAATTTGTTTCCTTTTTACTAAAGAAAGAGATATCTACTTGTTGCACTGGACCAGACGAGAAGTTACCTACGTGTGAATTCCACCTGCTGTCTACCATAAGGATATTTATCTATAAAGAAATACATAATAATGTTTAAACCTTCAGAAATATTCAAGAATTGATTTAATCATCTAATTTTTTATCCTCGAGCATATTTACCATAAAATTGCAAAATCAGTATTGTCACTGTCAGAACTCACTCACTCACGTCTTCAAATGATGATTCAAAACCTCTTGGATCTCCTAGGTGTGGTAGATTTTCGTAAACGGTCGGTACTGTGGTCCTAGTGCCGACTTAGAACAAGGACATCAAACCATTGTACTTTTCCTTTGCTACAGGTAGAACGGTAGTGTACGGAGATTTGGTGTCTGACATTGAGATCTTATGCATTTTTTTCCTTTTCTCGTTACAGTCCAGAGCTCCAACCTCCTCATCAAAGTGTTCTTTAATCTGAAAAACAAATAGGCGTTGTTTCTGAAGTTTAGCCAGCACATCCTCTGCCACCCGACAGGATTCCCGTTCACATTTTCTTTCCTAATAGTCATGTGGCGATTCAGATGATTTTTCCAGTCGTTAATCTTCTGATTGGTTACTTCGTGAACAACATAAGGTTTGTCAGCATTTCTTTTTGCTCTTCTGGCAATAGCCATCCACCGGGCGAGTTGGCCGTGCGGTTAGGGGGTGCGGCTGTGAGCTTGCATACGGGAGATAGTGGGTTCAAATCCCACTGTCGGCAGCCCTGAAGATGGTTTTCCGTGGGTTCCCATTTTCACACCAGGCAAATGCTGGGGCTATACCTTAATTAAGGCTCCGGCCGCTTCCTTTCCTATCCTATCGTTACCATAAAACCTATCTGTGTCGGTGCGACGTAAAACCAATAGCAAAAAACTATTGTCTTCCAGTCAGCGGGCAGTTCACTTTACCGACTCTTTTTGCTCTGTATTGATGGCCGAATGCATTGAGTCAAGTTCCATTTAACTATGTCCAACAACCAGGAATTTTAAATCAATGATTTCTAGATTAGGTATTTCATGAACAGCGGTCAAGCACATTGCAACAACAAATTTGTTTAGATTCTGTCCTTCAAAACGATCACTGAGATATTGCAGAAAGGGACTTGAAATACTGGTACAGTTAGATTGTTATCTCACAGCTTCCTCTTTTTTTTTCCCTTCACTTCCGACCACTTGAAACTATCTCTTTGTTTTAATTTTACATCATACACTGTTAAAGGTTTTCAATCGTTGCTTATAAAACAAAGCATTGTTGGTGATCAGTTAGAGCCAACAAAACCTGCTGGAGATCGAATTTGATTCTTACAAAAGTCCCTTTTGAGTTTTGTGCTCGCTCCTTGTCTTCTTTCTTCTCCTCTCGAGTCATGTCTTTTGCTAAAAGGTCATCATCATCATAATCTGTTTACCCTCCAGGGTCGGCTTTTCCCTCGGACACAGCGAGGGATCCCTCCTCTACCGCCTCAAGGGCAGTGTCCTGGAGCTTCAGACTCTTGGTCGGGGATACAACTGGGGAGAATGACCAGTAACTCGCCCAGGCGGCCTCACCTGCTATGCTGAACAGGGGCCTTGTGGAGGGATGGGAAGATTGGAAGGGATAGGCAAGGAAGAGGGAAGGAAGCTGCCGTGGCCTTATGTTAGGTACCATCCCGGCATTCGCCTGGAGGAGAAGTGGGAAACCATGGAAAACCACTTCCAGTATGGCTGAGGTGGGAATCGAACCAACCTCTACTCAGTTGACCTCCCGAGGCTGAGTGGACCCCGTTCCAGCCCTCATACCACTTTTCAAATTTCATGGCAGAGCCGGGAATCGAAGCCGGGCCTCCGGGGGTGGCAGCTAATCACGCTAACCACTACACCACAGAGGCGGACTTGCTAAAAGGTGACAGTCATAATTAGCTGTATTTTCATTTTTATTGACCCCAGGGATATTGTAGGCCATGCATGGATGACACTGGTCTTTTTGGGATGATGAAAACCGAGATTGTACTCCTCTGTAAATACAGTATCTTCCTGTAAAAAGAAAAAAACATACGCCTCAACCCAGGATCGAAACTTCGACCTCCCGCATATTAACCCAAAACTCTACCCACTGCACCAACACTACAGCACGAATAATCTGTGCTGACAGACGTAGTTACCCTACATGTGGTTACAGTGTTGCCAGATTGCCACTCATCGACGTCCTTTTTCTGCCGGATATACTCGCAGGACGAACTTTTGTGAGAGACATTATTTTATTGCTGGCATTTGAGGAATAGCGCTGCGACGCCCGAGTGCGCGAATTTCAGTTCACCCTGTATAATTTAGAAGTGCTAAATAAATATAGCAAAAGTAACCGTTGTTCGGTTCCAGTGAATATTACTTTTAATAATCATTCTCGTCCGCCTGTGTGGTGTAGTGGTTAGCGTGATTAGCTGCCACCCCCGGAGGCCCAGGTTCGATTCCCGGCTCTGCCACAAAATTTGAAAAGTGGTATGAGGGCTGGAACGGGGTCCACTCAGCCTCGGGATGTCAACTGAGTAGAGGTGGGTTCGATTCCCACCTCAGCCATCCTGGAAGTGGTTTTCCGTGGTTTTCCACTTCTCCTCCAGGCGAATGCCGGGATGGTACCTAACATAAGGCCACGGCCGCTTCCTTCCCTCTTCCTTGCCTATCCCTTCCAGTCTTCCCATCCCTCCACAAGGCCCCTGTTCAGCATAGCAGGTGAGGCCGCCTGGGCGAGGTACTGGTCATTCTCCCCAGTTGTATCCCCGACCAAGAGTCTGAAGCTCCAGGACACTGCTCTTGAGGCGGTAGAGGTGGGATCCCTCGCTGTGTCCGAGGGAAAAGCCGACCCTGGAGGGTAAACAGATGATGATGATGATGATGATGATGATAATCATTCTCAAAATTGTTCCCTAATATTGCTTATGTAGCCGGATCTTCTTTCAAAATATTGTTACGTGCTCATGCGACCGTCAGCCTTGTCACAGCACAGTCGGTACTACCTGAAACGGAAAGACTAAGCCAGCTCGGAGAACCTTCCAGCCCACCCGAGGATATGCCGTGGCCCTTCTGTTCCCTTCATCTAGTTTGTCCACGCGAATTCTGGAGGATACGACGGGAAAGTTCCATTTCCGTCAGCCTCTGTGGTGTAGTGGTTAGTGTGATTAGGTGCCACCCCAGCAGGCCCGGGTTCGATTCCCGGCTCTGCCACAAAATTTGAAAAGTGGTATGAGGGCTGGAACGGGGTCCACTCAGCCTCGGGATGTCAACTGAGTAGAGGTGCGTTCGATTCCTACATCAGCCATCCTCGAAGTGGTTTTCCCTGATTTCCCACTTCTCCACCAGGCAAATGCCGGTATGGTACCTAACGTAAGGCCACGGTCGCTTCCTTCCCTCTTCCTTGTCTATCCCTTCCAATCCTCCCACCCCCCACTAAGGCCCCTGTTCAGCCTAGCAGGTGAGGCCGCCTGGGCGAGGCACTGGTCATCCTCCCCAGTAGTATCCCCCAACCCGATGTCTCACGCTCCAGGACACTGCCCTTGAGGCGGTAGAGGTGGGATCCCTCGCTGAGTCCGAGAGAAAAGCCAACCCTGGAGGGTAAACAGATTAAGAAAGAAAGAAAGAAAGAAAGAAAGAAGGAAAGAAAGAAGTTCCATCTCCACCAGAAACCTGAATATACTAGCAATCCATCATCGAGGTATAAATACAAGGCCGCTGCCACTCTTTCTTCTTAGAAATTAATAGCATGTCGGAGGCCATGTAGTTCGAGTCGATGGTCACGGCGGGGGAGTGGGCTACGGGGGACCCCCGTAATAATAAAACATAAAAAAAGTGAGTGTGTTTGTGTGTCGGAGTGTCTGACGAATAGCTGGACTGCAGACGACGTGCAGAACGGAAGACTGTACCGTGTATCTGTTTATTTCTGTCGACTGAGGATCGCTGTGTGTCAGCGAGGAAAGCCGCTGTCGTGAGTGTGAGGGTAAATGGACCTGTGTTAATGTTCGCTTTTGTACTATCATCCTGCTGCTAAATACTGTTGACCGTTGCTGTTCAGTTGTTCACTGCATGTGACTGTGTGAATTGCTGTACTGTCTCTGGACTCGGACCAAGCAATAGTCATCGTAACCCTGTGTTCAAATCCAGCGGTCTACACACAGCTGATGTAGGTGACTGGACTTGGGAAAGTGAAGGTAAGGTCGTCCCCAGGTAATAGCAAGGGGCCAGACCGCCTACTGTGCCATAAGGAAAAGAGCCTTGTAAATAGACAGCAATTAGTGAGTGTGGCCATTCATGGTTAATTAGAATTGTGTGTGTGCAATTATTGGGTCATCTCGAAATAAATGAAAGTAATGAAACAGACGGAGTTTTACTCGTAAAAATATCAACTGATCAAATGAAATGATACTCATTTAACGTGCATATAAATAACGATGGAAACTATTCAAAGCACTGAGGAAAGCGTGAAAAACGCACTTAATCATCCTTCCAATTCTCACAATGCAAATTTGTGGTCACAAATTCTGTCCGTTAGAATGTTAAGCAGAATATACCCTGATGTGTTTGGAAAAAAAAAAAAAAAAAAAAAAACGTTGCGTTGAACACAGAACTGCCGGCTGTTGTTTCATATTCTAGACAAGGTTAGTCGACTGATCCTAACCCTTAGCACTCACACGGCGTGACTGTCCCAACATCAGAGGTTTCTCACATAGATCTTATGTCGGGGCAAAGCCAGCAACGAATTTTTCAGTCAATAACTCCATTGTTCGGTTTCGCCCAACCGAATTGGTACTACAGTATCTCTTCTCATCTGCTGATGACTCTTTGGAATGCTTCGAGGGTTATTTTCTCTTCATTGACAGGCCCTGTAGATAATTATCTCTGGTCTTGCAAAAACTGCGAATCTTGGTGAATACCAGTGTCCAAAATGCTTCTTGTCCTTGAATTTTATTTTCTTTCTTTCTTAATCCGTTTACCCTCGAGGATTGGTTTTCCCTTGGACTCATCAAGGGATTCCACCTTTACCGCCTCAAGGGCAGTATTCTGGAGCGTGAGACTTTGGGTCGTGGGATACAACTGAGGAGAAGGGCCAGTAAAATGCCATGGCAGCCTCACAACTGAACAGGGACCTTGTGGGGAGAAGAGGAAGGTAGGAAGGGATAGGCAAGGAAGAGGGAAGGAAGCGGCCATGGCCTTCAGTTAGTTACCATACCGGCATTTGCCTGAAGGAGAAGTGTGAAGCCACGGAAAATGACTGCGGTGGGACTCGAAACCCCTCAAACTCAGTTACCTCCCGAGGCTAGTGGAACACGTTCCAGTCCTCGTACGACTTTTTAAATTTAGTGGCAGACGCGGGAATCGAAACCAGGCCTCCGAGAGTTGCAGCTAATCACACCAACCACTATACCAGAGAGGCGGTATATTTTATTTTGTTGGCAAATTTTAGGTAAATGTTCTGTAAACTGTTTTTGAGCTACACTACCCTGCTAAGTAAGTGTATGTAAATGGATCTAGAATGACAGATATATTCCTAGAAAATGGGGACTGAAGGCTAATGAATCTGATCGGTTGACATATTATTCCGCTGTAATTGCCTTGAAAGTTACAAATATCTATTTATTTCATTTCCTGTCTTCTTCTGAACTACTCTCTGCTAGCACCGTGTAATTTCAAACATGTTTCTGCATGATATTTCCATAGCTTTACGAAATGGCACCCTTAGCTAACACATGGAATTTATAACTGCAGTACGCGATAAACTAAGGTTGACTTTACAAGTTACCGTTCTCACTAACGAAGTCATGTCTTACCAGCTGACGGCGTCATGTAGGAAAATTGAATTGTGTACATTACAAGCCTCCCAAGTATCGATTATTTGAAGTGGTTGGTACGTTCCTATGCACTTTTACCAATATGAATAGAAGTATAATTTTGTCGGCACATTTCAAATGTCGATCTCGTATTTTTAATTTATGTTGCACTAGGCACAAAAAAGTCACAAACAGTTCGATATTTGTCTGTCTGGATGTGTGAGTGACCATGACGGGAATACGGCTTGCAAGAATTTCTGCAAGCCCAATACTGAAGTTCACGAATATGTGGAGAGTGCGGTAGGCAATTTTATTAGCGTGAAGTGGTGTAGTAATATTAAAGAGACCAATATTATCTGTATCTAAACTTTCTTTCTTTCTTAATCTGCTTACCCTCCAGGATTGGTTTTCTCTCGGACTCAGCGAGGGATCCCACCTCTACCACCTCAAGGCAGTGTCCTGGAGTGTGGGACATTGGGTCGGGGGATACAAGTGGGGAGGATGACCAATACTTCACCCAGGCGGCCTCACCTGCTATGCTGAACAGGGGCCTTGGTGGGAGATGGGAAGATTGGAAAGGATAGGCAAGGAAGAGGGAAGGAAGCGGTCGTGGCCTTAAGTTAGGTACCATCCCAGCATTTGCATGGAGGAGAAGTGGGGAAACCACGGAAAACCACTTCCAGTATGGCTGAGGTGGGAATCGAACGCACCTCTACTCAGTTGACTTCCCGAGGCTGAGTGGACCCCGTTCCAGCCCTCGTACCACTTTTCAAATTTGGTGGTAGAGCCGGGAATCGAACCCGGACCTCTGGGGGTGGCACCTAATCACACTAACCACTACACTACAGAGGCGGACCTGTATCTAAACTCTGTACATTATAGAAGTATGGAAGTAAAAGGTCAGTCACACTCAGTATTTGGAAATGTTTAAATAATAATAATGTTATTCCTTTTGCGTTCCACTAACTACTTTTACGGTTTTCGGAGACACCGAGGTGCCGGAAATCTGTCCCGCAGGAGTTCTTTTACGTGCCAATAAATCTATCAACACGAGGCTGACGTTTTTGAACACCTTCAAATACCACCGGACTCAGCCTGAATCGAAGTTGCCACGTTGGGGCCAGTAGGCCAGCGCCTGTCCGGTCCCGAAGGGGGCAACGCATCCGCGTGTCACCCGGCGGCCCCGGGTTCGATTGCCGGCCGGGTCAGGAATTTTTAATTGTAGTGGTTAATATCCCTAGAATGGGAACTGGGTGATTGTGACGTCTTTAATGTTCCTTCCGTCACACACAACATTCCACACTACCGCCATTCCACGCAGGTTCATACAATATGGTGCCAGTAGGGGCAATAGATCCACATGGGTCGACGGCCCGAACATATAACTTGAACAAAAGTAAAGCCAGCACCTCAACCTTCTGAGGGTCCGACTCATTGGCTGAATGGTCAGCGTACTGGCCTTCGGTCCAGATGGTCCGGGTTCGATTCCCGACCCGGTCGGGGATTTTAACCTTCATTGGTTAATTCCAATGGCCCGGGGGCTGGGTGTTTGTGCTGTCCCCAACATCCCTGCAACTCACACACCACACATAACACTATCCTCTACCACAATAACACGCAGTTACCAACACATGGCAGATGCCGCCCACCCTCATCGGAGGGTCTGCCTTACAAGGGCTGCCCTCGGCTAGAAATAGCCACACGAAATTAATTAACCTTCTGAGGCACTCAGCCCGACTGGAAATGTTTATGTTTATTTCTGTCTAAACACCTAGGAATTTGGAACTTATCTTCATGAAGCTTGCTTTATCTCCACTCCAGAATACAGTGCGAAATGTTTAAAAAATCGTTACTCTTTCATTGGTTCGTATTTTTAAGAACGAAACATGTCATTCTTTGTTAGAAAAGGTGTATGTTTATTTCTAGTTTCGTTCGTTCGTTCGTAATCGGTTTACCCTCCAGGGTCGGTTTTTCCCTCGGACTCAGCGAGGGATCCCACCTCTACCGCCGCAAGGGCAGTGTCCTGGAGATTCAGACATTGGGTCAGGGATACAACTGGGGAGAATGACCAGTACCTCGCCCAGGCGGCCTCACCTGCTATGCTGAACAGGGGCCTTGTGGAGGGATGGGAAGATTGGATGGGACAGACAAGGAAGAGGGAAGGAAGCGGCCGTGGCCTTAAGTTAGGTACCATCCCGGCATTTGCCTGGAGGAGAAGTGGGAAACTACTGATAACCACTTCCAGGATGGCTGAGGTGGGAATCGAACCCATCTCTACTCAGTTGACCTCCCGAGGCTGAGTGGACCCCGTTCCAGCCCTCGTACCACTTTTCAAATTTCGTGGCAGAGCCGGGAATCGAACCCGGACCTCCGGGGATGGCAGCTAATCATGCTAACCACTACACCACAGAGGCGGCTATTCCTAGTTTAATGGTTTAATTCCTGGCGAGGCGGTAAAGGCGTGCTCAGTTCATCGGAAAGGACGTGGGTTCGATTCCCCATCTGGAAGTCGAAAAATTTAAGAATCAGGATTTACATGGCCCTGAGGTACACTCAGCCTACACCAAAATGTGCACCGGGTTAATTCCGGACCTAGAGCTAACTACTCTACCCCACCAAGTGCCGAGCGTACGGATAGTGGAAGTCTTTACCTTCCACCGTTCCCGGGGCCTTCATGGCCTGTATTTAGGTAACTTGGTTTCTTTGTTCGATAGTGTGGGGGTTCTTTTTATACAGAGAGAATGAAAATCGTTTAAGTTATACTAGAGGATCCATGTTGCTCCGCAGAATTCGTTAAAAATAGGTCAAATAACTCTCGATATGCCTGTCGTAGTCATGTATTGTTTTGACTGCCCTTTTCAATGATTTTATGAATATTTAACAATAAGCGCCTTATGATATGCCACAGTTCGTAGTCAGAATCCAGCCATTTTGACGTCATCATGCCGTCTGTTTGGTCAAAATCTATCCATATATTCGCTTATTTATCCTGGAGTACTTTATATTTAACTGAAGGGATTTGACAATTTGCAAGACCCAAAGAATCTACCACTAACTTGTACAATCTTTCTTATTGCATACACAACTTTTGTTGTTCTTTTCTGCTTCCTAACATGAGGGTTTGCCTGAACCCGGACAGCTTTTACTTTGACATCTCTCCTAATCTCAACGATTTTAAGCTTGGTATTGTGCCGTAGAAGGCAGCGGTATTTTTAATCACATTTCTTCTATATGGAACGGTTGTTTTGAGAGCTCATAGTTTAGTTTCGAAAGAGAGTTTTTTTTCTGTCAGGCAGAGAACTTTTTCAAGATTCATGGCCTTCACTCTTTCTAATGTATCTAGGTGTTCCCAGATAATGTCTAAGGCGTATGTCATGATAGGGTCTGTTTGTACGTAGACTTTTTTTACCAGCATGTAAGTTATTAGTAACGCTCTGCCATCTGTTGAGTATATTTGGAAGCTGGGAAAGGTTAGAAGGGAATAGTATTATTCCGTGATCAGAGAAAGTGTATACTCACCGCCTTGACAGGCAGTGATTAAAGATGGCTGCATGCAATGACATTACTAAGGATGCAAGTCACATAAATATCAGAACATTAATGAAAGAGTTAGTCGCTTAACAACCTGCTAAGTACAGAATGTATTTCGGGTCAGGGCAAGCTTTTCCCTGCAAATATTGGAGTGATCGTTCAATGATTTTATTTTATTATTATTCAAAGTTGGCTGAAATTAGAGACCTAACAATGTGTCATGGTTCACCGGCAGGTAATTTCGGAGAAAATAAAATGAAAATGACTCAAATAGGTCGAGTAGAACGGACAAACGGATTTGCCAACGCTGTTTTTAGTAAAATCTTTTAATATACAGTTTTAACTGAGTCGACACTAATAAGTATTGCATCCTTATTAATACATTATAGACATTTTGCAGAACTTAAATTTTAGATCATTTATGGGTTTTGAAATTTTGTCGATACGAGTAATAGTAAGAGAGACACCTTCAATTACCTCAATTTTCACAAATTTCCAAATAAATCCGTTCCATTTTAAACCTGTACATAATAAGAGTTATAGAAACTGCAATCTTCTTGATGTTTTATGTCTTATGTATTTCTGTCGAGAGAGCTATAATAACAGAGATATCGGGCGAGCAGGCCGTGCGGTTAGGGGCGAGCAGGCCGTGCGGTTAGGGGCGCGCAGCTGTGAACTTACATCCGAGAGATAGTGGGTTCGAATCCCACTGTCGGTAGCACTGAAGATGGTTTTCCGTCTTTTCCCATTTTCATACCAGGCAAATGATGAGGCTGCACCTGAATTAAGGACACGGCCCTTTCCTCCCCACTCCTAGCCCTTTCCTATCCCATCGTCGCCATAAGACCTGCATGTGTCGGTGCGACGTAAAGCCACCTGCAAAAAAAAAATAACAGAGATATTCACAAATTTTGAGTTTAGTGCAAAGTCAATCAACACCGGACATCGCTAACATGCAGATATTGTTCAATCGTCATGTTAACCAGTTAAATGGTGGTGATGGTCATTGTTCTTATATGGTATGAAATCACGTGATCATCAGCACAAACCTTTGCTAGTTGCTTTACGTCGCACCGACACAGATAGGTCTTATGGCGACGATGGGACAGGGAAGGGCTAGGAGTGGGAAGGAAGCGGCCGTGGCCTTAATTAAGGTACAGCCCCAGCATTTGCCTGGTGTGAAAATGGGAAACCACGGAAAACCATTTTCAGGGCTGCCGACAGTGGGGTTCGAACCTACTATCTCCCGAATACTGGATACTGGCCGCACTAGCGACTGCAGCTATCGAGCTCGGTCATCAGCACAAACTGATCAGCGGTATAATTAAGATACCCGTTCCGAGGGGAAGGAAAATTTATATGAGAAAAGAGAATCGTGAAGGACGTGGAAAGTAAAAACTTCCTTGACGTCGGATACACTAACATCATCGAGCCAGATGAAAACAAAATGCGGTGGCCAACAACGACTTAAGTCCATATCAGTAATAACACTGAACTCTTGGTAAATAAGTTTAATCATTCGTAACTCCGTTTCGCAAATACAAATAACTGTACTCAGCTAAAGCAGTCATTAACATCATTTTTCCTGGAGGAGCACACAACGGGCTGTGTTTATCAAACAGGAAGCCGTATATTTCTTTGACAATTGTTTTACTCACTGCAATACTTCTAGATTAAGGGGCTGCCTGGCCGAGGTGGTAAGGGCGTGCTCGGCTCGGCCGGAAGGACGTGGGTTCGAATCCCCGTCAGGAAGTCGTAAAATTTAAGAGATTTCCACTTCCGGAGATGCATATTGCCCTGAAGTTCACTCAGCCTACACCAAACATGAGTTCGAGGTTAATTCCTGGGGGCAAAGGCGGCCGGGCGTAGAGCTAACCACTCTATCCCATCACGTGCCAAGGTTAACAATGGTGGAAGCCTTTACCTTCCACTCCTCCAACGTCCTTCATGGCCTGTACGGAGGTGCCTTTGCTTTGCTTTGCTTAATACTTTTAGATTATTGTACTCCAAAATAGTAATTCTTTAGCTTATAACTTAGTACGTAATATGTGCTATAATTTAACTCGATCTAGTGCATGTACAAGCAAATTAATCATTTAAAACTATTTTAAATTTAATAGTTTTAAGAATTTAATTAGCGTGTTATTAAACCTGTATCTTATTATTATTATTATTATTATTATTATTATTATTATTATTATTATTATTATTATTATTATTATTATTATGTGCGTATGGACCCAATGGATCACGCAAAGCTCTAACGATTCTGTTTTCTGAGTTGCCAAACAGCTCTCATCCTTTCTCCGTGGATCCTTTTTCGTTCTTCTGTCCACTTTGCTCCAGTCTTCTTTTTCACTTCGTTCTCTGGTTGCACTTTCCATCCATTAATTTTTTTCCTATAAAGGTTTCTGTCCGCGGTGTCATTTGGGTTTATCTGGGCTTTTTCCAGATCCTTCTTCACTTCTAATACCCATGGAATATTTTTTAGATGTTCTATGTAGGTGAGAATCTTGTGTGTCAGTCTACTTGCCGGCAATCTGTGGACGTGCCCATAGAATTTCAGACGTCTTTTACGGATGTCTGCTGCAATGTTGGAATGCTCTTCTGTCTCTCTGCGTAACCTCAGTCTATATCCATCTTCTGTTTTTCGGGGGCCGAGAATTTTCCTCAGGATTCTCCTTTCTTCTTTTAAAATATTTTCTAGGTCACCTTTCCCGTTTAGTGTAAGGGTCTCACTGGCATATAAGACTTCGGGCTTTATTACTGTATTATAGTGTCTGATCTTTGCATGGCGGGACAAGCACTTTTTATTGTATATGTTGTGAACCCTACCGTAGGCTTTCCGAAATTTTTGTAGGCGAATTTTCTGGGCAACCTTCTCGCTTCCCGTTGGTTCAAGTATTTCTCCCAAGTACTTGAAGTGTGGTACTCGGTTGATTTGCCCATGTGTCGTGTTCAAAGTTTGGATGTCAAGTTTTGAGCAGAAGAACTTGGTCTTTTCAAAGGAAATTTGTAGGCCAACCTTTCCAGCACATTCGCTAAGGGTTTCAATTTGTTTAACGGCTGTGAATACATCATCTGTAAGTATGGCCAGGTCATCTGCAAAAGCGAGGCATGATATCTCAATACCGTCTTTGGGTCGTCCTAGTCGTATGGGGCGCCAGTATCCCATGTCTTTCAATACCTTTTCCCACTCACGGATGACTTTGTCTAGGACGAGGTTGAAAAGAAGCGGAGATAAGCCGTCACCTTGTCGGACGCCAGTTTTAATCGGGAATGGTTCAGAGATCTCCCCCATGAATTTAACTTTGGAGATAGTGTCAGTGAGTGTTGCCTTGATGAGGTTGAGGGTCTTGGAATCAAGCCCCAGTTCCTCAAGAATAACGAAGAGAGACTGTCGATCAACCGAGTCGTACGCTTTCCTGAAGTCAACAAAAATGCAGATGACCGGTTTGTTCCTCAATGCTTTGTATTTAAGTGTTGCCTTCAAGTTGAATATTTGTTCTGCACACGAGCGACCAGGGCGGAAGCCTGCTTGATATTCGCCAATACTTTGTTCAAGTTGTTCTTGCGTTCTCTTCAAAAGGCAAGCTGACAGAATTTTGTAAGTCACTTGGAGAAGAGAAATGCCCCTGTAATTGTTTACGTCGGTCTTATCTCCCTTTTTGTGTAATGGGTGGATGAGGGCGCACTTCCAGTCCTGAGGTAATTCTTCCGATTGCCAGATATCTGTGATGATTTGAGTGAGCTCCTTGAGGGAGTTAGGTCCAAGATTTTTCAGAAGTTCCGCAATGATGCCATCTTCTCCAGAGGTCCTATTGTTTTTAAGTTTGAGGATGTGGCCGCGGATTTCTTCCTCTGTCGGTGGTGGAGATTCTGGGAAAGTGTACCTTGGGGGTTCTTGAGGGAATCTTGTGAGGGGCTCTGGACAGTTGAGGAGATCAGCGAAGTAAAGTGCTAATTCCTGACAATTATCCTGATTACTGAATGCAAGTTTTCCATCTGATCTTTTGAAAGCCAGGTTTTGAGGAGCATACCCACGGACTTGTCCTCCGAATTCCCTGTAGAAATCTCGTACATTGTAGTTACGAAAGTTGTCTTCAATTATTATTATTATTATTATTATTATTATTATTATTATTATTATTATTATTATTATTATGCTATTTGCTTTACGTCGCACCGACACAGATAGTTCTTATGGCGACGATGGGAGAGGAAAGGCTTAGGAATGGGAAGGAAGCGGCCGTGGCCTTAATTAAGGTACAGCCCCAGCACTAGCCTGGTGTGAAAATGGGTAAGCACGGAAAACCATCTTCAGGGCTACCGACAGTGGGGTTCGAACCCACTATCTCCCGGATGCAAGCTCACAGCTGCGCTTTCCTAACCGCACGGCCAACTCGCCCGGTATCTTATTTATTGAGGACGCTACAAGAAATAGGTACAATTCGCTTTTCGTCGTACCGACGTCTTCTGGTGACGATAGGATAGGAAAGGATAGAAGAGGACTAGCAGTGGGAATGAAGTGGCCTTGGTCTTAATGAATGTACATCCCCGGGATTTGCCTGGAGTGTAAATTGGAAAACCACGTAAAACTATTTTCAGGGCTGTCGACAGTGGGGCTCGAACCAACTATCTCCAGAAAGCAAGCTGACAGCTACGTATATGAAGGTGCTTTTCAGCCTCAGTGGCATGTAGATAACTAATAAATTCAAATTAAATTCTCCCTCTTTCTGCTGCTAATGAACCACGTTGCTAAACTGCCGACCAGGAGTCCTTCAGTCAGAGCAACGACACTACTCACAGTAAACCGTGGACCATGTACATTTATTATGCTCTCAAAGAACGTTTACCGAACTATAATCACAACATTATCTCTGGGAGATAACAGCTACCTTATCATCAGCTGTTCTTGGACATGCACACTTGTTGTGGTGGCGCATGCGCTTCTAATCTGTAGCTTACCGGGGCGCCTGAATGAGAAACGACGCCAGTACGCATCGCGCCGCTGGAGCCGAAGTTCAAACCGTACACATAGTGGACAGTGTTGTCGAGTCGTAAATGGACCTCATTTGGTTTTAGGCGCGTGGTTACGAGAACATCCGTCCGTGACAGAAGTACTTCTTACGAGACTCCGTCCTCGTAAACTTAAATGATGTAATCTTTTTGATAAAGAAAACGATGGCGTCTATGAAAGTATTTAGAAGATTTAGCGGTTAAATAAAGATTGTATTCTTATCATAGATATGTTCTCTCTGTTTTACTGAAGTATTTCTCAAAGGAATTATCATAGCCGATTTGTTCTGTAAGTTGGAAAGTGTGGCAGTCTTCGTGAGAGTAGTTGCTGCAGACCAGTAGAACTTCTAATCGTTCCCTGTAAGCAGACGCCTACGGTAAGTTCATGATCAATTTGAAACATTCTTTGTAGAAATGTAACTTCATTGAAAATTTAGTAATGTAAATACTGGGTTTTATACACACAATAATGAATGACTTTTCGTATCTTTCTGGAATGACTCAACACAGAATTTCCTTAAACACTCTGGTCATCCCCTTGACACAATTTCGATCTTTGCAACCATTTATCAGGGGTTTCTTAGTCATTGTGACAAAGGTGTACTTTTTTCGTCCGGGAGGAGGAGGATTCGATTCCTTGTGAAGAAGTCGAAAACTTGAGAAACGAGGTTTCCATTCCTGTAGAGGCACAAGGTCCCAAATTTAATATCAGAAATCACCAAAAAAATGCATACCATGTTAATTCTTAGAGGCAAGGGCGGACAGACGTAGAGTTAACAACATAGTGTCGAAGTTAGAGTGAATGCCTTCTCTCAGCTCTTCTAAAGAATTTATAAGTTGTACAGACATGGATTTTCTTTGGTTCCTATTTACACATCTTCGTACTACTACACGGAATATTAACAAACATTTACTTCTAATAAAGAATTTTTTATTTGTATTTTAAATGTTTCCTTATCTCAGTAAATGTATATTGACTGAACGTATTTGACAATCGCGTGGTCCAAAGAAACAAAGAATCTACCACTAACTTGTAAAAAAAAACTACAATTTTTTTGTATCGCATACCCAACTTTCCTTGTTTTTTTCTGCTCCCTAACATGGCAGGTTTGCCTGATCCCGGACGGCTTTCACTTTTACGTCTCTCATAATCGAACAATATTTTGTTTCTTTACCGTCTGTTATCTACATGTTATGAAAATCGTCATGTTGGCTATAGTGTTGTTACAATCTGAGCATTCTAAGTTAAAATTCAAGTGATGACAATTTCATTGATTTCTTTTCTTTCACCGCCATCACTTCAGGTTTATTTGCGGTCAGTGAAGTGCCGAGGCTTAATGAGGAGCTTAGGCGTGGACGGAGCAAGCTCTTCCTGCCACAAAGCGCACATCCTCTTGAAACTTCCACCTGATGTGGTAGAAATTGAACCCAGAGATTTGGTTTACGATTGGAGTGACAAGACTTCCACCATACCAGTACGTCATACACCACTCACCTGCATAGTGTCTTCGGCGCATTCCCGTTATTTAAAGTCACTTGTGCAGGCCTGACGAACCTATGACACCGTGGCACTAGGCGAAAACGACTTGTGCGGCACAACATATCAGACAACATACTAACATACTTCAATTGGTCGAAAATCTAGCAACATAGCCTATTTTAATATTACGCTTTAATAAATAAGTAAGCCTGTATCAATTACTTCTATGGACAGATTTTTCAAATTATATTGGTTAAAGAAAGCAACCCTTATTTATCTGCTCCTTAAAATGTATTTTTCAGGAATGATTGCGAAATAAAATCATGAAACATTAAGTTGAATGCATTTATATAAAATGCAATGTAATACTTAAATGAAATCCAATGAGGAATTTAATGATGACATTAAAGAAAAATAACCGATGGGAAACTGGACAGTAAAAAGGAATACACAAAACCTTAATTGACACGTTAGTCGGTAATGGTTTGCCATCCCTGCCCTCGTGCCTCTCTGGCATATTCAGTGTCTTGTTCAGAGTTTTAGGGCAGGCTTACTTTCCAGTAACGTGGTTATACAGGCATCAAGAATTCGTCGAAGGAGAAGAAATCAGATTAAAATTACCTCTCCATAGAATGACTACTTACGGAACTGAAGCAGAAAAGAGAAGACATTTCATTAGAATTCTATGCAACGGATTCTATGACAACGCGGAGATGGATAAAAGCGAACTACGAATTAAGGCATATTGTGGTTTTCACTTTAAGATTTGCAGAACCAAAACATTTCATGAACCTGAATTCGGATGCTATGTAAACAGTGTGATCGTGAATGCGATAGATACCACGTCTTAACACGACCTAATAGAGGGAAATCGTTGATTAAGTTCTGTTCAGAATAATGAGACCAGTGTGGCTTGGAAATATTTAAATTAATGTACTTATTTAGGTGGCAATTTAGCTGAAATAAAACTATTTTTATTATTATAAATGATTTTGATAATACGTTCATGTCGGAAAATTGAACAGTATCTCTAATACAGTTTGCACTTCCAACCAGCTAATATGTTACAGTACAAAGTATTATTGTGTAGGAAGGGTATACGATCTTGTATTCGTGATCAAGTACGAAAGAATGGAAAGTGAAATTGCGACCCACATGAAGCGTGGAAACTAGAAAGAAAATTCAGTTTTTCAGCGGCGCTCTTAACTTGTACGTTAACTCTGAATAGATTTTTCTCTCAAATATTGTCATTCCTAACTTAGCAACATAGCACTTCATTAACAGGGGCTTTTTACCAGGCTGAGAGGCTAGTAAGATAGAGTACTGGTATTCTGAGTTCAAGTTGATCAGTTCGAACCCGGATCAGCACGGTGGATCTTGGAAGTATTGAAATAAGCAGCCTCGTGTCAGCATATTGCGTAGAACTACTGCGATGCGTTATTATTATTATTATTATTATTATTATTATTATTATTATTATTATTATTATTATTATTATTATATTTAATTACTTTTTCCGTCCAAAGTTGGTTTCCGCCCCGGACTCAGAGAGGGATAGGCCACCTCCACCGCCTCAAAGGTAGTGTCCTTGAGCGTGAGACTTTTCGTCTGGGATACAACTGGGGAAGAGGACCAGTACATCGTTCAGGCGTCCCTCACCTGTTGCGCTGAACAGAGGCCTTCTGGCGATGGAAAGGTTGGAAGGGATAGACAAGGAAAAGAGAAGGAAGTGGCCTTGGCCGTAAGTTGGGTACTATCCCGGCATTTACCTCGAGAAGTCCACCTCCGTAGCGTAACGGTTAGTGTTATTATCTGCCGTCCTGGTACTGCCAGAAATTTAAGAATGGCAGGAGGGCTGGTATGTGGTTGAAATGGTACATGCAGCTCACCTCCAATGGGGGTGTGCCTGAAAAGAGCTGCACCACCTCGGGATGAGGACACGAGTGTACCTTTTTTACCTCGAGAAGAAGTGGAAACCACGAAAAACCACTTCGAGGATGGCTGAGGCAGGAATCGAGCCCCCTCTTCTCAGTTAACCCCTAAGAGCCCGAGTGAATCCCTTTCCACTTTTTAAATTTCATGGCAGAGTCGGCAATCGAATACGGGCCTTCGGGGTCAGCAGGTAACCACACTAACCGTTACATCACAGAGGCGGATATTATTATTATTATTATTATTATTATTATTATTATTATTATTATTATTATTATTATTATTAAGTATTCGTCAGCTATGGACCACGTTATTTTAACTACTTCCTTCTGTGAGCTTTATCGTTCAACAAGCATTCCCTCATATATTTTCGGCGGGCATATTTCCTTTCTTCTGTCCACGTTTTGCCTGTCTTCATCTTAGGTTGTCGTAGGAAGCTTGGCGTACTTTGAGTTTATTTCTCAGAGGACTACTTCCTGGATGTCTTAATTTGTGATACCTATTTCTTGCACATGCTTTTCCACCGCGGTAAACCGAACTTCCTTCGTCGTTTACTTGTCTCTTTTAGAACGTAGGAAAATATGTGGTTGCTCAATATATTTTTCATGCTACGTGCACATAGAAAGTATTCCTCCTCTTTCGAATCCTATTATTGTTATTAAAAGTGATTCATAGAGTTTTAGAAAACTTTGTCATTCACCTAGTCGATTATTGATTTACTTGACTTAATTAGAAACTTTTCTAGAATGATTCTGTTAAAAATTATATTCATATAATTTGTTACGTCGGAGCTATGAGAATCTATATTAACGCAGAGCGGAAATTTTTGTTGCCAGTAAGCTAGAAATACGAACACATACCCTTCCTGTTCTCGTATAATATTTGTTGGATAAGTAGACTACTAATTTCTAACGAGAAACGCCTCTTCTACGATAATGTTACTCCCTCTGGTTGTAATAATGTTGTTGGCTTAACGTCCCACTAATTTTTTTTTTTCGGTTTTCGGAGTCACCGAGGTGCCGGAATTTAGTCCCGCAGGAGTTCTTTTACGCACCAGTAAATCTATCGACACGAGGCTGACGTATTTTGAGCACCTTCAAATACCACCGGACTGAGCCAGGATCGAACCTGCCAAGTTGGGGTCAGAAGGCCAGCGCCTCAGCCGTCTGAGCCTCTCAGCCCGGCCCTCTGTTTCTAATACATTATTTCCTAATACAAACTTACCAGGATTCATCATTGTAAGTTCATATAAATTCTTTTGAGTTCGTTACACTTAACGGGCAACGTTATAATTTATTTCTATTCATAGGCCACAGATGATTCCTTTCACCTGCTTACCATGTTCATTCACCATCTTTAATTAGCTCCTCCATTGAGGTTGGCGTCAGGGAGTGCATCCAACAGTAAAACATGCCATATACATTCATCTTGTCCCCGAATACGTATTAAGAAACGGGATTAAGTGGTAGATATACTTACAGTGAGGGTAATCTTCAATGCTTGAAAATAAATAACGCATAGTTATGTAATCTGTTTCCAGACAGACAGAAAATAGCTGTAGATGTTATGGAACAGTAATAATAATAATTTCGTGTGGTTATTTCTAGCCGCATGCAGCCCTTGTAAGGCACACCCTCCGATGAGGGTGGGCACCATCTGCCATGTGTAGGTAACCGCGTGTTATTGCGGTGGAGGATAGTGTTATGTGTGGTGTGTGAGTTGCAGGGATGCTGGGGACAGCACAAATACCCAGTACCAGAGCCAAGGGAATTAACCGTTTAAGGTTAAAATCTCCGACCCGGCAGGGAATCGAACCCGAGACCCCTGTTCCCAAAGGCTAACACGCTAACTATTTAGCCATGGAGCCGCTGTACTCAGATAATCAGTAGAAAATGTTCCGTACTTTCATATTGCACTTTTAGAGGGAAGAAACTCGTAATAATTTATTTCATTCTTGCCGTTGGACAATAACACGTAATACAGTAATACAAATTTGGCCTCGTTAAGAAAGGAGGTACCCATATTGGTCTGATATATTAGATAAAGCTATACAAAAAATGGGTTCCGTAGTCGAGGCGGTAGAAGTGTGCGCGGTTCTCTCGGAAGGATATGGGTTCTATTCCCCATCAAGAAGCTGAAATAATTTTAAAATATCTCCACTCCTATACTGGCACACCTAACCTAACCTGTAGCTTAACCCAAATGCAAAGGCGGCCGGGAATAGAGCTAAACTCTATCTCCCACTTAGAGCCTATATTACGACTAGTGGAGAACTTTTATCTTCCAGTACCTTAAAAACCTTCAGGGCCTGTGCGGGGATGGCTGCGGTTTGCTACGGCTACACGAAGTACTGTTGTACTATTTCAGAAAGTTATACAAATAAACCTCATGTCCAACTCATTGGCTGATTGGTCAGCGTTGAGGCCTTCGGTTGAAGGGGTCCCGGGTTCGATTCCTGGCCGGGTCCGAGATTATAATCGCTTCTTATTGATTCTTTTGACATAGGTACTTGGTGTTTGTGTTTGTCCCAACACTTTCCTCTTCATATTCAGACAACACACTACACTACCAACCACCACAGGAACACACAATAATGATTACATCTTTCCATATACGGTTGCGTGAGGAAGGGCATAAAGTCATAAAACATGGCCAGATCTATATGTGCAACAGAGTTCGCACCCGGTACCTCAAAGTTTTGGGAAAATCGGTAGTAGAAAAAGAAGATACGGTACAAGTAAATCTCATGATTGGTTACGTATTGATATACAAATCTCAAAAATAATTACTCTTACGAGAAAATTATTATATTGCATCGACCTTTCATACGATACAATCATTTCATGTATGTCCGGCTCCGCGGGTGAATGGTTAGCATGGTAGCCTTTGTTTCAAGGGTAACGGCTTCGATTCCCGGCTGGGTCAAAGATTTTAACTTCCATTGGTTAATTCGGATGGCTCGGGAGCTGGGTGAGTGTGCCGTCTTCATCATTAGAATACATCATAGGATGGGTCCCATCCGTATAGACCCACAGGTGGCCTGTCCGGCGTCAAAACGAAAGACCTGCACCAGGCTTCTTCGGAGGACTCATGCCGTTATATATTATTATTTCATGTTTAATTCTTTTCAACTTTTCAGCAGCATTTGAAGATGTCGGTAGGCAAAAAGTTTCATTACCCAGCTGAAAACGGTCTAAAAAGACTAAAATATATACTGGTGACCGGTAATGCTTTCCATTATTGTAATTATACTGTAAGATTTTTCAACATGTTTATTGTATTTAAATTTATTATAATTTCGTCGTAAGAGACAATTTTATGATTTTTCAGAATAGAGAAGGAAATTGTCATTTTACGGCTCGTAGTCAACAGCTTGAATTTTAGCACATTTCGAATATGTTAACAGGTATCCTATGTCCGAAGACTACTCATAAGTATTCGAAATTTATTTCATGTGGCTGAATGAATGTGGTCGTATATATACATTAATTTTCCGTAATTTTCAATTATTAATTTGTCGTCATCCGCCTCTGTGGTGCAGTGGTTAGTGTGATTAGCTGCCATCCCCGGGCGCCCGCATTCGATTCCCGGCTCTATCACGAAAATTGAAAAGTGGTACGAGGGCTGGAACGGGGTCCACTCAGCCTCGGGAGGTCAACTGAGTAGAGATGCGTTCGGTTCCTACCACAGCCATCCTGGAAGAGGTTTAACATGGTTTCCCACTTCTCCTCCAGACAAATGCCGGGATGGTACCTAACTTAAGGCCACGGCCGCTTCCTTCCCTCATCCTTGTCTATCCCTTCCAATCTTCCGATCCCCCCGAAAGACCCCTGTTCAGCATAGCAGGTGAGGCCGCCTGGGTGAGGTAATGGTCATCCTTCCCAGTTGTATCGCCCGACCTAGAGTCTGAAGCTCCAGGACACTGCCCTTGAGGCGGCAGAGGTGGGATCCATCGCTGAGTCTGAGGGAAAACCGACCCTGGAGAGTAAAAAGATAAAGAAGAAGAAGAAGGAGAAGAAGAAGAAGAAGAATTTGTCTTCGAAAAAATGCTCACTTAGCTTACCATATAAAAACTGAAATGAATGTGTGCTTAATGGCTCTACTTTAAGCGAGAACAGCTGAGTTTATTATTTCTTCTTTCTTACTTAATCCTTTTACCCTCTAGGGTTGGTTTTCCCTCGGACTCGTCGAGGGATCCAACCTCTACCACCTCAAGTGCAGTGTCCTGTAATGTGAGACTTTGGCTCGGGGATACAACTGGGATGGAGGACCAGTACCTCGACCAAGTGACCTCACCTGCTATGCTGAACGGCGGTCTAGTGGAAGGGCTGTGGGAAGATCGGAAGGAATAGACGAGGAGGATGGAAGGAAGCGGCCGTGGCCTTATGTTAGGTACCATCTCGGCATTTGCCTGGAAGAGAAGTGGCAAACCACGGAAAATCACTTCAAGGATGGCTGAGATGGGAATCACACTCCCCGCCCCCTCCTCTACTCAACTGACATCCCGAGGCTGAGTAGACCCCGTTCCAGCCCTCGTGCCACTTTCCAAATTCCGTGGCAAAACCGGGAATAAAAACCCAGACCTCCGCGGGTGGTAGCAGCTTGTCAAATGAATCACTACACCACAGAGTCGATCATTTATTTATTTATTTATTTATTTATTTATTTATTTATTTATTTATTTATTTATTTATTTATTTATTTATTTATTTATTTGTGCCTTTACAAGTGGTGAAGTTAGGGCTCTTGGCCCACCGTTACACCTACCCACGTTCGTCATAACAAGCTGAATTGTCTTATTGTTAGCAATTATTATTATGATCTCTTGAGTGACGTGGTATCCGAATTTGACGTCAGTTCTTTGGTTCCAATAGAGTTTCTTGATGATGTTCACATCAAGCCCAATATATTTCTCGTAACGAAGAAGAATATCATGTCTAACGCTGTCAAAAGCTTTCTAGTAATCAATTAAGCAGAAAAGAAAGACAGTTTGTTGTTGATCAAGGCAATCTTGAACTATAATTTGTATGCACACTGCATCACTTCCCGAACTGACTTCCATTTTATTTTTCTCCATAACCGGGAGCTTAGAATACTTAAACACACGTCTGAGCGTGACTCATTGGACTTATCAGCCTGTAAATACTATATCATTTCGAATTTTATTCCATTGTCAACCTGATGAAGACGAATCTCAGCCACTCGGCAGGGATGGTTCGTGTGTTGTAGGTGTGGTTGAAAAGCTAGGGAAGGAAGTTGTTATTATGAACACAAATAAGTTTTAACATTTCTGTATTATTTGATCTGGACCAACGGCTTTTCCAGATTATGTTTGGCTTAAGGATTTTTCCAGTCATCCTTGAAATTCTCAGGACCATACCCTTTCTCTTCGATATAATTAGATTTTGATCGATCATTTCTGAAGAGGTCTGCGATGCTGTTCTTCCATATTTCCATTTGGTATGTTTGTTTGCAGTGTCGACAAGTTTCACGTTATGAAGATAATGGTGGAGTTGTTGGTGGTGAAGAGGTTTCAACTTTCAACGTGAAGTGGAAAATAAAGAATGTAAATGTTGCCTAACTTAATTATGTATATTAATATAACTGACTGTCGGTAATAATGGTGATAGTAATGATGATAAAAACAAGTAACTTACAGCTCGACATACATCGTCGACCCTAGAGTTACATAGGATATGACTGCTTGAACGTATCGTAGTACAAGCACGAATTAATGAAAGTTCTTTCGTATTTCGCCATTCCACATTCACTAAATCATTCATACAAGCTCGCTACGTAGTTAGTGGGAATTCGCGGCAATAACTTTTAGGAGGGTCTACTGTAGTCCAGTTGAAGTGACAATATTATTCAACTATCTTAAAACCTAGTGTGAATGTATCATTTCAATCCCATAAACGTACAGTAAGTTAATAACAAGTTACACATTATTTGTTCCGAATCATCTCAATTTTATAACCATGGTCGGAGAATATTCAGTACATGCGTAAGAATAACGCATAGTTTAGTAATATGATTGCCGGTGGATACAAGGGACCTTTAGATATTACAAATTTAGGTGATCTTCATAGTTATCTGCGTACCACGGAGTCGCGTAGATTTGACTTTGCATTCGGGAGATAGTGGGTTCGAACCACACTGCCGGCAGCCGTTAAGATGGTTTTCGGTGGTTTCCCATTTTCGTACCAGCCCTTTCCTCTCCCACCGTCGCCATAAGACCTATATGTGCCGGTGTAACGTAAAGCAGCTTGTAAATGAAGGAGAAGAATTATTTCCGGTACTAAGATGGAGAATGAATCATATCTAGTATAGATATAGTGAGCAGTCGCTAATTCCTAGACTTCTCGAGGAACGAGCTACCATACTGCCATCGATGAATGTTTTCTTGCTTCCTCAGTACACGAAGAAATACGATTTGTCCCGTAATTATTATTATTATTATTATTATTATTATTATTATTATTATTATTATTATTAATAATAATAATTATTAATAATTATTAATTATTAATTATTAATAATTATTAATAATTATTAATTATTAATTATTATTAATAATTAATAATAATAATAATAATAATAATAATAATAATAATAATAATAATAATAATAATAATAATAATAATAATAATAATGAGATTCTGACGGTTATCGGGATCAGATACCGAGAAACGAAAAATTATCTGTCCGTATAAAAATCAGTTTGCAGTAATAAGAATCGAGGGCTTTGAAAAAGAAGCTGCAATCCAGAAAGGCGTGAGGCAAGGTTGCAGTTTGTCCCCTCTCCTTTTCATTGTTTATATAGAACAGCCAGTAAAGGAAATCACAGTTGAATTTAGAAAGGGAATCACAATCCAATGAGAGGAAATCCAAACACTGAGATTTGCTGTTGATATTGTTATTTTACCTGAGACTGCAGAAAACCTGGAGAAATTGCTGAATGGTATGGATGGAGGCTTGGGTAAGGAGTACATGATGAAAATAAATAGGTCCGACACAAAAATAATGAAATGTAGTCGAACGCAATCAGGCGATTCAGGAAATATTACATTGGGAAATGAAGTCTTACCTGAAGTAGATGAATACTGTTACTTGCGTAGTAAAATAACTAACGATGGCAGAAGTAAGGAGGATATAAAATGCAGACTAGTACAAGCAAGGAAGGCTTTACTTAAGAAAATAAATGTGATCATTTCGAATATTGATATAGGAATTAGAAAAAATGTTTTTGAAGAATGTTGTCGGGAGCATAGCAATGTATAGAAGTGAAACATGGACGATAACTAGTTCAGAAAGAAAGAGAATAGAAGCTTTTGAAATGTGGTGTTAGAGAAGAATGCTAAAGGTAAAAACAAATTAAATGGCGTAAGGCTTTTAGTCGCGGGAGTGTCCGAGGACATGTTCGGCTCGCCAGGTGTAGCTCTTCTGATTTGACGCCTGTAGACGACCTGCGCGTCGTGATGAAGATGAAATGATAATGAAGACGACACATACACCCAGTGTCCGTGCCGGCGAAGTTAACCAATGACGGTTAAAATTCCTGATCCTGTCGGGAATCGAACTCGGGACCCTGTGATCTAAGGACAGCACGCTAATCATTTAGCCATGAAGCTGGACAATGCCGAAGGTGAGATGGATAGATCGAATCACGAATGAAGAGATACTGAGTCGAATTGTTGAGGGGAGATCGATTTGGCTATATTTAACAAGAAGAGATAGAATGATAGGACATATCTTAAGACGCCCAGGACTTTTTCAGTTGATTTCTGAGGGAAGTGTAGGCGGTAAGAACGGTAGGGGTAGAGCAAGGTATGAATATTACAAGCAGATTAGAGCAGATGTATGATGCAGTCGTTACGTACAAATGAAAATATAAGCACATGATAGGGTGGCATGGAGAGCTGCATCAACGCAGTCTAAAGGCTGGTGTCTCCAACGATATTATTATTATTATTATTATTATTATTATTATTATTATTATTATTATTATTATTATTATTATTATTATTATTATTATTATTATTTCCATCTCGCTGGTGATTTAACGTAGGTTTCCGGCGACGCAAGGATATAAAAGAACTAGGTTTTGGAAGGTGATGGCCGTGGACTTATGACTCGTGCATTATTTATTTATTTATTTATTTATTTATTTATTTATTTATTTATTTATTTTTGCCTTTCTATACAAGACAGGGCTCACGCTATGAGGCCTACTATTATACAAAACTATATTATACATCTGGTTAAACGGAATATCATCGCAGTGGGAGCAAGTGGGCCTATCTAACATTGCTCTTCCTATCCATTATTTTCCTTAAGAATTGTCACGCCACCCAGCCAGTCTATCAGGACAATTTTCGTTGTGTTCACTTTTCCTATACGTATGGTAATTTAAAATTAACCTCACTGTACATGACGCATTTAGGCACTTTCCTTTACGAGCTAGCAAAGGAAAATGACTGACTGACTTAATCTGTTTACCCTCCAGGGTTGGCTTTTCCCTCGGACTCAGCGAGGGATCCAACTCTACCACCTCAAGGGCAGTGTCCTGGAGCGTCAGACATTGGGTCGGGGGATAAAACTAGGGAGGATGACCAGTACCACGCCCAGGCGGCCTCACCTGCTATGCTGAACAGGGGCCCGGTGGGAGGATGGATAGATTGGAAGGGATAGACAAGGAAGAAGGAAGGAAGCGGCCGTGGCCTTAAGTTAGGTACCATCCCGGCATTTGCCTGGAGGAGAAGTGGGAAACCACGGAAAACCACTTCAAGGATGGCTGAGGTGGGAATCGAACCCACATCTAATCACTTGACCTCCCGAGGCTGAGTGGACCCCGTTTCAGCCCTCGTACCACTTTTCAAATTTCGTGGCAGAGCCGGGAATCGAACTCGGGCCTCCGGGGGTGGCAGCTAATTACACTAACCACTACACCACAGAGGCGGACAAGGGAAAATGAACACAATGGAAATCATTCTGATGGACTGCATATCCACATGTCGCTGGGGGGCATGACCATTTTTACGGATAGTAAGGGATAGGAAGTGCATTTTCAGATACGTGGTATTGCTCCAGAAACGATGATATATAGAACACTATACATGTAAAATCCCTCATTCTGTTGGTCATGCACAGCGATATTGAGAAAACGGGAAGGTTTCAACACTGAAATTGGTACCAATTATAGATTGAGTTTTTTTTTTACAATAAAAATACAATCTAGCTAGTTGCTTTACGTCGCACCGACACAGATAGGTATTATGGCGACGATGGGACAGGGAAGGGCTAGGAGTGGGAAGGAAGCGGCTGTGGCCTTAATTAAGGTACAGCCCCAGCATTTGCCTGGTGTGAAAATGGGAAACCACGGAAAACCATTTTCAGGGCTGCCGATAGTGGGGTTCGAACCTACTATCTCCCGAATACTGGATACTTGCCGCACTTAAGCGACTGCAGCTATCGAGCTCGGTAAAAATACAATCAATCTCTCATGACCACGACTTGTGTACAAAAAATGCGTTACCATCAGCGAAGTCGTCCCATCGCCATTATGGTACACAGCTATGTCTATCGGTATGAGTTTGAACTACATGCATTGAGCAAACGAGAACGTTAGAGAGACGTAAATTGGCACCAGATGTGTGTTACAAGAACGACACAATGACGACCATCACACTTGAACGGTTAAGTGATCTTCCAGTACAATGAATCAATTTTTCTTTAATTAGTTTTTCGTTCTGGAGAATAAAAACACATTACATCTATCGACAAGCACGAGTTAGAACAGTTAGCATGGTTGCCATGGTCGTGAATGCGTACTGTGTATGTGCTTTGTCACCGTCGTGAGCTGGTTCGAGCCCTGTCCGTTGAGAATATTGGCCGGCGGGATAGGTGAAGAGGTGGTATACAATTTCTGATCGCTAGAATCATCATCATCATCTGTTTACCCTCCAGGTTCGGTTTTTCCCTCGGACTTCGCGAGGGATCCCACCTCTACCGCCTCAAGGGCAGTGTCCTGGAGCTTCAGACTCTTGGTCGGGGGATACAACTGGGGAGTATGACCAGTACCTCGCCCAGGCGGCCTCACCTGCTATGCTGAACAGGGGCCTTGTGGAGGGATGGGAAGATTGGAAGGGATAGGCAAGGAAGAGGGAAGGAAGCGGCCGTGGCCTTAAGTTAGGTACCATCCCGGCATTCGCCTGGAGGAGAAGTGGGAAACCACGGAAAACCACTTCCAGGATGGCTGAGGTGGGAATCGAACCCACCTCTACTCAGTTGACCTCCCGAGGCTGAGTGGACCCCGTTCCAGCCCTCGTACCACTTTTCAAATTTCGTGGCAGAGCCGGGAATCGAACCCGGACCTCCGGGGGTGGCAGCTAATCACGCTAACCACTACACCACAGAGGCGGCTGATCGCTAGAATGCGTACCAAAATCCGGAATTGTATTCCAAACTTCTCCGCAGTGCTCATATTGAGTGAGGGCATATCAGGCTGATGATGGTGATTCGTCTGTCGGATGGAGACCTCAAGGCTTGAGCAGACCCCTTGGTTCTATACGACAGGAGTAGGCTATGTATTTATCACCTGTAGATCATTAGTCTAACATAAGCGATTGCGAATTTACGCCGTCACTTTTCCTGCGTCCGCCACTTCATCAGAAATCCGTCGGAAGGATATGACGTCCATGAAGGCATGAAGTCTCACCAGAAAGAATTTTCGCTCATTAAGTGCTGTATGAGATCGCCTCTGTGATGTAGTGGTTAGTGTGATTAGCTGACACCCCCGGAGCCCAGGTTCGATTCCCGGCTCTACCACGAAATTTGAAAAGTAGTATGAGGATTGGAAAGTGGTCCACTCAGCCTCGGAAGGTCAACTGAGTACAGGTGGGTTCGATTCCCACCTCAGCCATTCTGGAAGTGGTTTAACGTGGTTTCTCACTTCTCCTCCAGGCGAATGCCGGGATGGTACCTAACTTACGGCCTAGGCCGTTACCTTCCCTCTTACTTTTCTATCACTTCCAATCTTCCCATCCTCCCACAAGGCCCCTGTTCAGCATAGGAAGTGAGGGCGCCTGGGCGAGGTACTGGTCCTCCTTCCCAGTTGTATCCCCCGACCCAATGTCTCACGCTCCAGGACACTGCCCTTAAGTCCGAGAAAAATATCAACCCTGGAAGGTAAGCAGATTAAGAATGAAAGAAAATGCTGTATGAATTACTTGTGATAAATTAACAAATTTTAAACGAGCCGACCATCCAACATACTGAAACTCCGTTTTGAAGACGAAAAGAGTAAACGAAGGCAAAAGTGGAAATGATAGAATACGCAGTTACAGAGAAAAACAACTGAAACTAAAACGATACGTTTGGAGAAATATTTACTGAGAAAATTTCACAGGAAAGAGAGATTAATGACTCTAAATTCGAAGACTTCTGCGTCTTAAAGAGGTCAGAAGGCGCGAAGTATATGAGTTAACTATACGTGACGAGGTAACCGTAACTCCTCTTTAGGCTTTTCAGGGGTAGATCAGCTACTTATGATGAACAAAACATCACCTTTCCCTAGAAAAGTGATCTTGTTTTGGTTTGTTCCCATGGTACGCATGATAATTTTCAGGAAGCTATTAAATTAAAATTTAAAAATTCAAGAATGAATTCAACACCTGTTTATAGCGATATACCATTCGTTTTTAAATGGTGGCTGTTCCCTCTAAATAGATCTTTTTCACGCAAGCTGCTTTACGGCGCACCGACACAGACAGGTCTTATGACGACGATGCTATAGGAAAGGTCTAGGAATGGGTAGGAACCGGTCGTGGCCTTAATTAAGGTACAACCCCAGCATTTGCCTGGTCTGAAAATGGGGAAAAACGAAAAGCCATTTTCAGGCCTGCCGACAGTGGGGTTCGAACTCATTATCTCCAGGGTGCAAGTTCACAGCTGCGCTCCCCTAACCGCAAGGCCAACACGCCCGGTGTATGTTTTACTGTCACAATGAAGTCGCAAGGACGAACTTTACAAATGGGGTAAATCTCCCCACTCCAGTGTTCTGTACGCATCTTTCTCAAGAGTACGCATATTCATAAATGTCAGAGTACAACTCCGAGCTACAACTGCAATCAATATGGTTTGTAAGGAGGCCTGTTTTGATTGCATTCGAATGCCGTATAAAACCTGGAGATATTAACAGGCCAATTAGAATTTCCAATTACTTTCTACGTAGTAATCATTCACTACTGATCTGCATTTAGGGCAGTCGCCCAGGTGGCAGATTCACTATCTGTTGTTTTACTAGCCTTTTCTTAAATGATTGCAAAGAAATTGAACATTTATTGAACATCTCCCTTGGTAAGTTATTCCAATCCCTAACTCCCCTTCCTATAAACAAATATTTGGCCCAATTTTTCCTCTTGAATTCCAACTTTATCTTCATATTGTGATCTTTCCTACTTTTAAAGACACCACCCAAACTTATTCGTCTACTGATGTCCTCCCACGCCATCTCTCCACTGACAGCTCGGAACATACGACTTAGTCGAGCAGCTCAACTCCTTTCTCTCAAGTCTTCGCAGCCCAAACTTTGCAACATTTTTATAACGCTACTCTTTTGTCGGAAATCGCCCAGAGCAAATCGAGCTGCTTTTCTTTGGATTTTTTCCAGTCCTGAATCAAGTAATCCTGGTAAGGTTCCCATACACTGGAAACATACTCTAGTTGGGGTCTCACCAGAGACAAATAAGCTCTCTCCTTTACATCCTTACTACAACACCTAAATACCCTCATAACCATGTGGAGATATCTATACCCTTTATTAACAATCATATTTATGTGATTACCCCAATCAAGATCTTTCCTTATATTAATACCTAGGTATTCACAATGATCCCAAAAGGGAACCTTCACCCCATCAACGCAGTAATTAAAACTAAGAGGACTTTTCCTATTTGTGAAACTCACAACCTGACTTTTATCCCCGTTTATCATCATACCATTGCCTGCTGTCCATCTCACAACATTATCGAGGTCATTTTGCAGTTGCTCACAATCTTGTAACTTATTTATTATTCTGTACAGAATAACACCATCTGTGAAAAGCGTTATCTCTGATTCCACTTCTTTACACATATCACAGCTATTGTAACGTGTCGGCGGGGTAAATAAGTAAATAAATGCGTACAGAACCTGGTAGCAACCTATTTCTAAGATTTATTAACTAAGCACTACAATTACAGATTTACACACACACAGTCATCGATTATTTACATTACACTCACTCAGCCACTCAGTCACACTCGTTAGCGCTGTCACAGTCCACAGCCTACCTGTCAATCTCGCAGGTCGGGACAGTATCCGCTGTTAACTCAATCCGTCGAACTCCGCAGTCTTCACACGTCGGCACCCAGTGTTCCCTTCGCGCTACTCCAGAACACCCAAGGTTCTTCTCCAGCTGCAGGCCCCAAAGGATACACACGCACGACGTCAGCGAAGCAGGAACGAGTCCTCGGCTCCAACACGCAGATACTCCATCAGGCTGGCACCTCAGCCCAGGCTACAACTGACTGCGCTCTTCGCTAACTCACACCAGCGAATTCAATCTCGCTCTCACACACTCACTCCGTCTAGCTCTCACTAACTGCAGGCAGGTCGTTCCTCTCTTATATGCCTACGCTGGCCCTTCTAGAATCGTCCGGATGTTCGATGGATCCAGAAACCTCGCGAGATAGAAGACTCCAGATTAATAGTCGAGTAATTTCCGTCGTTCCATGCGGTGCGACCACGGATAGAAGAGAGACGGGCCGGCCCAGCGCTTAAGTGTTGCTCGCGATTGGAGCGGTCGAGCGTAAGCGGGGTGGGGTGATGGGTGACGAGCTCGGCCAGTAGCAAGTTGGCATGGCGGACGCTATAACCATTACAATATATATTATTACACGGACAGATAAAGTTTCACCTACTCTAATTCTCTGAGTTCTATTTTCTAGAAGCAGAGCCACCCATTCAGTCATTCTTTTGTCAAGTCCAATTGCACTCATTTTTGTCCATATCCCATGATCTACCCTATCAAATGCCTTAGACAGGTCAATCACGATACAGTCCAAATGACCTCCTGAATCCAGGACATCTGCTATATCTTGCTGGAATCCTACAAGTTGGGCTTCAGTGGAATAACCTTTCCTAAACCCAAACTGCCTTCTATCAAACCAGTTATTCACTTCGCAAACATGTCTTATATATTCAGAAAGAATGCTTTCCCAAAGCTTACATACAATGCATGTCAAACTGACTGGCCTGTAATTTTCAGCTTTATGTCTATCACCCTTTCCTTTATATACAGTGGCTACTATAGCAACTCTCCATTAATTTGGTAAAGTTCCCTCATGCAAACAATAATCAAACTGGTACTTCAGATATGGTACTATATCCCAACCCATTGTCTTTAGTATATCCCCGGAACCTTATCTTTTGTATCTTACTGTAAATGTAATTGCTGTCGTAGATAAATGTTAATACTTCTTTAGTATTAGTCACCTCCTCTATCTGGACATTATCATTGCAACCAACAATCTTTACATACTGCTGACTGAATACTTGCCTTTTGAAGATCCTCGCATACACACTCCCCTTGTTCATTAATGATTCCTGGAATGTCCTTCTTGGAACTGGTTTCTGCCTTAAAGTACCTATACATACCCTTCCATTTTTCACTAAAATTTGTATGGCCATCAATTATGCTTGCCATCATGTTATCCTTAGCTGACTTCTTTGCTAGATTCAATTTTTTAGTAAGTTCCTACAATTTCTCCTTACTTCCACAGCCATTAACTCTATTTCTTTCCAAACTGCAACTCCGTCTTAGTCTCATTACTTCCCTGTTATAATATGGTGGATCTTTACCATTCCTTACCACCTTTAAAGGAACAAACCTATTTTCACATTCCTCAACAATTGCTTCAAACCCATCCCAGAGTCTGTTTACATTTTTATTTATCGTTTTCCACCGATTATAGTTACTTATTAAAAACTCCCTCATGCCTGTTTTATCAGCCATATGGTACTGCCTAATAGTCCTAATTTTAATCTCTTCCTTTCTTTCACACTTATTTTTAATTACTACAAAAACAGCTTCGTGATCATTAATACCGTCTATTACCTCAGTTTAGCTGCCTCTGTGGATCAGCGGTAGAGTGTCGGCCTCCGGATCCCAAGATAGCGGGTTCAAACCCGGCAGAGGTAGTCGGATTTTTGAAGGGCGGAAAAAAGTCCATTCGACACGCCATGTCGTACGATGTCGGCATGTAAAAGATCTCTGGTGACACATTTGGTTGTTTACCCGACAAAATTCATTAAATCTCAGCCATAGACGCCCAAGAGAGTTTCGGTTTACTCTGCCTGCCATCTAGTGGGAGCCTAGAGTAAAACGGAACGTCGAAATTGACGAGCAGACAGCCAGATGGCGTCAAATTGAAATGTCTGCACACGGTAGCTGAGGCCATACGATTATTATTATTATTATTACCTCAGTTTCTCTATAGAGCTCATCTGGTTCTACCAGCACCACATCTAGAATACCCTTCCCTCTAGTAGGTTCCATCACTTTCTGAATCAGGTGCCCTTCCCACATTAACTTACTTGTCATTTGTTGGTCATGCTTCTTGTCGTTCGCATTACCTTCCCAATGGACATTTGGTAAATTGAGATCACCCGCTACAATCACGTTTCTTTCCTTATCGTTTCCCACATAGCTGATTACCTTATCAAATAATTCTGAATCAGCATCTGCGCTACACTTTCCTGGCCTGTAAACTCCAAAAACATCAAGATGCCTATTATCTTTAGAGATGAGCCTTACCCATAGAATTTCTTTTTTGTCATCTTTTACTTTTTCGTAGCTTACAAATTCTTCTTTCAGGAGAATGAATACCCCCCCCCCCTTTCCATTCCTATCTTATCTCTACGATACATCTTCCAGTTCCGTGAGAAAATGTATGCATCGATTATACAATGACTGACAGAGCAAATGCAACACCAAGAAGGAGTGGTTCGAAAGGGATGAAAGTTGGGGGAAAAAACAGAGACGGCACGGACGAATAATTGATGTTTATTTCAAACCGATATGCAGGTTACACAATGCGCACGGCATCGACTCAGTAGGATGTAGGACCACCGCGAGCGGCGATGCACGCAGTAACACGTCGAGGTACAGAGTCAATAAGAGTGCGGATGGTGTCCTGAGGGATGGTTCTCCATTCTCTGTCAACCATTTGCCACAGTTGGTCGTCCGTACGAGGCTGGGGCAGAGTTTGCAAACGGCGTCCAATGAGATCCCACACGTGTTCGATTGGTGAGAGATCCGGAGAGTACGCTGGCCACGGAAGCATCTGTACACCTCGTAGAGCCTGTTGTGAGATGCGAGCAGTGTGTGGGCGGACATTATCCTGCTGAAACAGAGCATTGGGCAGCCCCTGAAGGTACGGAAGTGCCACCGGCCGCAGCACATGCTGCACGTAGCGGTGGGCATTTAACGTGCCTTGAATACGCACTAGAGGTGACGTGGAATCATACGCAATAGCGCCCCAAACCATGATGTCGCGTTGTCTAGCGGTAGGGCGCTCCACAGTTACTGCCGGATTTGACCTTTCTCCACGCCGACGCCACACTCGTCTGCGGTGACTATCACTGACAGAACAGAAGCGTGACTCATCGGAGAACACGACGTTCCGCCATTCCCTCATCCAAGTCGCTCTAGCCCGGCACCATGCCAGGCGTGCACGTCTATGCTGTGGAGTCAATGGTAGTCTTCTGAGCGGACGCCGGGAGTGCAGGCCTCCTTCAACCAATCGACGGGAAATTGTTCTGATCGATATTGGAACAGCCAGGGTGTCTTGCACATGCTGAAGAATGGCGGTTGACGTGGCGTGCGGGGCTGCCACCGCTTGGCGGCGGATGCGCCGATCCTCGCGTGCTGACGTCACTCGGGCTGCGCCTGGACCCCTCGCACGTGCCACATGTCCCTGCGCCAACCATCTTCGCCACAGGCGCTGCACCGTGGACACATCCCTATGGGTATCGGCTGCGATTTGACGAAGCGACCAACCTGCCCTTCTCAGCCCGATCACCATACCCCTCGTAAAGTCGTCTGTCTGCTGGAAATGCCTCCGTTGACGGCGGCCTGGCATTCTTAGCTATACACGTGTCCTGTTGCACACGACAACACGTTCTACAATCACTGTCGGCTGAGAAATCACGGTACGAAGTGGGCCATTCGCCAACGCCGTGTCCCATTTGTCGTTCGCTACGTGCGCAGCACAGCGGCGCATTTCACTTCATGAGCATACCTCAGTGACGTCAGTCTACCCTGCAATTGGCATAAAGTTCTGACCACTCGTTCTTGGTGTTGCATTTGCTCTGTCAGTCAGTGTATCATTTCTCAGCCATGATTCAACTCCTATTACAATATCTGGTAAGTATATATCTGGTGACGACAGGCTTACTTGCTGGCTAAAATAAAAATTTAATTTAATATAATGAACATACAATGCAATTAAATTTAAATTATCCTAAAAATCATTTTAAAATTATTAATTGAATACACACTGTCCGCTTCTCTGTTGTAGTGGTTAGTGTGATTAGGTCTGATCCCCAGGGGCCCGGAATTTGATTCCCGGTCCTTCCACGAAATTTGAAATTGGTATGATGGCTGAAACGGGGTCTATTCAGCCTCTGGAGGTCAAATGAGTAGAGGAGCGTTCAAATCTCACGTCAGCCACGCTAGAAGTGGTTTTCCGTGGTTTCCCACTTCTCATCCAGGCAAGTTCCGGGATAGTACCTAATTTAAGGGCACGGCCACTTCCTCCTCTCTACCTTGTCTATCCCTTCGGATTTCCCATTTTCCCACAAGGCCCTGTTCAGCATAGCAAGCGAGGCAGCCTGAGCAAGGTACTCGTCCTCCTCCCCAATTGTATCCCCCACTCCAAGACACTGCGATTAAGGCAGTTGAGGTGGGATCCATTGCTGAGTCCGAGCGATAAACCAAAGCTGGACGGTAAACTGACTAAGAAAGAAAGCAAATGAATACACAGTTATTACTATTAAAAAGTAAATCCTGGAAAATATAAGCCGCAGTGTTACTTAGCTTGCATTTAAATAGTTTCATTAATCTCAATGTAGGTACAATTTGCAGCACTTTCCTCTGTAGAGCTTTAGGTTATTATATCTCTAACTTGAGCCGGGATAGAATTTCAGGAACGTATGGTCGTTGCACCTGCGAAAACCGCTGTATGCCCTCAGCACATTTGTTATGGAGACCGAGATATCCGTGACCACTGTCGCCCAGTATTGAACCTTAACTTATATGACAGAACCTTACCGTATAATCTTTTCCTTAATCAAAAATACTAACTTTACAATACCAGTAGTGATTTATTCTTCAAGACAACATAAATATATTAATTCAGGACATGTTTCGTCCACTTTATGAACATCATCAGCTCATAAAGCAAAAGACAAGACACTCTTTTTCAGTTTTAAAAATTCTCACTTGACATTCTCTTTTAAAAAATGTTGCTTTTTACTTGACGTAATCGCCAACCGTATAATATTTTTTCTTTCTTTCTTTCTTTCTGTCTTTCTTTCTTTCTTTCTTTCTTTCTTCTTCCTCTGTCATTTTCTCCCTCGTTTGGAGAAGGGTGAATTGAGAAAATTTAACAGAAAAGAGAGTAATGGATCTAAGTTCAAAGACGTCTAACATAATAATATTTTTTGCTAGTGGCTTTACGTCGCTCCGACACAGATAGGTTTCATGGCGACGATGGGATAGGAAAGGCCTAGGAGTTGGAAGGAAGCAGCCGTGGCCTTAATTAAGGTACAGCCCCAGCATTTGCCTGGTGTGAAAATGGGAAAACACGGAAAACCACCTTCAGGGCTGCCGACAGTGGGATTCGAACCTACTATCTCCCGGATGCAAGCTCACAGCCGCGCGCCTCTAACCGCACGGCCAACTCGTCCGGTAACATAAGAATAAAGCACTACAGTATGAAAATAAAAAATGAAAATCCACAGCCTGTTTCCAGTCCTTCAACCAGGCCAGGAATGGAATGTATGAAGCCCCCATCAAGCGGCGAGGATAGGAATTGTGCCGGCTGTCGAAGACTGTCACACTCATCTGGGGCAGTGATTAATTAATGACAGATGAAATGAAATTATATTGGAGATTGTTGCTGGAATGAAAGATGACAGAGAAAACTGGAGTACCCCAAGAAAAACCTGTCCTGCCTCCACTTTGTCCAGCACAAATCTTACATGGAGCAGCCGGGATGTGAACCACGGAACCCAGCGATGAGAGGCCGGCGCGCTGCCGCCTGAGCCACGGAGGCTTCCTACAGTATAAGGTACAAATACCTTTATTCACGGTGGACGAAATGGCAGTTTAGCGGAAGACGCCAAAATGTTTATTTTTAAATACCAATGTGTCCGCCTTTGCCGTGTAGTGGTTAGTGTGATTAGCTGCCACCCCCAGAGGTCCGGGTTCGATTCCCGGCTCTGCCACGAAATTTGAAAAGTGGTACGAGGGCTGGAACGGGGTCCACTCAGCCTTGGGAGGTCAACTGAGTAGAGGTGGGTTCGATTCCCACCTCAACCATCCTGGAAGTGGTTTTCCGTAGTTTCCCACTTCTCCTCAAAGCAAATGCCGAGATAAGGCTACGGCCGCTTCCGGTTACGTCTCAAAACTCACGAGTTTCAAAACTCACGACTACAAACTGGTAGCTAAGGTAAACATTCTAATGAGTCTCAAAATTCACGACTCCGGACAGCAGGTGCTTGTGATGACCGCAGGAGGGATGAGGTGCGCGGTGACTCACGCTTCCCTTACGAGAGGCAGGGCATACTGTGGATGTGATTCTGCCACCCCAATCCACAGGTGAAAAATAATGGCTGGTGAATGAAAGAGACCGAGGTGTATTATTATTAAAATATTTTGGTCTTGTCTTACAGCTAATATAATGTATTTTTTACCTTTCACATAAATGTATAATAATGACGTGTAGCCTCCGGATAGTTTGTTTGTTTTTGGTTTTTGCTAGTGGCTTTACGTCGCACCGATACAGATAGGTCTTATGGACACGATGGAGAGGTCTGGTGCAGGTCTTTTGAGTTGACACCGTTCAGGTGACCTGCACTTCTGTGAGGATGAGGCTCTATCTAAGACGAAGTCTAACGCTGAAGACGGCACGTACACCCAGTCCCCGAGCCATAGGAATTAACTAATGAAAGTTAAAATCTCCGGCCCGATCAGAAATCGAACCCGAGACCCCTTGGACCCCCTGGACCAAAGGCCAGTATGCTAACAATTTATGCATGCAGCCGGACGACATAAAATTGAAGTAGGTATATTGCCCGCTGCTAGTTAAAAGAAACTGGTCAGTTGGTAGTAGGCCTACTGGGTCTTAGTTCCATTATGCGGCCAGAATGCGGCATTAACTTGAATAAGGAATTTTATTTAGAGTTATTAAAGATGAAGACAGTGAATTCACCTCATTTAGTTTCCACACTTGGAGATTCATTTGGAAAAAAGGCACATTTCTATTTATCGTAAGAGTTCATCTATTCGCTTATTTCAATAGATACCGAGCTCGATAGCTGCAGTCGCTTAAGTGCGGGCAGTATCCAGTAATCGGGAGGTAGTGGGTTCGAACCCCACTGTCGGCAGCCTTGAAGATGGTTTTCCGTGGTTTCCCATTTTCACACCAGGCAAATGCTGGGGCTGTACCTTAATTAAGACCACAGCCGCTTCCTTCCCATTCCTAGGCCTTTCCTATCCCATCGTCGCCAGAAGACCTATCTATGTCGGTGCGACGTAAAGAAATAGCAAAAAAAAATCAATAGATTGTCAATCCGGCACTCAAACCGATTTTTTTTCTTTTTTGCTATTTGCTTTACCGACACAAATGGGTCTTATGGCGAAGATGGGACAGAAAAAGCCCAGGAATGGGAAGGAAGCGGCCGTGGCCTAAATTAAGGTACAGTCCCAGCATTTTCCTGTTGTGAAAATAGGAAACCACGGAAAACGATCTTCAGGGTTGCCGACAGTGGGGTTCGAACACACTATCTTCTGGATGCGAGTTCACAGCTGCGCGCCCCTAACCGCACGTCCAACTCGCCCAGTAAAAAAAAAAATCATGACGCATCCGATTATTCTGTGCGATATTACCAAATGATATTTGAAACTCATTCGATTATTTAAATAATCGGACGGAAGTTATTCGATTATTAAAAGTATTCCATTATCCCATTACTAATAAGGTGGACATTTATCCATTCAAAGAAGTACTGGCCCTGCTCGTGAGTTTTGAGACTGGCCCAAGTAGAGAAACCTGTTCTTACTAATCCTCTTTCTGGAATTCGTGAGTTTTGACACTCGTGAATTTTGAGACTTGTGAGTTTTGAGACGACACGGCCGCTTCCTTCCCTCTTCCTTGTCTATCCCTTCCAATCTTCCCATGCCCCCGCAAGGCCCCTATTCAGCATAGCAGGTGAGGCCGCCTGGGCGAGGTACTGGTCATCCTCCCCAGTTGTATCCCCCGACCCAGAGTCTGCAGCTCTAGGACACTGCCCTCGAAGCGGTAGAGGTGGGATCCCTCGCTGAGTCCGAGGGAAAAGCCAACCCTGGAGGGTAAGCAGATAAAGAAAGAAAGAATGAAAATACCAATGTTCTTATGGAATTTAATAAAATCGTGCTCACAACGTGTACACGAATTCATCTAGAACTCTGTATACAATGTAAAATTCCGTAGCGAAGCACGGGTACGACAGCTAGTAAACAATAAAATGGACATTGGCACCGTACAAAGTAGAAACTGGGGAGAAGGTATGCATTTACCAAAAAATCATAAGCGTATGTCATTCAAAGTGGGAATGTTAAACTTTAGTGAGAGTGCTGTTGAAAATAGTCCAACAGGAGCTTTCTAATTGCGTACAGCGTTTCGATAACAATGGATGTGGCATGAATGACACTGTATTATATTCGTGTGGACTTGAACTGTCGATGACATCTGATAATTGGTAGTCTGTTTTCAGGACATTATACCGATTTGACAGCGTAAATATGCCAGAGTTGCAATGCTTAACAGAAATATTACCATTCATTGACGCAAACATGCCCCAGTTATCTCCCAAAATACCCTCATTTAAATAAACATCTAGAGTTAGTCACCTACTTTAAAACGAGTGTAATTTCCATCATAGATAACCATAAATATACAAAAGTCATCATATCCTCCATTTAAAATATAGAACGAACTATTCCTACATTAAAACTTTTTTATTCGTATCGCTATTTCTAGCCGAGTGCAGCCCTTGTAAGGCAGATCCTCCGATGAGGGTGGGCGGCATCTGCCATGTGTAGGTACCTGCGTGTTATTGAGCTGGAGGATAGTGTTATGTGTCGTGTGTGAGTTGCATGGACGTTGGGAACAGCACAAATAACCAGCCCCCGAGCCATTATTAACCGATGCGCTCTTCTCGACTTCCGAGTTCAGCCTGACGCTGTAGTTGTGTTGTGCATCGCAAGGTGGTATCATATTAAATGCTCAGTCCAAACGACGGACGATTCATAAGTCGCTTTACCGTACCTTGACGATAATTATGTAAATTGTGTTTTTATTTCACAGCTGTCTTCTATCTTCCAAGATTGGAGCACAGAAGTGTAAAGAAAGCATGAAGGAAAATTATATTTCAGAAAACTGACTTTTATGAGTGTAATGAAGACGAGTTGCTGTGAATAAAGCTGTAGACATTCATCACGCCATTGTAAGGTTCTGGTAAAAGAACCAAGGAAAATGTATTGATAATTTTGATAATTTTGTCTTTAGTAGCTCTGTATATACAAGCAGATATTTACAGCCTATATTTAACTTGTGCTGGCTCAGTCCGGTGGTATTTGAAGGTGCTCCAATACGTCATACTCATGTCCGTAGATTTACTAGCACGTAAAGAACTCATGTGAGACTAAATCCCGGCACCTAGGCATCTCCAAAAACCGTAAAAATAGTAAAGCAAATAACATTATTATTACTATTCAAAATCTAGCATGAGGCATGCTTAGGGCTGAAAAGAACTCAGGAGTAAAAGGGTTAATTGCCTCTACGTATCACTAAGCAGCTGTTAGACTGTGAAAGAGACTAGTATGGTTTGAGATTGTCGAGGTATCTGAATTTTACGAGCAGCTTATCAAGATTCGGTTGTACTCCAGTCTGAAAGAATCGTCCTCGGAGATGTACCTACCAAATGATAACAATGGTGTGAGAAAAAACCTCTGAGGCCAAAGAAATTGTGTCAAGTTTGATCGAAGCCGAAAGTGTTCTTGATGATCCTTTTTGCCATCAAAGGAGCTGTGCGCCATACTTTCCTACCTAAGAGTTAAACGGTCAAAAGTTGGCAATATCTTGACGTGTTAAAACACCTGAGAGAAAATGTCAGGATAATAATAGAAGACTTGAGGATTAGCAATTCCTGAAGTCTCTATCATGACAAAGTGCCAGCTTATGCATTGCTGTTTTTGACAAACACAAAGACAGCTGTGTTTCTCTATCCACCCTTTTAACCTAATCTTGTTCTGACAGACATTTATCTATTCCCAAAACTGAAGTTAACACTGAAATGATGTCAGTTTCGGTTAACTAAGGTAAGGGTGTATTCTGATCGTGGGCAGGTTCGAATCTCCGCAGAGGTGTGCCTGAGCCGGAGTTTACGTACGGTAGGGTGGCCAATTTCTTTCCGCTCCTCTATTCCCTTACCCCCAACCAACAGCACGTGGCAACCCATCCAAATCTTGACCACGCCTTATGTTGCTTAACTTCGGAGATCTCACGGGATCCGGTGTTTCAATACGGCTACGGCCGTTGTATTTTGGTTAACTGAAGAGATAAAACTGAAATTCTACCCGGAAGTATGCGCGATCCCCCAAATTAAAGACTGCCTTCAAAAGTGAAAACGTTCTTGGGAGCATAGTTGTAATAGAGTACCGGTAAATGAGTATTGCGAAGAGGTCGAAGAAAACCGAACTACAGGACTAAAGAGTTATTTTCAAATTTCGATTATCTTTTGAACAGGTCTTGAAATATGCCACAACCTACATATCGTCGTTGCGCCTCGAAATTCCGTTATGTGAAAATACTGAGACGAGATGTACTGACCCGCAGCCCACGTATTAGTTAACGCTTTCAACATTACCATATTTTAACACGGAACCTGGCAGTGAACTGGATTTTAATACATTGTTACACAACAGCGAAACATAGTACATAACTGATTTTTGTATCATATGAAAGTGTCAGCCATCCAAAACGAATATGTTAATCAGGAAGTATACGCAGACTGAGCAAATTTCATGGGATAGCGGAGCACTGATGCGCAGGTGTGTTGTCTGCGCACCACACGCCCCCTGTGCCAGCGGCAGTTGCATAGGAGACCTTGTGAGCAGTGGCTGTGCATGTGACAGGTGTAATATGGAACGTCGTCGTGAGCTGACACCGTTCGAACGGGTTATGGTGGTCGGTGCCCGACGGATGGGAAATGCGATTTCGGAGGTGGTGCGGGAATTCGGCTTCACACGATCAACCGTGCCCAGGGTGAATCGTGAATGGTTGAATGCGGGTGTCACCGTCCACAACAGACGAACGACCGGCCGTCCAGCCACCCTCGATGACCGTGACCGGCAACATCTGAGACGGATTGTCAATAGTGACAGACGGGCAACCGTGCAACAAAGCACGGCTGAATTCAACGCAGGCCGTGCTAGACACGTCTCCCTGTGGACAATCCGTAGGAACATGGGTTCTATGGGGGTATGGGAGCCGGTGCCGCACACGGGTGCCACTGTTAACCAACGTTATCGGGCACAACGACGCGCATTTGTCGCCAGTCACAAGGGATGGACACTTGAACAGTGGCGTAACGTGGTATGGTCGGACGAATCACGATTTCAACTGCACTATGCCGATGGGGGGCACCGTGTATGGCGCAGACCACATGAAGCGATGGATCCCGTCTGCCTCGAAGGTGTGGCCCAGGGCGCTTGTGTCTCTGTTTTGGTCTGAGGTGCATTTTCCTGGTATGGAATGGTCCCCTTAGTTGTTCTGGAAGAGAGTTTGAATAGTACGCGGTATGTTGAGCTGCTCGGAGGCCATCTCCACTCATTTTTGGCCTTCCAGCGCCCAGACGGTTCTGCGGTATTTCAAGATGATAACGCGCCACCACATCGCTCCCACATCGCCCAGGAATGGTTCCAGGAACATGCAGCGGAGGTCCAATGACTGCCACGGCCACCCAGGAGCCCCGATATGAGCCCTATCGAGCATATCTGTGATGTCCTGGAACGCAGGCTCCATGCCATGGATCCTGCACCCACAAACAGACCAGCATTGGCGGCCGCTTTGCAAACGATTTTGTGTCAGCTGCGTCCAGAGGACTACCAGGGACTTGTCGACTCACTTCCACGGCGTCTCACTGCAGTTCGCAGGGCCAGAGGAGGTCCCACACGCTATTAGGTGACTATCCCATGACATTTGCTAAGTCAGTGTATATCTAAAGTAACTTAATTATACTAGACCTATGGAGAAAATAAGTAAAATAAAAATAAGTTATACCACTAAGCCTGCTTAAACAATAAAAATTAATTATTTAATGTGGCTACTTCGGCCACAAATAAATACAATATTACATTTGAAATACGAAATTGGCCTATTTAGGAACATTTGCTTGGTACAGTAGCCACGAAAACATTGGGCTCTGCACAGTGCATCCTTGCACCACCATCTACTTTGTTTTCGCGGTACAGGCGAATCATCATGGCTTCGAGGAGAAAAATATACTTGTAATAGCATGCGATATAAATCAACAGAGAGAGTCGATGTCTTTGCTCAGATTCGTGCATTGTGTGTGTACTGATGGGAAACATAAAGATGATGTCTGGCATGGTTTTAAGCTCCAGTATATTCTTCTTCCTACATCCTCGTGAGGTGTACTAAGTCGCATTTATATATTTGACCCTGTTTTACTTCCAGATACCCTTCCTGTCGCCAACCCCATATGGAAGAATGTATTCACTATTAATTCTTTCTATGGTGCTTGGTAGTGATGTGTGAATACGAAGAGAAATGTGTTGGTACAAACACAAACACCCAGTCCCCGAATCAGAGGAATTAGACAAACGCGATTAAAATACCCCACCCTGTCGAAAATCGAACCCGCAACTCTTTTAACTGAAGACTCAAACGCTGGCCTCTCAGCCAAGGAGTGGGTATTCCAGTATATTATTGGCACAAGTAATTTATAATTCAACAACGTAGTAGATGAACAACAGAGAAAATACACGAATTTCTCATAACTTCACACGATAATAATAATAATAATAATAATAATAATAATAATAATAATAATAATAATAATAATAATAATGTCGTGTGGCAGAAGGTAGGACAATTTGAGCCATAATAAAATCGACATAAAACTAGCACTGAGCAGATTGCTCTGCCGTGGCTGGTTTTATACGCGCTCTGCTGTAACCTCATAATACAGTGAAGAATAGAAGAAGGTGACATTTTGCGACAGCTACGTTTACACCAAATAATGAAGGACTAACGGAATCAAAACTGTTTAAACAATGTCAGTAAAATCACAACATCTCTAGGATAAAATTTAGTTTTCAGTCAATTTTGATATTTTCTCATTTGTACACACTATGTTTAATAATCCATATTTACCTAAATTTTCTAAATGCCCGAATCTGAACAAACTCAACATTTTCTCTTTTGTAGTATCGAAGGCCATTTTTTTATCAATTTCTTATTAACAGAAATACTACGAATAATTTATTTCGACTGTATGTTAAATAACATATTTTTATTATTGATGTATCATCAATACGGTTTCAGTTAATAAGTCTGTATCTTTATACATAAGATCCTCCTCGTCATCTCTTGTTCAATCGATCGATCGATCGATCGATCAATCAGTCATTCAATGAACGAATGAATGAATAAATAAATAAATAAATAAATAAATAAATAAATAAATAAATAAATAAATAAATAAATAAATAAATAAATCAAACAATCAATCAATGATCTGCATTTAGGGCTGTGGCTCAGGTGGTAAATTTCCTTCCAGTTGTTTGTCTGGTCTTTATGATGATGATGATGATTATTATTATTATTATTATTATTATTATTATTACTTAAATTGATGCTTTCGCGGCCCGTATTGGCAGACATCGTGATCTTTTGGGATCTTGCGTGTCAGAGAAAACAAAGAGAAATTCTTTACATTTTTTACCACTTATAAAAGCCCAACACTCAAGTATTCTGAAGTTATGAAAACGCCATTTTCAGAGAAGCCTTGCTTGTACACAGTCTCCGCGGAACATAAGGAATTTCTCTTTGTTTCCATTGACACAGTAAAATTCCAAGTCCTCATATTGAGCCGTATCCTGACGGCCCATACGAGACATAATATATAATTTTATTGATCTAAATTTCAGTCATGTATGGTAAAAGTAATGAATCGCAGGATAGCTGAGACGGGAAGTCCATAGAGACATCAAGTCGCTGGATATTGCGCGATACTTCCTCGGGACCGTGAGAAAGGCTTAGCGTCACCAGGAGTTGGCACATCTCGGCAGGTGTAGAAGAAGTTGGCCAAGAGAAATATTCAGCCAATGAGAACGCGTGGGGGTGGAAAATATGGATTCTGGATCGCACGAAGTCATAATCCCAGGTTAACCAACATGGACAATTGCTTGAAATCAGTTCTGTTATTTGACGGATTTCCACAGGTCTACAAGTGAAATATAATCAGGAGTACGCTATAAAAATAATATGAAGAAATTTGATGTTATTTGGAGTGTTTTATGGTATGTTATAATTACGGTTAAGTCATTATGAATGGCAAGCACGTTGATTGGTGGTTCAATTAAACATGCGGGAATCCCTCAGCTACAACGGCATTAGCCACGCTTCCTTAGCGTCACAAACTTTGGAGAGCGTCACTCTGATCGTGGAAGCCGATGTAATGTGAACGTTGTTCGGTAGTGCTCCGATATTTGTACGTGAAATTTGCCACGTAGATATATAAATAACAGTGTACGGTTTTAAGACCGATAAACAGTGTGTTCAGTCGTGCAGTTGACTGATGTAACTGGTGCAGTGTTAAATTGCAGATTATATTATGGCGCAAAGTTCACTCCAGATAAATAGATGGTAATAATTAGCCGAAGACTGTAAAGTGAAGAAGAGACGCTCAGTTGTTTCAAATTTTCGTGTCGGTTGCGTTTCGCGAAGAACTTACGATCCGTACCGCGAGCCGCTCTCAATAACTGTATATAGAAACCCTAATTGTTAAATTTCAGGTGTATCTGCTTGTCAATGTGTTGGTTGAGTTCACAGCTAACAAGGGTTTGTTCGGCACGTGCAGAATTCAGCGGTGAAGAGATATTCATCTCAAGCCTTCCGTGTTGCAGTGTTCAGTAACTTTCAGCAAGAATATGGCACCGCCCAAGGAAGAAGGAAGATTGTTTCTATGTGTTAAAGCAGTGATCAACATGGAGTAACCACGTATCATGGCAAAGATGTGAGCCATTGCCAGTGTCCTGAGAGTCGTCCAAGATAAGACGCATGTTTTAACAGACGGCATGTTATATGGGTTATGATAAAATACTAGTGCAGTTTAGTGTAGGGATTTTTCTTTAACGTAAATTAAGCCTGACGGCATGTGTTTATTTCACCTTTGTAATGTTGTAAATACGGATAAGAGAGGAATGCATGATCTCTATATTTTTATTTTTATTTACGATTAGTTAGAAGGGATAATGAGGGAGTTGTTGTACGTGAGTTTCCGTGTAGTCGAGGAAAGATGATATCACCTCATAAGCTTACTTATTGGCCGTGTTTACATAGACAGCGTGAATGAGATGGTATTTCCGTGATACAATCTTGGCGAACAGAAACCAAGCCTCAGTACAGTGTTGATAATTAGCTTAGTGTTATTCCGATTTTCACTTGTATATTAGTGATAGGAGGATTAGATCGACAAGATCATCCAATTTCCAAGTTAAACACTTGCTACGTTGGGAGTAAATTCAATTCAATTTTGGTCATTTAGAAAGTTAGTAACAGTTAGCTTGCATGACGCATGGCATTTCAGAAGCTGACACGTGTGGAGCTGATAGCAACGTTGAATGAATAGGATCTTCAAATGTAGGTTGGATACTGTTTTGCACAATGATTTGTACGGGAATCGAACCGGGATTCATAATGGAAATGGCCGATGAGAATTGTACGAAATATGAGAAGTTTTAGTGCATGCTAATTTATGAAGTTGTTTATGCAGGCCGATTGCATGCCTGATGAAGTGAAAAGAATGATGTGCTATTGTCTTCTGAGAGAATATTAATTATCAGAATTGACGGAAATTGATACCAGACCAATGAGTCTGATGTGTGTAATAAATTATCACAGCATGCTAGGAAGAAGTAGGATTGTACGTGAGTTTCCTTGTAGTCGAGGAAAGATGATATCGCCTCATAAGCTTACTTATTGGCCGTGTTTACATAGACAGCGTGAATGAGATGGTATTTCCGTGATACAATCTTGGCGAACAGAAACCAAGCCTCAGTACAGTGTTGAGTTCCAACATGTTCTTTCAGCCCACAGCACAGCAGGACATATGTGACGGATGATCGCGCTTTTGGGTGCGCAAATGCAGCAGAAGAAGGCAATGTTGCCCATTGCTTTCCACATGTTTAATAGGGATGATAATAATATGCTTTCTCTTACAGGATGGTGTTTTGTGATATGTCATGTTGTTTGGATATGTTGTCTTGTTGCTTAATGGGGAACAGCCCGAGTGCTGGGTAATATTGATGGTCAATCTAGTGCTCACTAGATTTTTTGGTGAACCGCGTTTCACGTCGAGTCAGTGTAGTATGTAAGCTCTCCTTTTCTTTATCCGATGTAGATATGTGTGATATTTTGCTTATTTTGTGTTCATTGTAAATATAGCGTAGGGAAATGCCACAAGTATTTTTCATAATTCATATCATGTTCCATTACGTCTTAATTTTCTTTTTATCGTAATTTTCTTTTATCTTGATTTTATTTTAATTTTTAATCTTGCGACGACTCGATAAAATTGAAACCCGTATCAATGCGATAGTTTAAATTGTGTTACTCCATCCGAAATGAATACGTACGTACGTATACGTGTACGTATACTATTATATAAAATGAACAATGGATAATCAGATGAAGAATATTTCTAAAAGTTCACAAGTATTCATTGTTGTGCTTGAAATTTCATTTCACATCTAATTGTTCGATTAATTAACGTTTTTAATGTCCATTTCTATCTTCAATTTTTGAGATTATGTTAATGTCATCTTTATTATTTTATTTACTTTGTTTTCTATTAGTATGATTCGGGGATATTTTGTGAATAAACTCATCCTACCCCATATTATTGTTTCTCATTCGAGTTATACCTCCATTTTCCTGTCATTTACTTATAATTAAGTGAGAAACTTCGACTTTTAGCCTGGACCATCGACAAACAACCCACATTTCTGCCTAAACCTGAGTTAGTCGGATGTTTATTCAGGAATGGAGGCATCGTCCTAGTGGGTTACTACCCCTGAGTATGGTACAATATTGTCCACTGCTACTACTACTACTACTACTACTACTACTAATAATAATAATAATAATAATAGTAAGAAGATGAAGAATGTTATTGTTTTGTCCCACTATATACTTTTTGACGGTTTCGGAGACGGCGAAATTTTGTCCCACAGGATTTCTTTTATATGCAAGTAAATCTATCGATTCGAGGCTGCCGTATTGCAGCAGCTTCAAATACCACCGGACTGAGTCAGGATGGGATTTGCCAAGCTGGTGTCAGAAGGCCATCGCCTCAACCATCTGAGTCACGTAGCCCGACTTTTCATTATTATTATTATTATTATTATTATTATTATTATTATTATTATTATTATTATTATTATTACGGGGCTACCCGTCGAATGCAGGGGTGAAAGAAGGTGCGGGATGGAATGGGTCTAACTAAAAAGCTGAGATACTGATTAAAATTGCATTAAAGGTTATATTTCCAAAAATTGCAAAACAATTTTCACATAAAATTTCAGATTTTATCAAGTAAGAACAAGTCAAATCAGGTACAATACCAGGAAATCCAAGATTTAGGGATATTTTAACAATCTGGGCCATAAGCCCTAATTTTTACAATTTCTGAGCACTCAGCTCACAGCCGCATATTACCAAAGGGAAGAAATCCCCTCATTACATGGAGCACTTGCTCCCACCTAGCCCTGTCAGGCCTCCTAGAAGCACATATCCAAATACAAGAAAGAGCTGACCCGCTCTCAATTTTTCAAGCCTATCCAAGGCCACAACGGACTTTACTATTAACTGCCCTCAAGGCACATTTACAAAGAAACAGGGGTATCTTGTACCCAACCTAATGGGCCTTAGTAGAAAAATAATAGGTTAAGTTAATGGTCCGCAACACCAAGTAGAATGGAGGCGAGTACTTGCACTCCTACATGAAATCTTTAAAATATAAGAGGCACTAGGCCTATGAACCAGGGGCTATTCCCGAACTATGGAGGTGACTCGTATAAGAAAATTTAATACATTAAGGAAGAAAAAGTTACCAAGACGTAGTCACCTCAAGGCAAACATGAAGGGGAGCTCGAGAGGGTAAAGCACTCTCTATCCCCGATTTACAGTTAAAGATATATGACGTTTTACAAAAGTGACGGCAATTTACATGTTTGAAGATAGGATACATAATGAAGGTTTCGGACTTTCCTCGAGGGTTAAAATGCTGAGCTAGCAAGAAAATAAAGATGTTAAACGGCCATTACCTTTGTGAAGAGCTACTGCCCAAAGGAAGAAGTGCTACCCGCCCCCTGCTACACTTCCATATACTAGGCTAGATGTTATTCGAGTGGCGGAGAGCCAGGAAAATCAGCAGCTTTTATACTCTCGGGGAAGATTCGAGACCTTTCAAGAATAATTAAGACACACCCACAGTCGTTTATTGGGTACCTTACAGTTACACATCCAAATCGAAGAAGAAAGACACGATTGGTCAAAAATTAATTACAGAAATTCTGGATTGGCTAAGTTCAAAACTGGCGGAAAGAAAAGATTTATATTGCCAACCCACAAATGAAAGAACGAACTTTAGTAAAGGACAAACTTATGAATACTAAATTTCTTCAATTAAAGTTCTTCCACTTCGCACCAGGGTGCATGGTCATAGTTTTTTGTAGAGACATCTATCAGAGACTGTCCACACTTCTTGATCAATAGAAAACAAAACAAGTTGAACTCCACACGGTACTGACAACTTCGTAATCACAAAATTTACGGTAGTGACATCTTCTGAGAAAACTTATGAGTTGATACAGTTGTTAAAGTTCAGAGTTTCTCCTGTAGAGGAGTACTTTCAAGCGGAAAATTTAAATGTGCGGCGTAGAGGTGTACCAACCGGTGCAATTATTATTATTATTATTCTTATTATTCGGTTTTACTCTGATTTCCCCGGTGTTTAAATACATTAGATGGGATTACTACCGAGCCTAGTGAAAGACTATTGATTTTCTCATGCTCTCACTTATATATCCTTCAAATTCCTCTTCAGCATTTTTCAGACAATACTCGCAGGTTTTTTAAGACGAATATATTCTGCAGCTCAGTATAGATATCCCTTCTGAAATTTATCAGGCGAAAAATCTACAGATGGCGAGGAGTTCGTCCTGCTGCTCCCACAACTATAGAAGCACAAATAGCAGTTCTACCCAGATTTCTCGTTTTCCACATCGCCTTTACATAGTGCACCATACAGCGCACTCTTCCCACTTCGTTCATGGAAATATTTCCTCAGTGCATTGATCTTTTTATGGTGGAGTTTGCCAATGTCAATCACCCAGTTTTCCACTTTCTCCCTTGGAAGGTGAAATTGGCACGATTTCTTCTGGTTGATTTCCGACATAGAAGAATGATCTCACGATGAACTACAATAAAACTGTGACCTTGGTGTTCGGGAGAGGGGGAAGACCATCTAGTAAAGGCTTTATAGTTATAGGAATTAGTGAATCAGTTAAAATAACGGGCGTGACATTCCAGACCCGTGGGGAATGTTTTGTTGTTCAAATGTAAAAGAGGGCCAGATTAGCAAGTGGGACATTCCTCGCCTGAGTCTTTTATATTCAGAGACTGCAATTAAGCTTTTCAGACTCTTCATAGCCCCATTCGTAACTTATGAACTAGAACTCTTGTGGAAATATCTGACCAAGATCAACCTGGTAAAACTGGAACAACTAAAATCCGTTCACACGAGTGGTCGCGTCATGTTCTTTTAGACCTGAGATTAAGGAGACGAAATTCTCGACTAAGCGGTATGTTCCGAGCTAGCAGTGAGGAGATGGTATGGAATGGCATCAGTAGATGAATAGGCTTGGGTGGAGCTTTTAAAGCTGTTCCTCCCTTTCATCACCAGTCAGTCAGTGGTTCTGTAAGCCTGGTCGTTTCCACCGTGCGCGACTCCTGACGCTTATCATCCGGGGTCTTATTTGACGGTATACAAGTATTTTGTGATTTTTGTAGATATATTTCTCTTCAATCATACAATGTGTTGTGCTACAAAAACTGATATTCAGCTTCACAGATATACTTTTCTTTAATAACAATATTTTTTGCTAGAAAATCTCGCATTGTGTTTCATGGGTATACTTTTCTTTAATAAGTTAGAATTTTGATTCATGGATATACTTTTCTTACACAATACAACGTGATATGCAAGAAAAACTGGTACTTCGTTTCATTGACGTGCTTTACGTTAAAGACACAACGCGTTTTACTATAAAAACTAGTATTTTATACTCCCCGGTTAAATCAGCCATGCGCGTCCCATCACGCTACTCCTTTAACATGACCTCTCAGGGGTTAAAGTGAGTACTTTGTCTATCAAAATATTTCCTGTCATGACTGGTTGACGAGACGGCAAGGGAGCCTTTCTTCACTGAGGAATTTAGATACGAAGTAGCGTTGCCATATATACAGCAAAGCAATGTTTTATTGCAGATGCTGTATGAAAAGAAGAAGAAGAAGAAGAAGAAAACAGGTGTTGCATTACTATGTGTTTCATGCTGTAGGTTTGGTTTGCTGAATGTTACAGGCTTTTTCACTGCTATAAAGGTATTTTCTTCCGCCTCTGTGGTGTAGTGGTTAGTGGACCCCCAGAGGTCCAGGTTCGGTTCCCGGCTCTGCCACGAAATTTGAAAAGTGGTACGAGCGCTTTAACGGGGTCCACTCAGCCTCGGGAGGACAACTGACTAGAGGGGGTTCGGTTCCCTCCTCAGCCATCCTCGAAGTGGTTTTCCGTGGTTTACCACTCCTCCTCCTGGCAAATGCCGGAATGGTACCTATCTTAAGGTCACGGTCGCTTTCTTGCCTCTTCCTTGTCTATCAATGCCAATCTTCCCATGCCCCACAAGGCCCCTGTTCAGCATAGCAGGTGAGGCCGCCTGGGCGAGGTACTGATCATTCTCCCCAGTTTCATCCCCCTACCCAATATCTCGCGCTCCAGGACACTGCCCTTGAGGCGGTAGAGGCGGGATCTCTAGGAGAGTCCGAGGGGAAAAAACAACCTTGGAGGGTAAACAGATTAGGAAAGAAAGATAGAAAGAAAGAAAGAAAGAAAGAAACATTCTTATAGACTTCTACGCCACGGAGGCTATGGTATCAAAGGAATGGAAAAGTACGAACTATGATCTGAGACAAACGATTACTCGTTTTCCGGTGCCTGGACTTCAATTTAAAGTCCGTCGACTGTGATGCCATCACCTGTCCCGCTTTATAAGAAATATTTAGGCATGCAAAGTACTTCATTTTTAGCCATTCCTACCAATAGTTTCATCATACCTGGAGCTGTCTGTGTTCATGAGCCGGCAGAAACAGTCAAAACAACTCCGACAGCTCCTTTTACATTCCTACTACGCACCAAATCAGTAGGAAAGTACACTTCTTGCAGCGGCAGATAGGGCATATTTTAATGATAGCTTTCAGGAAAAAAAAAAAGACATTGAGCAAAATGTGGAAGTCTCTGGTTCTTGTGCCGGGCTCTTCAATTGGAATTCAATAGGACAAAGTGGGGCACACATTCATTTATAGGTACATGAATTTGGGATTGTGATAATGTATCAAGGGAAATGTTTGATAAATGTTCAAGTTCTTTGAAATATTTTGAGAGAAGACCGGGTAAACAGTTAATAGGGTATCTATCACCTGGGGACAGACCTAAATGCAGATCACTGATGATTGGTTGATTGCTAATTGTTTTACGTAGCACCGACATCGACAGGATTTACGGTGACGATGGCACAGATAGGGCTAAGATTGGGAAGGAAGAGACCGTGGCCTTAATTAATGTACATACCCAGCATTCGCCCGGTGTGGAAATGGAAAACGACGGAAAACTGCCGACAGCACACAACTACGTGATCAAAACCACGCGACCAACTTTTTCCGCACTTATTTATTCATTTATTTAAAATCACCGGGCGAGATGGCAAATGCTGGAGCTGTACCTTAATTAAAGCCACGGCCACGGCCGCTTCCTTCCAACTCCTAGGCCTTTCCTTTCCTATCCGGTCGTCGCCATAAGACCTGTCTGTGTCGGTGCGGCGTAAAGCCACTAGCAAAAAAAAACCATGTATTTAAAATCTCTCAAGATTGCCGTGTAGCCTTCAAAAAGCATGGATATGAACAAATTATTTATCTGGTTACAAAACCAGAGCTGAGCAACGCCCTATTTTACTAACAGCCACACGTTACAGCACAGTAATTAATTATTTCTTTGATGTGACAGATGAATTTCTGGAGAGGTAGAGTGTTTTCAGTGCAATGTGGTGCATGTCCTCTCGTGCACGCTGGAAGAGATTCGTTGTTTTTATCGACCCGTCTCAATCTCACCCTTGGCCTTAAATGTTAAAGTTACTTTTAAATGGCGAACTCAGATTTAGAACCTTCCAAATCGGTTTATAATTTTATGTCGGTTACTAATGTTTCAGATTTGTATAATGTGGTCATAAAATGAACTCTGTCCGCCCATTTAGTATATTGATACTTATAACTCACATAGAATATAAAAATTGCTGTCGATGTTACTGTGCAGGAGTGTAAGATGGAAGGACTCTCGATGTCTCTTGAAAAATGCTGTACGTGGTTAATACGGAAATTACTTACGGTAAATGCAGTGGGAAGCCAAACTCCACTGAGAAACTTTCGGAGATTGTTCAGGGATAATTTATGAGTATATTGGTGTAATGGAAACATGGTCTCCGGTTTATTCGGTTTGTTACCCCAATCATCTTTGTTTCTGTGAAAATACCTTTACAACAGTGAAAGAGCCTGTAATATGCAATAATCAAAATTACTTTTTGCTAGTGGCTTTACGTCGCACCGACACACGAATGTCCTATGGCGACGATGGGATAGGAAAGCGTAGGAGTTGGAAGGAAGCCGCCCTGGCCTTAATTAAGGTACAGCCCCAGCATATGTCTGGTGTGAAAATGGGAAACCACGGAAAACCATCTTCAGGGCTGCCGACAGTGGGGTTCGAACCCACTATCTCCCGGATGCAATCTCACAGCCGCGCACCCCTAACGGCATGGCCAACCTGCCCGGTAACCAAAATTACAACATAAAACACAGGGTAATGCAAAGCCTGTCTTCTTCTTCTTCTTCCACCGCTTTTCAGGCAGATGTGGGGTCGTGTGTGCGAACTGTGTCGCACATGTGGATTAGGCCTAGCTTTAGGGCCGGATGCCCTTCCTGACGCAAACCCTATATTGCCTCCATTATTCCCTAGCTAATCCCAGCCAGTGAGCGAGAGATCCCGAGGTGGACCGTTCGTTCATGGCTATCGTTTTCTAGAGGCATTTAAGGGTAAAGGGGTTGATGACCAGGCAAATACATTTTTTAAAACAACACTCTGACATTTATTGACATAAGCATGTCACAACAAAAATATCCTTGATGGTTTTTGTTTTACAATGAACTTTCATAATATTTTAATATTCCGCAGTATTTGAGAATCACACGTATTTCTCGTCCTCCAGCCTTACTGTTCTGGAAATGAAAATCAAAGAAAAATTAGGCCTTTACTGCCTTTAAAATCAAAATATTTAGCTGAAAAAGTTCAAAGACTTTAACAAAAGTTCTTACAAAATTATTAGACAGCCGTCTCGCTTATGGTTCCACAATAAAAGTTGCTAAAGGTTCCATGAATTTACGGTAGTCTCAAGACGTGGTCTAAGCTCAATTCTGATAAATCTCAACATTTAAAGTGTATAATATTCGTCAATTACATCAGCAGAAGCTTTAGTAAAAATCAAAGTTAATTTCAAAATTTAATTAATTATAATAATTATTATTATTAGTTGTAGTAATCTCTGGCCTTGTATGTGTAACATGTTCCTTTATCATCACTCGACTGAATTATCCACATGGCAGTTATAATTCACATTTAAATAATTATTTTTCAATCAATTACTATGATTCATTATTACTAGAATTCAAGTTAATTATGCCGTTTGTGAGCATTTAGTTCTGACATTTGCATAGCTTTCACATTTTCAAATTAATTTAAAATATTTCAAAATTTGAATATAAATGTGTTGGAAAATTTCTTATCCACGTGTGAGCTAATTAAATAATAATTTACAAATCCTTCGCCATTGCGGGAATTAACGAGATGATCTTTCCCTTAAATCGTATTGATCATCAAAATAAAATCCTATTCTAGTCTTCCTCAGCATAAACTCATTAAATTTTTCCTTAAGGAGCGCAAAAAATAACTCTCAAGGTGGCACACAACGATGAACATAATCTGTGTCGCCATAAATGCACGACCAGATCAAATCAAATGGAACAATCAAAGACATGGAAAATAATATTTACACACGCACATCACATTCATACAAGGAAACACGTACTTTTATAAACATTATTTACAGCGAATCCTGCCCTTGTAAGTTTATTCCTTAATTTTAAGCATGGTCACGTCAACGTTCAATAGAAGATAAAATTCGTGTACTGGAAATACTCCTTCATCAATAGTGACTAGTGATTGAAATTAGGGATATCACTTGGGTTGAAATATTCTTCTCACGACGATGGAGATTCATCTAAATTTCGGAGATACAGTTGAAGATTCCAATAAAATCGATAATCACCACCATCACGTGGGTTACAAGTCGCAACTATCGCGTTCGTGAGCCTCAATCGCATTATTATTATTATTCCCTATCCGTGAAATACACACGTAACACGTGCTCCACTTACAATAAGTTCCACTGTGCTCCCAACGACACAAGAACAAGTCAAACATCACAAATAAATCCTCCAATTACTCATTTACATAATTAAAATCCCACAGGATTTGCCGTATTCCAGGCACCTCATGAACAGAGCACATTAAATCTCACGTATAAGGAATCTAAAATAAGTTATAGCTCACGGCCGTTTAATTCCAATTTTACGCGATCTTTAGTTGATTTTATTATTGCTCAAGTGATTATTAAATCTATCAATCCTCGTGAAGTATCGTAACATTAGATGACTCGATCCTAAAGAATACAAGTTATCTTAAAATGACACTAGGTTCGACCCTATCTCACAAATTGTACACGTAAATTCAAGTCCAATTAATTTCAGTATCACAGGCAAATAAATAAAGTTTATCGCGTGGTCAGTGATTTTTAGAGATATCTAACTCATATGCATGGAAACTCACTCAAAGACAGACTGCACATCTACTCTAATAGGTTCCAAATCTCAGTCACACACATGAAATTTGACTACCATGACACCTCAAGAAGTGGAGAAATGAAATGCTTCTATCTACAACAAAACTAATAGATCTACGATTTAAAGAAGAAAGACCTCTAGTTTTACAAAGATGAGAAAGAAATAAATTTTTAAATGGTACTCATGTTTTGGATGAGGTTCGATCCCAGGTTGTAGTCAATCATTCCAGCATTTTCCGCTCAGTCACCTTCTCTTGACCAGATACGCCTCACATCTTAGAAATTCATGGAGACACGGCAGTAGACGTTCCACGATGAAGTAGAGGTGCACATTGTCGAAGAATTATTCATCCTGATGAGCTGCGATCTCTGGGATAACTTCTCTTGCGTTCCAGACGTGTAAGCTGTAACTGAGACGACAAATGTTAAGATATGCACACACACACACACACACACACTTGGCTTTTCTAAGTTGAATTTTACTCCATAAGAGTCAGTAAATTATTTCCACTAAATTTGGCAGAACGGACGTCTGCTCGTTCTGCAAAATTCTCTCCCACGTGGTCAGGTAGATCAGCGTCGAATAGCATCGATTAGATTAGAGCAGCATAGCGAAGAACAACATAGAGAAGAGAGGGATTTACTCAGAACACGGCTTTTTATATCCTCGGCTTGGGAGGCGTGTACTCTTCGAAGACGATAATTGGCTACCCAGGTCTCTCATAATTGGCTCTGACTGTTCGAGGAGCGGGCTGGCAGTCAGGTCGTTCGCGCCTGGCAGGTTAGCACACGGGCTCGTCAGTGATTTGCCTTGCCCTTGTCGAAGTTGGATCAATACATCGCCCCTCTGAATGAAGAAAAAACTGGTTCGGAGCTCGCCGACTGCTTCCCAAATGACAAATCCAGCTCCTAGCAGACAATAAAACTTTTAATATTAACTTGTTGGAAATATTTTCAAGATCACCAAATTTGAAGGGGACAATAGAGGAATACAATTACTATTGCATATTTCTGTGGTGGTTGGTAGTGTAGTGTGTTGTCTGAATATGAAGAGGAAAGTTTTGGGACAAACACGAACACCCTGTCCCCAGGCCAGAAAAGTAAATCAGGCGCGATTAAAATCCCCGACCCTGCCGGGAATCGAACTCGGGACCCTCTGAACTGAAGGCCTGAACGCTAACCATTCAGCCAGTGAGTCGGACAGTAATGCAAAGCCTGTAATATACAAAAATCGAAATATACAACATAAAACACGGAGTAATGCAATGCCTGTAGTGTGCAATATCCGAAACATACAACACAAAACACCGAGTAATGCAAATCCTGTAGTGTGCAATATCCAAAACATACAACACAAAACACCGAGTAATGCAAATCCTGTAGTGTGCAATATCCAAAATATACAACACAAAACACCGAGTAATGCAAAGCCTGTAGTGTGCAATATCCAAAACATACAATACAAATTACAGAGTAAGGCAGCAACCATCAGAAACTAAACACATGCAAATTTTGGCATGGTGTGTTCAATCTGTTCTGTCAGTGCAGGCCTACTGTAGAGCACAGTACGTAACAAATGCAGAACTTTTCCCTTACAGGTATTGTTCAAAATTTCGATCACCATGACCATGGCATCTTTGGCTTCTGGCACGTTAAAGAACTCCCGGGGGACAAAATTCTGACACCCCGGATTTTGAATTACTTTTAGTGCAATACAAGTACAGCGCTAATTTGGGCAAGAAACTAAAATAAATGTAATTACTCTGTAACGAACCTGCGCTCCTTTTACGTATACCAATACACTCAGAAGGTATCCCTGAACAACCTCCGAAATTTATTTATTTATTCATTTATTTATTGAATTTAGCAGTGGCGAAGTTAGGGCTCGTGGCCCTCTCTTACACTTAACCACATAATTAATCTACATATAATACATATATAAAAGAAATGTACTTTTCTATCATAAAATCAAAGATAAGCTAAAAATTACAGATTTGGACAACATATAATGAAGAAAGAAAGCAGAGTTCAACGAACAAAATAGAATAAAATTTGGAGCGTATAGATAATGAGAGACAAAGTCATAATGAAAAAGTAAGATACAAACTGAAAAAAAGCAATGCAAAAGAGAACACAATAAGTAATAAAGTAAATGGAAATATAAGTATGGCCATAAAATTGATCTATGTACATGAGTAAGAAGCTAAAATTATGTACATTACACTATAATAATAATAATAATATTAATAATAATAATAGTAATAATAATAATAATAACAATCACACAACCTATCATACGTCATCATACACACGAAACAATCACACGAGACAATCAGCGGTATTCAACAGGTAATCTCTACATGCAGTCTTAAATTTCGACATTGAGTTCGAGTTTCTGACAGCAGCTGGGAGTGAATTCCAAAGTCGTGACCCAGCCACAAAGAAGGATCTGTTATATATTGATGAGTGGTTGACGGGAATAGCGAGGGAAGTGCCAGATCTAGTGTTACAATTATGAAATGAGGATAATAAATGGAATTTTGAAGAGATGTATTTGGGTAGATTTTCCTTCTGAGTTCGATATATCAACGTAAGTACCTGGAATTTCCGTCGCCTCTCGGGTTTCAGCCAGGGAAGAAATGTGTAGCTAGGGGTTATGTGAGCATCGTAACTCAAGTTAAAAACAAATCGAAGACCAGAGTTCAATGCTCGTTGAAGTTTCATAGTTTGCTCACGGGTTGCATCAATGAGGACAATGTCGCAGTAGTCAAGTATTGGTAGTATCAAAGTTTGGTGTAGTTTTATCTTTACGTCTTGTGGCAAAATGTCCTTATGTCGTTTTAGAGGGTGTAACGTCGCGTACATCTTTCTACATGTATTTATTACATGTGCAGACCAGTCAAGAGATTCAGTTGGGGTCATATCTAGGTTCTTAACTTCCTTACTGAACGGGATTACGGTGGCATTTAATGTCACCGGAGGAATAGCATCATTTTTATACATGATGTTTAATAATTTCTGAGAACCGATAATAATTGTTTGAGTTTTTTGGGGGTTGAGGAGGAGAGAGTTTTCACTGGCGTACACCCTGAGTTGTTGAAGGTCAGAGTTAATATCTCTTATTGCATTCGATATATCATTTATATTAACGTGGCAGTAAATCTGGAGGTCGTCGGCAAAGAGGTGATATCTACTGTACTTTATTTTAGAGGAGATATCATTTATATAGAGGACAAACAAAAGGGGGCCAAGAACAGAACCTTGGGGGGTTCCTGCCTTCCGGAGTCGCCACTGAGAAGCAGTATCTTGTACTGTAACACGTTGCATACTATCTGTGAGATATGCGGTGAAAAATTTTAAAGCAATATTACCGAAGAACGATTTGAGCTTCATCAGCAATGTCTGGATGTTTATCGTGTCAAAAGCACTGCTGAAGTCAAGGAGTGTGAGTATTGTCACTTGTCTTTCGTCCATTGCTTGTCTGATGTCCTCAGTCACTTTGAGTAAGCAGTGGCTGTGCAATGACCCTTCTTGAAGCCAAATTGCAGGGGGTCAAGAAGAGAGTGAGCCTGAAGGTATTCCAATATTTGCGCATGTACCAACCGTTCTAACCGAAATGGGACGGTAATCGAATAGGAGTTTCGAACCTGGGTTTTTAGGAACTGGAATTACATTGGCGTACTTCCAAATTGTCGGTTATGTGCCGTTTTTGAGACAGTAATTAAAAATATGGGTGAGGATGGGTAGAATAGCGCCAATAATATTATGTATGAAAGTAATAGGAATTTCGTCAACACCGCTTGCTTTGGATTTAATAGAAAACAAGACTTTCTTAACTTCATTAGTACTGACGATACGAAAGGCAAAGCAGGGGAGATTTTGTGGGACAGGTGTTGGGACGTTATTTACGTGTGGTCTGTTAAGCGGATTAGACTGAGCTCTCTCTTCCGTGAAATACTCATTTAAATCGTCGAGTGGAATGTCAGGTACCTGAAGCTGTTCATGTGTTTTTCCTATGCCCATGGCTCGGAGATGCCTCCAGACACTAGCCGTATTTAGGTTACTTACTGATTCGCGAACATATTTAAATTTAAGATTACGGATGATTTGTTTAGTTTTATTCCTAATTATTCTATACTGTTCATAGTCATTTGGGTCCTGAGTACGTTTGAAATGTCGGTAAAGAGCATCACGTTGAGACATCATATTTTTAACTGCGGGGGTTATCCACGGACTAGGTTTGCGGGATGTTCTTTTCTGTCTTTTCGGTGCATGTTTGTTGTATAGATTGTGTATTAACGAATTGAATGTATTTATTTTTTCATCAATGTCTGTCAGAGTTAAAATGCTATTCCATGGAAGATTGTAGGCATCGTGTCTTAATTCATAGATGTCGATATCTTTCATATTCCTGCACGTTATATACCTAGGTTTATATTTTGGTACGCGAAGTGAGTACGCAAGAAATATAAGATCGTGGGTTGATACTCCCGGTACTGAAATTTGTCCGTGGGATACCACTTTCTGAGGATTGTTTGTTACTTTGAGATCTATTAAGGTGTGGGAAATGTTGTTGGCAGTACGTACATGGTTTGTAGGGTCAGAGGGAAGGATAGTCAAGTCACATGAGGAAAATTAGTCTTCTAGTTTCTTAGTATCGTATTTCTTCGTAAGTAGATTTGTATTGAAGTCGCCTAATATAATGATATGTTGATAGGCTGGTAGCAAGTTAAGTAGGTGCGTTTCAAACTCGGTCAAGTAAGATACTTTAGGTGGTCGGTAAACCACTCCCATAAGTATTTTCTGTCCACTAGCAACTACTTCAACCAACATAAACTCCGTTCTCGGCAATTCACCGGTCGATGAGGCACAAATGACACGACTCTTCAGGTCATTTCTACAGTAGAGAACAATACCTCCACCCCTCTTATTTGTACGATCATGGCGGTAGAGGTTATAGCTGCCAAGGCGAACCATGCTGTTTGGAATTGATGGCGATAACCAGCTTTCACTAATACCTATCAAATGGACGCTATTTTTGTTAAATATAGCCTGAATTTCGTCAATGTGTGCGGGCAAGCTTAGGCTGTTCAAGTGACAACACTGGAGAGTATGAGGATATAGTGAAAGTTCTTGTTTCAAAAGGTTACCGGCATCTATGTTCTGTGAGGGAGTGAGGGGTGTGCTATTCTTAGAGAGGTCATTGTCATGAGGAAATACCGAACCTACCTGACTAATGGGCATACTTTAACTGAGACAAAAAAAATCTTACCTGCATTTCCTGAAGAAATGGACTGCTGACTGGTTAAGGAACCACACACACACACACACACACACACACACACACACACACACACACACACACACACACACACACACACACACACACACACAATCACACACGTATATCTAATAATAATAATAATAAAAATAATAATAATAATAATAACAACAACATTTACTGGGCACATCATAATTGTCATATCACTCCGATAATCCACCTAACCGCCTCATATGCAAGTTCAGTTCATTAGTTGAGCTAATGTGGAGCTTTTTCCCGTCTTTCAAATGAACGATAACGCGGCCGTCCTGCGTCGAAACTCGCCGCATACCCCAGAAGTCCCGAGCTTTACGCAGTACTTCTTTCCTTGTGGATGTCAGAGATTCGGTAATTAATAATTTGGTACCTTTAAGAGCTCGCTTGGCGCGCCAGATGCGGTCTCTTTCATGGTACTTAAGGAATTTGATGATGATCGGCCTATTACCTGCGGACACCACCTCAGCTGCTGACCTCTTCATACGGCCGAGTCTATGACATTGATCTATACTGTCTATAGACAATTCGATGTTCAGTCTGTTTTTAACGTACCCAGCGCCACAGCGTACGTGTCCTCGTTGGGGGTCTCACAGACACCATGAAAGAGTAGGCAGTTCCTTCTACTATATTGCTCTGCCTCGTCAATCAGGATGTCCTGCTGGTCGAGACGTTCCTGTAGATGGCTTACCTCCTTCTTCATTTCACTTAATTCCTCTGAAATTATTTCCCGAAAATCCTGGAACTCTGAAGCGAGGCCGGTTAGTGTGTCGCCTGGGTTGGCAGCACTGGTCGCGCCAGCAGCCATGGCTTCCTCCAAGCGTGCTTGGAATTCTGCCATTCGTTTCTCGAACTTCGAAAGACGTTCATTTACGGCCTTCAGCGTCATAGTACTTCACGGCTACCGAAGTTCACACTTAAACAAAGCACTAGCACACCCACGAATATTAAAATAATTATTATCTGGCTGATATGGCAGGTGAATTGCGGAGCACGTTTACTCGCGTTGTACAGCGCGCGCCATCTTGCGTCGGTGGAGTTCGGCTTCACTCTGTATAACACGAGGGAACACATTCAAAACAAGACCGCTACAAGGTGCGGTTTGTGAGCTTGAATTCATGTGATTGTGGACAGCCCTGGATATGGTTTTTCTGCATTTCCCATTTTCACACCAGTTTAATGCTACGACTCTATCTAAATTAAGTCCACAATCACAATTTCTTCCGTCGTAGCTTTTTTCTATCCTACACCTAATAATCTTATTAGCTTTACGTCCCACTAACTACTTTTACGGTTTACGGAGACGCTGAGATGCCGGAATTTCGCCTCGAAGGACTTCTTTGACGTGCCAGTAAATCTATCGACACGAGACTGCCTTATTTGAGCACTTTCAAATACCAGCGTACTAAGCCAGAATCGAACCTACCAAGTTGGGGTCAGAAGGCTAGCCATTCATCCCAGCGGTAGTATGCACCTATGGTATCTGATGCTTATCGGAAAGGGTGATTTAGAGGGGAGTTTTCAACTTGAGGACGTTGTTATCCTACCACAGGGGTCCTATCTCAGTCTGATATTGCTTTTACTTACTTATATTGGACTCCTCACTTTCATATTTCCTTTGATAACATCCTAGAGGGCACGCAGCTCAGAGCTCGCATCCGGGAGTTAGTGGGTTCGAGCCCCACTGTTGGCAGCCCTGAAGATGGTTTTCCGTGGTTCCCCATTTTAACACAAGGCAAATGCTGGGACTGAACCATATTTAAGGCCATGGCTGCCTCCTTCCCACTCCTTGGCCTTCCCTATCCCATCGTCGCCATAAGAACTATTTGTGTCGGTGCGATGTAAAGTAAATTGCAATATATATGTATGTATGTTGGGTAATCAGCCCGAAGGCTGGTTTGATCCTCTACAGCTTCGCCAACAGCTGTCATAAATAGCCTAGGCGTCACTGAAGAGGCGTACTAGGGAAACGAGGAGTGAGGTAGTTTCCCGTTGCTTTCCTCACCGAGCCAGCCGTTGCTATTACATATCAGTCTGCCAAGCCCACTGAAATGTATGCACCAACCGACCCTATGAGCGATATTTTCACACCATTCATAACAGGGACTGGCTGCATAAGGAATGGTATTACTAGCATCACTCATACCTCAGTCACTTTCATATTGTCAAAGCCAAGGATGAGACTGTGACAGGTCAATGAAAGTAACAAATTTGATATAGCCCATACCAGAAGACATAGTGCACTGTAAACACTACATCTCGCCATATATATGAAGTATATAAACGAGGGCTGGTTTTTAACCTCCGATGTGCTATAAAAAGGAGACAAATTGACATAACAAAATGAGTAGTATAATGGGAGAGTTCGGGCGCCTCCTCCTCCTCCCGCCGCCTCCTCCGCCGCCGCCTCCGCCGCCGCCTCCGCCGCCCGCGGGAAATTTGAATTTTGGCGGGAAATTTGAATTTTGGCGCGAGATTTGAATTTGTAAACAAAGCCACGTGCTTTTTGACAGCTGTCATCGACAACAACGCATCGCTAACCTCACTGCTGCCATCTTGACGGGCCTAAACCTCACTAGTACCAACTTAACCTAACTAGCGTGAGGTAAACAAAGCCACGTGTTTTTTGACAGCCACGTGCTTTTTGACGGACAACAACGCATCGCTAACCTCAGTACTGCCATCTTGACGGGTCTAACCTTAGTGGTACCAACTTAACCTAACTAGCATGAGGTAAACAAAGCCATGTGCTTTTTGACAGCCACGTGCTTTTTGACAGATTTGTAAACAAAGCCACGTGCTTTTTGACAGACAACAACACATCGCTAACCTCAGTACTGCCATCTTGACGGGCCTAAACCTTAGTGGTACCAACTTAACCTAACTAGCATGAGGTAAACAAAGCCACGTGCTTTTTGACAGCTACCATCCGCCATCTTTAAACTACAGAGCGCTGTGCTGCCCTCTTGCGTCACCTGTCATCGGCAGTGCTGCCATCTTGGCGGGCCTAAACCTTAGTGCTACCAACTTAACCTCACTAGCTCGAGATAAACAAATCCACGTGCTTTTTGACAGCCACGTGCTTTTTTTTTGACAGCTGTCATCAGCCATCTTTGAGCACCGTGCTGCCCTCATGCGGGGCAATTTCGTCAGCTGTCATCCGCCATCTTTAATCCAGAGAGAACAGTGCTGCACTCTATGTGGTGGCGGCAATTTGAAAAATTCTATGTGCTCTTGTTGGGAAACAAAGCCACGTGCAGCTGTCATCGGCCATCTTTGAGCGCTGTGCTGCGGGCAATTTCGTCAGCTGTCATCCGCCATCTTTAATCCAGAGAGAACAGTGCTGCACTCTATGTGGTGGCGGCAATTTGAAAAATTCTATGTGCTCTTGTTGGGAAACAAAGCCACGTGCAGCTGTCATTCGCCATCTTTGAGCGCTGTGCTGCGGGCAATTTCGTCGGCTGTTATCCGCCATCTTTGAGAACAGTGCTGCACTCTATGTGGTGGCGGTAAATTCCACGTGCTTTACAAACCTATGCGCTTTTCTGACAGCTGTCATCCGCCATCTTTGAGAACAGTGCTGCACTCTATGTGGCGGTAGCAAATTCCACGTGCTCTACAAAGCCACATGCTCTTTTGACAGCTGTCACCCGCCATCTTTGAGCACTATGCTGCGGGCAATTTCGTTAGGCGTCATCCACCATCTTTAATGAACAGAGCACCGTGCTGCCCTCATGCGGGGCAATTTCGTTAGCTGTCATCCGCCATCTTTTAATGAACAGAGCACCATGCTGCTCTCTGTAGTAGCGGGTAATTTGAAAAGTTCTGTTAGCTGTCATCCGTCATCTTTAATCACCGTGCTGCCCCGGTGACGGCAAATTCCACGTGCTCTTGTTTGGAAACAAAGCTTTTAATCCAGAGAGAACAGTGCTGCCCCGGTGGTAGCAAATTCTACGTGCTTTACAAAGCTATGTGCTTTTTTGACAAAAAAAAAAATTCTGCTCTCGAGATACTTACCGAACTATACTTACGAAACTGCTCATCACCTTCTTTCTTCCATGAGTAATAAACAAAAACTCTATCCTGCAAATAAGGAGCGGGAGGAAGGTGATACCTAACCTAAAATAAAAGAATATGCCAATTCTACATTATTTATTTACATCTTGTATGTACAAGTTTTATCTCGAATCATTTTACCCTAGCGTACTTCTCGATGCAATTCTTGAATGTACAAGTTTAGACTTGCCGTACCAGCGTTCCTCTCCCGAATTGTGATGTAAGACAGCGTAACGTAAGTACACACACACCTCTAGCATAATGTTTATGTAAAGTAGTACTTATCAATACTACTATGCCCCCAGGCTAGCGTGTTGGTAGAATTTGGGATGACAAACCGTTTACAATCATCGCTATTAAGGGCTACCTTACTAATTAAATGTGTGTACAACTGGTGCTTCTTGCTTCTAATGACAGACATTTGCTTATGCAAAACAGGTGGATTACTTTTAATGCAATTGTTATAGTTTTCAAAACTTAGCTGATTCTGAACGACATTCTTTTTAACTCCCTTCAATCTCTTTATTTGTAATTCATTTAAGAGTTTTATGCAATATGACTTGGATTTAGTACCTACAAATGAATCGATAATATTCCCAGCACATTCATCTTTCATTTTACCTAGAACCTTTTTGTTCACTAGCGGCAGATGATATTGATTATCTGCAGGATAGTTACTCGTATCAAACCTACCCAAGTCAGGCTTTATATCATTGTAATAGTCATCAGTTTTGATTTGATAAATAAACGAATCGGTATCTGTGTAGAGCAATTGCGCATTATGCGCGTACTTCTTCATCATATAATCGTAATGGAATTCATACATGAGTGTTTTAGCCAATTCAAGTACTGTGAAGCCGACGTAGGTAGGTTTGTCATACTTAACCTTGACACGATTCATCTGTATAATAACTAAATTCTCATGTATGATGGTGCAGCTGTGGAAATTTGGTTTACTTATTAAATAGTTAGCACCATACCTTTTCTTAATATTATCCCAGTTTGTAATCAATTTTACATCAACGCGTTTGTCAACATTCTCCATAGTCTTACCAAACACACTGTTATTCATGAGCTTGTAGAAATCTTTTTCAAACTCGTTAACCGCATTCGTTCTTAAATTATTGTTCAGATCGATATATGGCTTTAGCCACGGTGACTGATTAAATTCTAGTACGCGATGAATTTTGGATAACTTCAAACCATGCTGCAAACACTGTTTTAAATTTCCGTAATGAATGATATACTTAGATTTATCGCATAAATTAGCAATGAGCATTTTCGTCGTTGATGCAATGTACGGGGACTTCATATTTTCAGGGCAGAACGGTAGCTCATTATGAGAAGTGTGTAACTCTTTAGGATACTGTAAGTCAACTTCGAGGAAATAACCTTTATCAGCTTCATCACCTAGGGCGTGTAGCTGTAAAGCATCAATTTCGCACTGCGTCAGCCAGCGGAAACCACTCACCGGTAGATGCTGACTCATCGCCCACCCATACTGATTATTAGCATCGAGGTAAACGATATACCGAGATTCCTGACTGGAATCGAAACTCGGCATGTACTTATTATTAGCACTCGAATACCGGCCGCTGCACTGACTCAGACCGCCTCGAATGGATGCTTTTATAAAGTGCACCATATCGATATCGGACAGCAGTTCCAAATTCACACGCGTGTATTTTAACATCGCGTCCCAACTTAACCCAGGTGCAGTAAAATACTGACATGGGTCAAGGCTGTAGGTGTTCATGCAAACACAGCGAAAATTTTCAAAAACATCAGCTAACAAAAGTACATCTGTCTTTAAATATAAATCAGAGTATTCACCCAGCGTTTGAATGTGGAACTGCTCCCAGATATGTTGCGCATGTAAATAGTCATCATCACTAATATCTGCTGAATTCAGCGAGCTGTAAAAGGATTGTTTCGATGGTAAGGCACGTTCTTCGAGGCGGTCTAAGCAGTCGAGATATTCATAACAAAAAACACCCTTACGCCGAAGTAAATTAAACTGCGCTTCTTCAGGGAAAACGCGTCGAATTTCTGTAAATTGTTCAGGCTGTAAATGACTAGAAAGTTTATCGAGGCTACTCGCCATAAAGCGAAACGAGTCAAGGAATCTCAGTTTTATAGAATGCTCAGCATCTACTTTTACAGACTTTGCAATCGCAATGTACCGCTCTTTATTCTGAGGGATTATATCTACTTTTTCATCCGAAGCTCCAAATTGTGAAATGATGAAATGAGAGTCGTAACCAGATAAGTTATGAAAAATTACAGGGATAAATTTAGGAACTCTATACTTAAGATTACAGCTATAATGAGCGGCACATCTGTAGAAACCAGTTAAATGATCATGATCAAAAACTTTAGGGTCATTTTCGGAAAATTCCCCATCACAAATGCTACACTTTGTAGCACGTTCATGATCATTTAACTGAATTTCGGTGAGTGGCTTCATAGGAATATTACTATTCAGAATACGACTGAGACGAACTGCATCACTTTCAAGTCTTTCTAAAAATACTTTAGCAGCATCATGTCCTCGATACAGCTCTAACTTGTTAAGCGTACTATCGTAACTACACTTAATGTAATACGCGAAGCTATACGGGACATGCATGTGCGTAGTATTAGTGAAAGAGTTGTCAGGATTAGGTGAGCATGTGTTGCATGGCGTGAGGATGGCTTCAAAGTCTGCATAAATCACGAACGGTACCCACATCTGCTTGTGAAAATTTGTAAATTTTAAAACATTATTACCTGTAGTAGGTATCTCTGTACGTACATGATTGCAGTCATTCTTGGAGTGCTTCGTTAACTGATCTTCAGTTTTAAAATACTGCAAGCATCCATCACATAGCCACTTTTTACTATTACGTTTTGACAACTGACTGCCAACAAGTCTACTCAGATTTTTAATCCAGCAAAAGTGGCTATTCTCACTGTTTTCAATATAGAGTAAATTAACGTGAGTACTCTTCTTATGACATGTATAATACAGAGGACCTACTACAGACTTTTTCTCTACACCATATACATTAATACTAATGTTATTTAGTTCCTCAAAGTGCTTAATATCCTTTATCTGTACAGGAAATTCTATACTATCGAAATTTAGCTGCGTTGAATAGTGTGGATACGATGATGTTCTATTCGCTACATTCCGTTTCACAGGATTTAAAGCTGACATCACCGCCCATGCAAAACATGCTTCGTCATTGTTTTGGATGTTTACAACAGCTTCTTTTCGCTGAATCCATGTCGGCAGCTCAATGTACGATGAACCTCGCATGGGATTGTACTTATTGATGTTAACTTCTAGATACATTATTTCAACTAAAGCCCACCCTGATTCCTTTTCCTGAAATTCCTCGCTCTTAGTTGAAATAATGTTAGAGACATCCCTAAGTACATCACCAAAATTAGTCGACTGACTTATGATAAAATTCTTCGTATTAAATGATTTAATGTCCGTTATTTCGGATTCATCCGTGCTTTTAATGTACAAGGCGAAAAGTTCAAAATTAACTTTAAATAAACTATGATTGGACAAAGATTTAGCAAGAAGCTGTTGTACATCCGGTTGAACGCAATTTAAAAAGTTTGAAGTGCTCTGAAACTTTTGACTGGTGCGAATTCGGTAACTAGCAATCCTACTTTTAAATGCTGTATTAATTTCCTCGATGTTTGCGTTACTACCACTTCTACACGCATTATTTTTATGCGCATTACTCCGTAAGTGCCCCTGAAAATGCGAAGATGGTACATCAGTGTTACAGTGCTCGCAGTGAATAGTTTGAAGTTCATGATTTTTTCTAGGTTTTTTACTACTAGTACTTTCTACAGCTACATCAGTAGCTGCACGCTTTTTCCCTACTACTACCTGAGGGCAAGTAGATATTTGATGTACCTCTGCTAAGTGGTCCTCATATCGCTCTACGTTAGCGAAATACACACTACAAACTTTACATAAAGCAGATGTTATGCTAGGGTGTTTTGATTTCATATGGCGCATGAAGTTATCACGCCTTGAAAACGTTACATTACATTCCTCGCAGCAGGGGGACATCTGTTCATGATTTTTTCTAGGTTTTTTACTACTAGTACTTTCTACAGCTACATCAGTAGCTGCACGCTTTTTCCCTACTACTACCTGAGGGCGAGTAGATATTTGATGTACCTCTGCTAAGTGATCCTCATATCGCTCTACGTTAGCGAAATACACACTACAAACTTTACATAAAGCAGATGTTATGCTAGGGTGTTTTGATTTCATATGGCGCATGAAGTTATCACGCCTTGCAAACGTTACATTACATTCCTCGCAGCAGGGGAACATCTGAAAAGAGAACGACCGATAGAGATTAGGTGAAAGTTACGGAAGAAACCAAGTTTCAGCGTATAGAGGTTGGACATGGCTGTGAGTTAGGCCTATAGCATGAGGATTGAAGAGAACAACTAAAGTTACGATGTTCGGAAGAAACCAAGTTTCAGCCCGTTGAGACTAGACATGGCTATGTATACGTGTTTGAAATTATACCACGTCTATAGTATGAGGATTGAAGAGAACAACTATTTATCAATACTCTAAAGTTACAGAAGAAACCAAGTTTCAGCCCGTTGAGGGTAGACATAGCTATGTACACGTGTTTGAAATTATACCACGTCTATAGCGTGAGGATTAAAGAGAACAACTATTTATCAATACTCTAGAGTTACAGAAGAAACCAAGTTTCAGCCCGTTGAGGGCAGACATAGCTATACCTCGTCTATAGTATGCAAGAACAACTATTTATCAATAGACTAAAGTTACGATGTTCGGAAGAAACCAAGTTTCAGCCCGTTGAGGGTAGACATAGCTATGTACACGTGTTTGAAATTATACCACGTCTATAGCGTGAGGATTAAAGAGAACAACTATTTATCAATACTCTAAAGTTACGATGTTTTAGAAGAAACCAAGTTTCAGCCTGTTGAGGGCAGACATAGCTATGTGTGCGCGTGTTTGAAATTATACCACGTCTATAGCACGAGGATTAAAGAGAACAACTATTTATCAATAGACTAAAGTTATGATGTTTTAGAAGAAACCAAGTATCAACCCGTTGAGGTCAGACATAGCTATGTGTACGTGTTTGAAATTATACCACGTCTATAGCATGATGATTGAAGAGAACAACTATTTATCAATAGACTAAAGTTACGATGTTCGGAAGAAACCAGCTTTCAACCCGTTGAGGTCAGACATAGCTATACCTCGTCTATAGTATGCAAGAACAACTATTTATCAATAGATTAAAGTTACAATGTTTTAGAAGAAACCAATTTTCAGCCTGTTGAGGGCAGACATAGCTATGTGCGCGTGTTTGAAATTATACCACGTCTACAGTATGCGGGTTGAAGAGAACAACTATTTATCAATACTCTAAAGTTACGATGTTTTAGAAGAAACCAAGTTTCAGCCTGTTGAGGGCAGACACAGCTATGTGTGCGCGTGTTTGAAATTATACCACGTCTATAGTATGCGGGTTGAAGAGAACAACTATTTATCAATTGCTTAAAGTTATGATGTTTTAGAAGAAACCAAGTTTCAACCTGTTGAGGGCAGACATAGCTATGTGCGCGTGTTTGAAATTATTCCTCGTCTATAGTATGCAGGTTGAAGAGAACAACTGTTTATGAATAGCTTAAAGTTACAATGTTTTAGAAGAAACCAAGTTTCAACCCGTTGAGGTCAGACATAGCCATGTGTGCCTGTTTGAAATTATACCCCGTCTATAGCGTGAGGATTAAAGAGAACAACTATTTATCAATAGACTAAAGTTATGATGTTTTAGAAGAAACCAAGTTTCAACCCGTTGAGGTCAGACATAGCTATGTGTACGTGTTTGAAATTATACCACGTCTATAGTACGCGGGTTGAAGAGAACAACTATTTATCAATTGCTTAAAGTTATGATGTTTTAGAAGAAACCAAGTTTCAACCTGTTGAGGGCAGACATAGCTATGTACGTACCCCGCGTGTGGATTAAAGAGAACAACTATTTATCAATAGACTAAAGTTACGAGGTTTTAGAAGAAACCAAGTTTCAACGAATAGAGGTCAGACATACCTTAAAATCTTCGCGCTGCAAACTGTTACTCGGATGTATCAAATGCGTGCGTTCAAGCCTGAAACTCGAATGATAATATTCTGGTCGTACCTAAAAAAAAGAAGAAACATATATGAATGTAGTGTAGGGTGCATCATCTAACCTAATTATCTTTACAACTCAAAGTTCGAAAACATACCTTTAAAAAATATGCACGTGCTGCAGGCTGTTACTGGGATGAATAAAATTGCGTACTTTCGAACGGTACCTAAAAAAAAAAGAACAAACATATATGAATGTAGATGTCCAGCGTAGAAGTTGCTTTGCAAAAAAGTAACTAACAGTTCTACCTTACCTTAAGATAAAGGCTGAAGAATAATATTCACAGCAGACGGGAGATGTGTGTGTACGTAATAAACGCATACAGAGAACTGTGAGCACTTCGCGCAGACTGCAGCGGCTAAATATTCTGCTTGTTACCAAGCGGATGTGGAAAAATCGCTGAGCTGGCAACTGCGGTACAGTCGGAACGAATGCAACAAGAGCTCCCACCTGCAGGCTGACGTATTCGAACCTCCTGTTGATGCCGAGGTGTCAGAATTTAAGAGTTCGACCCTTGGAAAGTTAGCGTGTGATCCTCGACTTCTCGAGGGTACATACGTAGTATTCCTTACCTGTAGGTATTGAGCTAAAGCTAGATCATGTAATGACGATCGCGCAGGCCCCCTCGCCTAGCATTTACGGCTTCTAGTTCGAACCCGCTATCCCCGAAGTAGCGAGAATGATTGGAGAGTGTTGAGGGTGATTCATTCGTCGGATGGAGGCGTTAAGCTATGTGCAGGCTTCTTCTAGTCGGGGTACGCGATTCAAATCCTAGCAACTTATACCGTCGGGAAGGGCATCCGGCTAGATCATGCAATGACGATCGCGCAGGTCCCTCGCCTAGCATTTACGGCTTCTAGTTCGAACCCGCTATCTTCCGAAGTAGCGAGAATGATTGAAGAGTGTTGAGGGTGATTCATTCGTCGGATGGAGGCGTTAAGCTATGTGCAGGCTTCTTCTAGTCGGGGTACGCGATTCAAATCCTGGCAACTTATACCGTCGGGAAGGGCATCTAGCTAGATCATGTTATGACGATCGCACAGGTCCCTCGCCTAACATTTACGGCTTCCAGTTCGAACCCGCTATCTTCCGAAGTAGCGAGAATGATTGAAGAGTGTTTGAGGGTGATTCATTTGTCGGATGGAGGTGTTAAGCTAGCTTCTTCGGTAGGAGTAGGCTATGTCGGGATATCGATTTAAAATCCTAGTCAGGAGGGGCAACCGGTCGTATAAAACTATGGTGTGAGGCGGGGTGTGCAAGAAAGCCAGCATTAAGTAAGGGCTGTTGATGGGGACGTTAAACCTTGTGCAGACTCCTTCGAAAATGATTTTTTGAGTACAAGACTTGACGGTGATTCATTTGTCGGATGGAAGCAATAAGCCTTGTGCAGGCTTCTTCAGCGGGAGTAGGCTATGTGTCGGTACCGGGATATCTAGTTATAAAACCCGCTACAACAAATTTATCGCGTATACTGCGATTTAAAATCCTAGTCAGGAAGGGCAGCCGGTCGTAAAACTATGGTGTGAGGCGGGGTGTGCAAGAAAGCCAGCATTAAGTAAGGGCTGTTGATAGGAGGCGTTAAACCATGTGCAAGCTCCTTCACCAGGAGAAGCCTACATGCTGGTACCGTGCAGGCTCTTTCGATAGGAGTAGGCACTGTGTGTGTTTTAACCTCTCCGTACAATCATGATATTTTACGTTAGGAACTTACATAGGCTAAATGCTGCACATTCCGTAGCAGTGCCAGGAATCGAACTCGGACCTCCGAGGGTAGCAGCTAACTACTACACCACAGAGGAGGACTATTTCAGAATATTTTACAACCTTAATTGGTACTGTGTTTTAAGAGCTTGAATGGTACTCAGCTAAGAAGACCTTCGCGAGTTACAAGCCGCTTATCAGCATGTAGTGTCCTCGTTCAAGGTCGAGCCGGAAGATACGTGTACAATTTCAGCTAACACACGCATTCCACACAACTCGCTCAGAATGACTGTGCCGATACTTCGAGGACTGTAGAACAAATCTATAGCCTACAGTATGCATGCCTTTCACCCGGTAGTCTCGGGTTCGATTCTCTTGGGAATAAAAATGTGTTTAAATCGCATGAATGTGTTGAGTTGTCCTTCCTGATGCAAAACTAGCAGTATCTAACCTCATACACTATAGTTTTACGACCGGTTACCCTTCCTGACAACTCGGATTAAGAATCTGTTTTACAACGTCTAACACGGGGAATCGGGGATTTACAGCTAGATGCACTTCTTAGATTTTAAATCGCGAACTATTGTTTTACGGCCGGATGCCCTTCCTGACGCAAAACTAAGATTTTTAAATCACAAGAATTTGTTTTAAGACTAGTCGCCCTTCCTGATGCAAAACTAGCAGTATCTAGCCTCTCACGTCATACACTATTGTTTCGACCGGTTGCCCTTCCTGACGTCAAAGAACTCGGATTAAGAATCTGTTTTACAACTTCTAACACGAGAATCGGGGATTTACAGCTTAAAGATGGCGGATGACAGCTGTCAGAAAAGCATATAGGTTTGTAAAGCACATAGAATTAACCGCCACCACATAGAGGGCAGCACGGTGATTAAAGATGGCGGATGACAGCTGCACATAGCTTTGTTTCCAAACAAGAGCACGTGGATTTTGCCGTCACCGGGCAGCACGGTGATTAAAGATGGTGGATGACAGCTGCACATGGCTTTGTTTCCAAACAAGAGCACGTGGAATTTGCCGTCACCGGGGCAGCACGGTGATTAAAGATGACGGATGACAGCTAACAGAACTTTTCAAATTACCCGCTACTACAGAGAGCAGCATGGTGCTCTGTTCATTAAAAGATGGCGGATGACAGCTAACGAAATTGCCCCGCATGAGGGCAGCACGGTGCTCTGTTCATTAAAGATGGTGGATGACGGCTAACGAAATTGCCCGCAGCATAGTGCTCAAAGATGGCGGGTGACAGCTGTCAAAAGAGCATGTGGCTTTGTAGAGCACGTGGAATTTGCTACCGCCACATAGAGTGCAGCACTGTTCTCAAAGATGGCGGATGACAGCTGTCAGAAAAGCGCATAGGTTTGTAAAGCACGTGGAATTTACCGCCACCACATAGAGTGCAGCACTGTTCTCAAAGATGGCGGATAACAGCCGACGAAATTGCCCGCAGCACAGCGCTCAAAGATGGCGAATGACAGCTGCACGTGGCTTTGTTTCCCAACAAGAGCACATAGAATTTTTCAAATTGCCGCCACCACATAGAGTGCAGCACTGTTCTCTCTGGATTAAAGATGGCGGATGACAGCTGACGAAATTGCCCGCAGCACAGCGCTCAAAGATGGCCGATGACAGCTGCACGTGGCTTTGTTTCCCAACAAGAGCACATAGAATTTTTCAAATTGCCGCCACCACATAGAGTGCAGCACTGTTCTCTCTGGATTAAAGATGGCGGATGACAGCTGACGAAATTGCCCCGCATGAGGGCAGCACGGTGCTCAAAGATGGCTGATGACAGCTGTCAAAAAAAAAGCACGTGGCTGTCAAAAAGCACGTGGATTTGTTTATCTCGAGCTAGTGAGGTTAAGTTGGTAGCACTAAGGTTTAGGCCCGCCAAGATGGCAGCACTGCCGATGACAGGTGACGCAAGAGGGCAGCACAGCGCTCTGTAGTTTAAAGATGGCGGATGGTAGCTGTCGAAAAGCACGTGGCTGTCAAAAAGCACGTGGCTTTGTTTACCTCATGCTAGTTAGGTTAAGTTGGTACCACTAAGGTTTAGGCCCGTCAAGATGGCAGTACTGAGGTTAGCGATGTGTTGTTGTCTGTCAAAAAGCACGTGGCTTTGTTTACAAATCTGTCAAAAAGCACGTGGCTGTCAAAAAGCACATGGCTTTGTTTACCTCATGCTAGTTAGGTTAAGTTGGTACCACTAAGGTTAGACCCGTCAAGATGGCAGTACTGAGGTTAGCGATGCGTTGTTGTCTGTCAAAAAGCACGTGGCTGTCAAAAAACACGTGGCTTTGTTTACCTCACGCTAGTTAGGTTAAGTTGGTACTAGTGAGGTTTAGGCCCGTCAAGATGGCAGCAGTGGGGTTAGCGATGCGTTGTTGTCGATGACAGCTGTCAAAAAGCACGTGGCTTTGTTTACAAATTCAAATCTCGCGCCAAAATTCAAATTTCCCGCCAAAATTCAAATTTCCCGCGGGCGGCGGCGGCGGAGGCGGAGGCGGCGGCGGAGGAGGCGGCGGGAGGAGGAGGAGGCGCCCGAACTCTCCCATTATACTACTAAAATGATTTTATCAATAAAGTTCAGTAGCTTCATACTAATTTTTCCACATAATGGCCAAAGCGATTTAGGCATTTGCCGTGTCTTGACACCAGCTATCCGATACCCTCTGCAAAGAAGTCTGGCGCCGGTGAGGTAATGTACGACCGGATAGCGTCCTGTTCCATAAAGTCTACTAACAAGACACCTTTATGGTCCCTGAAAACAGCAGCCAATATTTTCCTGTTGCTAAGTGTCAGTTTAAAGTTTTTGCTTGTTTGGAGAAGAAGGATGCATCCACTGCTTAGACTGTTCGTTGGTATCTGGAGCGTCATACAGGATCCAAGTTTAATCGCCAATAACAATTGATTGATTGATTGATTGATTGATTGATTGATTGATTGATTGATTGATTGATTGATTGATTGATTGATTGATTGATTGATTGATTGATTGATTGATTGATTGATTGATTGATTGATTGATTGATTGATTGATTGATTGATTGATTGATTGATTGATTGATTGATTGATTGATTGATTGTATTCAATACAGTAATGGATGCATCGGAACAAGTACGTGTTTGCATGATCCGTCAGCTATGTAAACTCACTGTATTCTTAAAGTTGAGCTTAAAAGTGAATCCCTCGTCTTTTAAGCCCAAAATCGTATCCTTAATTTTGTAATTTTCCATGTAGCGGAGAAAATGTGCGAGTGAGAAGCTTTTTCACCATCGCTTCGGTTAAGCTGGGTTTCGGTTTAGTGAAGTTTGCTTAATCGGAATTTTATTGAATTTGAGTCAATTAGTTTCAAAATAATTTTTCTAGGTCTAAGCTCCTTGTGCAGTTGTTATTTAAAAAAATGTATCCCAGTTTATATCTTCTTCTTATCTTGAATTTTCATTTACTCCTCCTTACCATTTCCCAGTTTCTTGTTCCTCATGATTACTTTTATCATGCATTTCAGTATCTCCGAATAAATTGTAAACTGAAATAATATTTTATTGGATTTCATGTCCGCTCCAAGGCGCACTTGTTGATGGTGGTATTGCTTGCCCTAACATCCTCTAAGCTCTTCGATTTCATCATGATTAACGCTTGTTCTCTTCACACCCCGGGGGCATTACATTTTCCAGATCTCGAGAGCGTTTGATATTCGCGCCCTTCGTGGCCGTCCTATTTATTTTCCTAGCACCCTCATTCTTCGAACAATTGGACCTTTATTATCTCTCCTATTCAGAGATAGGTGAGGATGATACTTTTCTTGCATTTTCCGTACCTCAAAACTCAATACTCAACACCACCAACAACAAGACTTTCATTATCGTCGCCATAAGACCTATCTGTGTCGGTGCGACGTAAAGCCCCTAGCAAAAAAAAAAAAAAAAAAAAAAGACTTTCATTACCCAAAGAATGTTTTAAAAACCTTTTTCTTTTAGCACACGGCCAGAACCTTCTGCAGACGGTACTAGAAAATGTTAACTTTTAACGCAAACCACATTCGTGTCACTTAAACATAGTCAGAGTGATGTGAAGACATAAAAGGCAGTATATCAAAATGCTTTCAAAGAATAAATTATGGGTCACATTACTTAGGGAAATGGAAAATTGCCAGACAAAGGATTGTATGAGAGAACTTAAGTAACTATTAAAAGCTTAGAGAATCCTGTATGACATGTTGATTGGACACGCTGAGTCGAATATATTTGCCTTGAACCTGCCACACCCTAGATAAACATCGTCTGAGAATAAAAAAGAATCTTAAAATCACCTTAAAGATGAAGCTTTCGTGGTATATTACACTACAGTATGCGACAAAATAAACGATACTGTTGCGTTGGTACAGTATGTGCCCAAAATATTTACGATCACGTGCCACACTTTGTTCGTAACGTTTCTGAAGATTATTGAGCATGTTGATGAAGAAACAAAGGTTGCTCTAAGGACACAAAGAATCTTACCTCTTGATTAAGGAATAATGTAACAAGTCCCATCTGTCTTGAGAGTATCCGTGGCTTATTCGGCAGCGCGCCAGCCTCTCACCGCTGGGTCCCGGTCATTCCTTTTGAGATATGTGCTGGACAAGGCAGAGGCGGGACAGGTTTATCTCCGGGTACTCCGGTTTTCCATGTTATCTTTCATTCCAGCAACACTCTCCAATATCATTTCATCTTTCAGTCATTAATCATCGTCCCAGAGAAGTGCGACAAGCTTCGGCAACCGACACGATTCCTATTCTCGCCGCTAGATGGGAGCTTCATCTTGAATTGTGTAATTGTGAGAAAACCGCAATATCAACACCTTTGTATTATATAGCAAGGGAAAGGTATACATCTCAGGATTAATAGCAAAATATTATTTATTTCATTCAGTCCTTTATTTTCGTAAAATTGTAATTTATTCAATTAAGGCTGAGCGCACACTGGATCCGTATTCATATCGAAATTGTGTCGTGCGAACTATCCCGACCGTTGCCTACGTTATAATACAAGGCCTGGAAATAGAGCCTGTAAAACGCTATCGAAGTGGTCACACTGAAGTTCAATGCCGGGCCGCTAGGATCGCTTTCTTGTCCCCTGTCTACCAGTTTCGCGGCTTTAAACGTGTTTATTAACTGAGTTGGTTGTGAATGTATTCATCTGATGTTAAGCATTCGCAGTTCCAGTCATGGTTTATTCACGAGAAATTAAAGGTAGTGGAATTTCGTTTCACAAGTTTCCAGTGAATGTTCAATGTTCGAAACATTATGCAGAGGAAGTATTACGCATGAGATACGACTTCCAGCTGATGAAATTAGGCCTCTGTTCCTAAGTTTTGATCCGAGTTACGTCATAAGAATCGGGCGATCCCAAAATTTGTCACTGGACTTTATTTTTGTAAACAATGCTACCGTGACTGGCGATCAGAAAAATAATTTGCCCAACAAATTTGGAGAAAATGAATGTAGCAAGAGCTACAAACATTGTATTTTCCCCTGAAACAATCTCTGGTTTTAAAAGTATGGTGGGGGGTTGTCCCGAGAGCATTAAATACAGTTTAAAATCAACCATTTGTTTTATGGAGCATTTTATGAAACTGTTCGATGCGCATGACGTCTGCAACACCTCACATGGGACATATTCCAGGAGGAAGAAACAAGCATCTTTTAGTATTAAAGATGGACGCCTCAGTTGGTTAATTAATGATTTCCTGTCATATATTAAGAAAATTCAAATGCATTCAGAGGAAATAAAAAAGATTCATGAGGGAAATGTATCAGGCATAGATCTTGACTACCCAGTCCACTATGGCCTGCGTAAAATACCTCATAAGTATACATTTGCATTATGCATTGACGAGGAACCAAACACGCGATGACATCGAGCTCTTCTTCAGCTAACTAAAACGCCAAGCGGAATACAATGGCATGGTTCGTGTGGCAAAAGAACAAACAGACTGTAAAGGCTGTTTAGAACATATCTCTTCTCCAGCTACTCAAAGCCCAACTTTGTGTCTTTTTCGTTTTCAAACCGGCGAGTTGGCCGTGAGCGTAGAGGCGCGCGGCAGTGAGCTTGCATCTGGGAGATAGTGGGTTCGAATCCCACTGTCGGCAGCTCTGAAGATGGTTTTCCGTGATTTCCCATTTTCACACCAGGCAAATCCTGGGGCTGTACCTTAACTAAGGCCACGGCCGCTTCCTTACAACTCCTAGGCCTTTCCTATCCCATCGTCACCATAAGACCTATCTGTGTCGGTGCGACGTAAAGCCCCTAGCAAGAAAAATCGTTTTCAAGATCGAGGAGCCCTCAGATACCGAAAATCATTGTCTGTAGCACTTCTGCAGTGAACGACGGAATTTGTCACCTCCGCTACGCAGTACATGCCCCGAAGAGAATCACTAAAAGGTGTACATTTTTTTTCTTTTTCAAACGACATGTTCAACAGTTCGTCTTCACATTTGCTTCGAGCCACTCAAGTAGAAGAGAGAAAGTTTTGAAACTTGGTAAGAAGCCCCTCAAAAGGAAAGTTTTGAAACTTCAATGACATATAAAAGCCAATGCAGCACCACTCTATAAATAAAGTGTTGTCAATACACGCAAAACATTCAGTTCTTTTATTTAGGATATATTTTACTTATTGACATATACAGCCATGCGAATACAAGGGGGCAAGAACGCGATCCTAGCGGATGAATGGTGAACTAGGATGCCACCAGTTTTCATGAGTGAATTTCGAGGCCTTGTGTTATAGCGTAGACAATGATCTCGACGCTAGTAATGCTATGCGGGCTCGCACACTGCACACGAGTTAGTCGTTCCTATACTCACATTTAGATACGACGTCCGATCACATTCGCAACTTGCTGGGATCCTATCAGATCTTTACGTACGTACTCCAAACTATATGGATGTTTGAAAAGTTCCTAACGTTAATATATGAACGAAAATGCTTGTAGGATCAAAGTGATCCTAAATATCACTTGCGTGACTACCAGCGCAATTCCTGGAAGGAAATCTCTAAAGAAATGGATCTGCCTACTAAGTAGTAATTACATTTCATTGATACTTGAAGTGATCCATATTTCTGTACGTATACATACAAACAAACGTCTATAAATTGTGTTCGGCATTATTACTAGGGCTCGAATTTCCGTGACATAGGCTGTATTGGTCTCTTTCTACAAGTATAAGTTAAACTCAGCACATTCCTAGCTGTAATGATACCGCGCAAGTTGGCCGTGCGGTTAAGAGCGCGTAGCTGTGAGCTCGCATCTGGAAGATAGTGGGATCGAACCCCACTATCGGCAGCCCTGAAGATGGTTTGCCGTGGTTTCCCATTTTCACACCAGGCAAAAGCTGGGACGGTACCTTAATTAAGGCCACAGCCGCTTCCTTCCCATTCCTAGGCCTTCCTGCCCCATCGTCGCCATAAGATCTATCTGTGTCGGTGCGACGTAAAGCAACTAGCAAAAAAAAAAAAAAAAAAAGCTGTACTGATAGCTGTTGTGAACATTATGACATTTTTTTTTTTTTGTTATATATGTACTCTATTTTAATGTCATGTTTCATCAAAACGGTAGAGAAGGCTATCTATGTTCGTATTGTCATTGCTTTCTCTGTTGTCCAAGTATTATTCGCATGCTTCTTGACGATAATGCGAAGTGATTTTGTTCGAATTTGGTTATTATCTTCCCAGATGTGTTGGAATTCCCCTATTTTTTCTCTTTTCAGATCTATTACTTTAACCTACTCAGCTGTACGATGTTGTCTTCTGCGTCTCAGAAAAGAATCTCCAACATAAATAGGTTATTCAGAGAGACTGTGGAAACAAAAGCGAATACTGAACAATCGAATCGAAGGAGCTCGCAATCAATGTGCGCGTTCATACGTACGATACAGTCGTACGAAACAAATACGGATCCAGTATGCGCTCTGCCTAATACGATGCTTAGGTCATGGCCGACTGGATCCCTCGCTGCGCTAGCTAAAGCGACACATCAAGTCGGCCGTGCTTAGGTCATTGCAGTTAACTTAATTCGGCGGTAGATGGCTCTGTGAAAGTTGTCTCTGCTGATCTTTCTATGGTAGTCCTGTAGATAACTCGGTGAAATGAAGTTATGACCAGAGTATTAGTTATTGCTCCATATTGGTTCTAATAAATGATAAACAGAAAGAAATCAAATCCAAAAGTCCTCTTATTATGAAACCTACATTGAATTATTCAGTGTAAGGTGATTAAATTGAATCTGTACGCACTGCCAAGCAGTACATTTCGCTACGAAAATGGTAAATGGACATTTTGATTCGTGTTGCTACAATGGTTTGGTTCATTTTCCACAACCCCAAGTAAACGACGTACTAAACGGTATGGTACATGATAATGATTTCATGAATCATGTAAGGAGGTATAACAGTACAGAGTGCGGACGAAGTCCATGTCAAAGACTTTAATATTACTTATCTAGACTCACAGAGCGCGCTGGTGCTATGCGGAAAATTGAATAGCTTCGCGCATCGCCATGTTGCGGGCACTTCAGTTTTGAATGCATGGTTAACACGTGGTGATGTTTACAGTTTCTTGTGTGTTTTTCATGGTGATTCCTCTCGATTAGCGGATCTGTGGTTGTGTTATGTGATAAAGTGATAATTTGTAGTATTGGCAACTATTTTTAGTGATAAGTGCGAGCTTACATTGATTGGCGATATTAAAGGAGAGTAGGCCAAGTGAAGCCGTAAGTGCGGAGTGGAGAAATATTCACGATGGTGACCTCTTGTCCAGCTTTCAATTGCACAAATCGGTATCAGAAAGGATCTGGATGTATGGACGTAGCATTCTCAACTTTTAGGCTTCTTCTCCTTCTTCTTGGCGTTTCACATTTAATTAGGGACAATTCTTAAGAACCAAACAGCGCACATTTTGTTCTCACAGACTGTGTACCCGTATTAAAATTTCGATAAACACGGGCCCAGAATCCGAAAAATATGATTGATAAATCTTCGTAATCCCATCTGTTTTTAGGTCAAATTATGGCTTCAGATTATTAAAGATTATCAGAAAAATGATTTATTGATATCATTATCCATGTTTTCACATCTCCTTTATAATAAAAGAATTGTTAAGTATGCTGTTCCAGAGAAGTTTGACTAGGCTGACCCCTACTTTGCACTAGAAAACACTAATCAAACTACCTATTTAACTGTTATATTCATATATGCTTAATATTCAAGCTCCTTTATCTTCTTCCTTATGTGAATCATAATGTTCCTGTAATAGAAAAGTTAGAACACATTTTCAATTTTAATTTGTACTCAGAAAATCTCTTTTCAGTTCGAATTTATAAAATCAGTAGGGCTATTATTGGTATTTAAGGTGAGAATAGTATGAGAGGGAATTTTGCACCCTAAATGATATATTTTTCCTATAAATTTAACCAACTGGTAAAAATATATTTAATTCAGAGAAACTTAAACTAAGATAGGTATTCTTTTCATTGTTAGATACATTTAGAATTATCAGGTAGAGTAGCACTAGTGTAATGAGTTTTTCAGGAAGAATATTTTCAAAATGTAAAATAATGTAGTGAAATGTGATTGATTGCTGGCTCCATCACTCTGTTCTGAAATATATTACATGAGGTTCTATTTATGAAACAGAAGAATATATTGTGATAAATCACTGGGAGAATGTTCTGTCATTGTACCAGGAATGGTTGAGGGAAAAAAAGGAGGAGATAGAAATATATACATTTCTTTGATTTCGAATATATGAAGACATATTGCTTACAGATTTCCATTGAATAAGCCAGAACTTCTATCGAAGTAGCTTGTTGCTGTTAAAAGAGACAAGTTTGTTCCAACTTATTCGCACAGACTATGTTCATTTCACTTCACAGAAGTAAGTTTTTGGCATTCTGAAGGGAACAAAATTCTGAAAGATGATGCAGTGTCAACACTGTTTGACTTTCCAGATCATTTTTATTTTTTTTATCAATGATAAGGTTTTTCTTATGGTAGACCCAATAGGCCTATATAATTTTATTTTTTCAGACTGAAAAGACTCCCTGTAGGACTTTAAAAAGGAAGTTAGATTTTGGAGAGACAAGTCAACAGAATAACACCATCGATCCCAGTCCATGTAGCAGTTCAGTCAGTACTGTTACACAGTGCATTTCATCCGAGCACAATTATTTTAGTGCAGAAACCCCCACAAAACATAAAAATCTCTGTATATCTCAGTAGATTTTAGATAGCTATTTTCCAAACCATATAGCAATCATAATTGAAGTATACTCATCCTGATGTACTATTTCACATCCTGGAAATAATAAAAAAGAAAAATGTCATTCAGATGGAAATTAGTAAAGTAAGTAAAGTTACTTGTGGTGAACCCTGGGCATAGCTTTATTTTTTACAGATTTCTGCATTCATGAACCTTTTCAACAATCTGTTCATAGCACCGAATAATATCTGCTGTGATTACTCATCAGAAAGAAAAGATCTGCCATGTAACTTTCATAAAAAACATTCTATTTCACAGGTTTTCTTTTTGCCAATATAACAGATTCTTGCTTTTGATACAACTGTTTGTAAAAACTGTAAATATTGAAAGAATTGATGGATTATTGATGTTGTCCAGTCTCCTAAGTCACAGGTAAAATATTGTTTTTCTCCTCATGATCTGGAAATCATACTGAAGTTGTAAACTGCTGTGATTTGAAAATGTCTTGGTATTTTCATGAAAGCTTAACTGCCGAGTGTTGGATTTAATTGAATGTGTCTATTCCGAACATGCAAACAAATCAGTTACAAACATGATCATTATAGTAGGCCTAATGTGAGCTACATATTCTTTCTTGAAGATTATTAATTTAATGTACTGGTATACAATGTTTTCTGTTTTTGGAGAGTATTCTCTAAATTTAAGACATGTGTTTATCTACGTAGGTATATATTTACTATCATTAGTAGTGTATTTTGAAGTCTTCTTATCGAGTTTTCTAAATGTTGTTTTATTACATCTGTTACGTACAGGCTAGCTATCCAAATTATTTGTGGAGATTTGTTCAATAACAATGTAAATGTGTTCAGTTTGTATGCCTAAGTATCATTTCCGTGTTATTAGCGTCTTGATTCTTGTATATTTATTGCGTGTATTCACGTTAGTCGGCGTAGGCTGTGCCATTTATTTAATGAATTAGAACCTGGGAATAGCTATTCCACACGGATCTTCTGCTTCTGCTTTCTAAAGCGGCACCTTTTTAACCTTTATTTTGGATGTATCTAATGGACATCTTTTCTTACCGTGTTATCCTGTATCGCAGGAATAAAAATAACCTGTCGACAGGTGTATTCATTTGTGCGTAATTGAAGTTAATGCATGAATTCCATACTACGGTCCCCTCGGCGAGCTGTGGAGTGCCCGCAACATGGCGATACGCGCATGGACAGCTCTTTCTCAGTCACACGCTACTGCGCAGCCAGAGGTGTAGGGCCTTGGTCCATATACACCTACTCATTGTTTATTTATATTGTCAGATACCCATTGTTATTGACTCCGATTGTTGACAGCAGTTGGTACCAAGATAATGAAAGAATGGCTGATACAAGTGATTGTACGATTGAGGGATGTTTGCAGGCTATAATGTGGATTCAAGAGTGTAAAATTAGTGGCAAATCAAATAAAAATTTGACGGACGATTTCGTTGCGCAGTTTGCGTATTCAGCTGTGCAAAGACAATGGAGGGGCACACAAGGATGTTTTAGATTCTTAAGATGTAAGATGTAAGTAGAAATACGTAAATAATGAGTATATGTACTTCTATATCATGTCAGTTATGAGTTTAATTCAATATTGGTGTATACGGACTTCGTGCGCACCCTGTAAAATATCCTTTGAATCCGTCTTCAGGATTAGTTCCTTACTGTTTTAAGATTCAGGGGATGATTCATACGTACATTTCAGATTTACTGCCTAGTGAAAATGATAGGCTCAAATCTTGCCAACAGAATTCGTTGTGAAAATTTTGTAAATTGCAAAGGTTCAAAAATTCCATATTTATTGTCACAACGGAAGTGTAAGTCCAAAGGCAAATAAATGGTTGATGATGCTCATTGTTTAAAGGGGCCTACCATCTAGGTATTCGGCTCAAATAAATGCTCTTCCGGAGTTCAGTAGATTTTTCGTCACTTTTCTCACTCTTCCTGTATCATCAGTTTCATTATCAGTCTTTGTTCCCAGCTATTGCTGCGACAGGCCACTAGTTAATTCCATTCCTGACTCGGTCGAATGACTGGAATCTGGCTGTTGATTTTGATTTTCATCTCTCTTGTAAATGGAATTTTTCAACATGGGCCTTATATAGGCATCTAGGGCCGTGAGATTCGGGGAGCAGAAAGGATCTCTACGAGTGATGAGGTGATCTATAAGGTGTCTTTGCAGAAAGGTAGGTGACACTCTTGTGGTGTGGGTCGTACGTCTATTTTGCTACACCCATTGTCGTTGGAGGGGTAAGTTCCTGGCATGACAAAAAATGACGGAAATTTCGCACAAATGGGGTAATAATGGGATCTCGTTAGTTTATCTGTTCCATTGTTTTTCATTTCTCTGCAGCATACTTGACGAAATAAGACGATCATTACCCATTGAGAACTGTAACACCTGTTGGAGAAGTCGTCCAGGATTCTCGTTTGTGGTGACAGTTCTTGAGCGCCCTCTTGTCCCATTTCATTGTCCGCAGACTGATCCCGTATGACGGAGCTTATCAACGACACCTAACATTGTTCTGTTGTTCGGTGCCTCCTCGTATTATTCGTTAACGTGAAGCAATCCCGGCCCATTCTGACTCCACACTCCGTTTGACTGGAAATAACGTTCCGCGATAAACAACTTCTTCTGTGTTGTGAGAATCGTAATTGCTGGAGTCAATACAACACTGAAGTTGTAATATATGATCGGTAAGGCGTTGAAGTCTAAATGGTCTGACACCGTGGTTAGCCGGTTCGAGTCCCATTGGTCGAAAATAATGTTACCATCAGAATGTTAGTCGGCAGGGTAGGGGTTGTGATGGTATACAATTTCTAATCACTAGATTGCGTGGGAAGATCCTGGATTAAAGTCCAAATCTCTCTGCGTTTCTCATGTGGAGTGAGAGTATATGACGCTGTAGATGGTGATTCGTCCGTCGGATGGGGGCGTTAAGCCTTGAGCAGAGCCCATGGTGCTCTTTAACAGGAGTAGGCTATGTGCATCAGGTTTCACAACTCCCCTCCTACTATCATTGCTGCAAGTGCAATGGACTAGTATAACTTGGTAACAATTCTCTAAACCCATGCGCAAATAGTAAAAATTTCGAGTTCTTTTAGTAGGTGTTATTATTATTATTAATATTATTACTTGTGAGTTGTGGCTATAAAAATTGTTTACGTCTATTATTATTATTTTGGTCTACGTACTTATGTACGACAGGTTGTCAGTACGGACTTTGTTTGGTATAAACCGTGGTCGTATCATTTATTATTTGTTTTTTGTATGATCTGCCTTGTGTAACAGATCATGTGAGGTTATGTCACGATGCTTATGCTGTATATTTATTAATACGACTTCATTTAATATAAGAACACGTAATAAATAGTATATAATTTGTTATTACCTGTAAATGAAAAATCTAAACCTGTTTTCCAGTCTTTGGCCGGGTCAGGGATGTAATGAATGAATCATATATAGGCTGTTAGTACGATTGGGTCGCCACTCCCAAAGTGATTTAGTAATGACTGATAGATGCTATGAAATGATAATGAAGAGTGTTGCTGGAATGAAAGATGACAGGGAAAACCGAAGTACCTGGAGAAAACATGTCCCAACTCCGCTTTGTCCAGCACAAATCTCACATGGAGTGACCGGGATTTGAACCACGGAATCCAGTGGTAAGAGGCCGACGCGCTTCCGTCTGAGCCACGAAGGCTTACCTGTAAATATGTTGTATAAATCTAATGTAACGTTGTGAAACACAGGGCAATAGCCTAGAACAACGCACCTTTGTCACTCGAGTTTTACAGAATGTTCTATTCATTTGTATATAGGTTATTGGAGACTCGAGAAGATACGATGAAGCGTATTGTGTCATACTTTTCTGGAAGCCTGACCAGGCAAGGTATATAATAAGGCCGAGTTGAGTTGAGTTGAGTTGAGTTGAATTGTTAGCGAAAGTCGTTAGTCGAATTAAGTATGTGAACTCATGTTGTGGTAATTCCGCTGAAGTGGTTATGTTGTGTTGGTACATGTGATCTTGTCAAGTGTTCCGCAGTTGGCTGACATGCTAATGTGTAGTCGATTAAGTTCAAAATGGTGGTTCATTTCATGTGCAACTATTACGGTGTATATAACTTGTAAATAAAACAGTGTACACAATTGACAGCATCTCGTGTGTGCATCATTGTGAATACATCATAATGACGTCATTCATTTCATGAACTCCTCTCATGAGATTGACGTCAGAAATGGTATGCGGTCATAAAAACCCGCCACGACAGATTTATCTCACATTATACCAGACCCTGTAGAGAAACGGGACAAGGGTTGGACAAACAAACAAAGAAACAAAAAACGAATATAATAAATACTTTGTTGCTAGGAATACGAGGACAGCTGAAGAGCAATAATTTAATTGGCCTCTCCTTAGTCGCATATCATACTATTAACTTGTGTTTCATTGGGGAGATAGTGGGTTTCGAGCCCCATTGTCGGCAGCCCTGAAGATGGTTCGTCGTGGTTTCCCATTTTCACACCAGATAAATGATGGGGGTATATGAAAGTAGGTTAAAAGCTTAACTGACTCGACTACAGAAGGTTCGATAAAGAGTTCGATCAATAAAACGGCTGTCACTTTCTTTCGTTTAACGATTTTACGTTCAAAGTGGCAGAGACATGTAGAAAAGGAAAATGACTAAACAATTACTAATAATCAATTCAGTCACCACGGATCTGCATTTAGGACAGTCACCCAGGTGGCATATTCCCTTACAGTTGTTAACTGAGTATTCTTTTAAATGACTTCAAAGAACTTTAAAATAATCGAACAACTTCCTGGTAAACTATACCGATCGCTAATTCCTCTTCCTATATACGAAAATTCGCCCCAGCTTGTCCTCTTAAAATTCATCTTCATATTAACTTATGATTTTTCCGACTTTTAAAAACCAGTCTGAGGGCTGGTTCAATCCCCGGCCGGTCCGGTGGTATTTGTAGGTGCTCAAATATGTCAGAATCGTGTTGCTAGGTACACCGACACGTAAAAAATCTATATTGGACTAAATTCCGGCAAGTCAGCATCTCCAAACACCGTAAGGAATGATGTTAGTGGGACCTATACCCAATAACATTATTATTATACATACGTTTAATAATACCCTTCCAAGGTTATTCGCTACCTTTCTGCTGATAGCCCGCAACATACCGTTTAGTCGTGCAGCCCCTCTCGTTACTCCTATGTCTTCCCAGCCCAAAGTTTGCAACATTTTGCTAACACTACCCCTTTGTCAAAAATCGCCCAGAAAAAATCGTGCTACTTCCTTCGGACCTTTTCCAGTTCTTGAATCCATAATGCTAGAATCCCTAAATACCGTCACAACAATGTGAAGAGATCTGTAACCTTTACTTACAATCTCATTAATGTTACTTCCTCCGTTTCCTAGGTATTTACTGCGATCCCCATGGGGTACTTCCACTCCATCTTAACAGTAATCAGTTAATCACCATTGATTTGCATTTAGGGCAGTCGCCCAGGTGACAGATTCCCTATCTGTTTAGTATCTAGTCTTTTCTTGAAAATGAAAACCTACAACCTGCTTTCCAATCATTCATGTAATGAATGAAGCAGATATAGGCTGTTAGTACGATGGGGTCGCCACTCCCAAAGTGATTTATTAATGAGTGATAGATGCTATGAAATGAGAATGGAGAGTGTTGCTGGAATGAAAGATGACAGGGAAAACCGGAGTACCCGGAGAAAAACCTGTCCCGCCTCCGCTTTGTCCAGCACAAATCTCACATGGAGTGACCGGGATTTGAACCACGGTATCCAGCGGTGAGAGGCCGACGCGCTGCCGTCTGAGCCACGGAGGATCTCTAGTCTTTTCTTAAGTAATTGAAAATAATTTGGAAATTGATTGAACATTTCCCTTCGTAAATTATTCCGATCCCTAGCTCCTTTTCCTATAGACGAATATTTGCCCCAATTTGTCCACTTGAATTCCAGCTTTATCTTCATTTCATATTGTGATCTTTCATACTTTTAAATCACCAGTCAAACTTATTCGTCTACTAAAGTTATTCCACGCCGTCCCTCCACTGACAACTCGGAACATACCACGTAGTCAAGCAGCTCGTCTCCTTTCTCCGAAGTCTTCCCAGCCAAAAGTTTGCAATATTTTCATAACGGCACTCTTTTGCCGGAAATCATCCAGAACATAAACTTAAACTGATGAGTGGATAACAAAGGCATGGATCATTCTCTATATAAGCTCTTACACATAAAATAAATCACTCAACATTGTCAATACTCCCGAAGGAACATCGTAGAAGACAGACACGATTTATGGTGACGATGGGACAGGATAGGACAGGGCTTTGTCTGAGTGAGCGCGGTATTTATTTATTTATTTATTTATTTATTTATTTATTTATTTATTTATTTATTTATTTATTTATTTATTTATTTATTTATTTATTTATTTATTGTTTGCCTTTTATTTGGCAAAGTTAGGACTCCTCATGGCCCTCTTATTCGCTTAACTAAAACATACAGTATATATTTACATAATTTGTAAAAAAAAAAAAAACACTGTTAACAATCTCTTGAAACTACCTATATTAATGGAGTAAAAGACAAAGATAAAGACACCTCCGTACTGGCCATGAAGGCCCTTGGAGGAGTGAAAGGTAAAGGCTTCCATCATTGTTAAGCGCGCCACGTGATGGGGTGGAGTGGTTAGCTCTACGCCCGGCTGCCTTTGCCCCCAGGAATTAACCTGTTACTCATTTTTGGTGTAGAATGAGTGAACCTCAGGGCCATATGCACCTCCGGAAGTGGAAATCTCGTTTCTTAAATTTTGCGACTTCCTGACGGGGATTCGAACCCACATCTTTCCGGGCGAACCGAGCACACCCTTCCCGCCTCTGCCAGGCAGCCCCTCGTTAATGTAGTAAAACAGTATTATAATAGTTATTTTGTTAATGATTAATATTGCTTATTTACATCACCTAACAGTAGCTCTAAATCATGGTTGCTCTCATTCACACTAACAATCATATAAGCTGTTCACGTATTTAAGAGGAAATGTCGAAAAGACCGTTTAAATGAGGCTTAATAAATCCACGGCCTCAGGATTAGCCTGGTATGAGAATGGACCGCCACGGAAACCCACCTTCAACGAAGCCGGTGTTCTGCTCCTTACCCTATTATCCCTCGAATAGAAGGTCAGTCCTATATTACCCAAACCGCTAAGCCGATTCGCTCAGTTAACATTCCTATTCTCGTACAGATGACTATTGTCATCCGGGGTTCAATTTCCTCAGAATTTTTTCCACATTTTAACCTTTCAAGAGAGAATATTGTGTAAAACTGTTGCTAAATATATCTCTGAATTTTATGATTAATTAGTCTCGAAGGTTTTCATTAGGGCATGTGATAAGGGGATGGATGAAAGTACTCACATTGTCTTCTTTTTTAATAATAATAGAATTGCGCACAAATGTGTATTATATTTTGCAGTAATCCAATAAGGACTTTGTTCTCTTAGAGCATTCACTAAATTGCTATCGTTCATAACGCTTATCTCAAAATATGCACACGCACTGTACAGATGGCTCGTAAAAGCTAAGTCGAATGCACAGTTTGTGATGGAAACCGTGTATAGCCAGTTGGTTCGGAGCACTCCTCATTTCGTTGTTCGGTTCAGTCTAGCTTCGGTTAATCATCGCATCTGTAGTACAAAATTCCAAGGTAGTTCTCTTCTTTAATAACCTCTATATGTTTTCCATCCTCATGAAGTTCTCAGAGTGACTTTTAAATGCCTTAGGAAATCGATCTCAAGACATAGGGGACAGGAAACGAAATGGTCCTATGACTTTATACAACAAAATGATATTTCAAAATATTTTGAGAATAAAGATTTTGTACGATTCTTCAATGGATTTCGTTAAACTCCACATTTTAAGGAGGATGAAACAAGGAATCTTCTTCTTTGAGTAATTCAGTGTAATGACTGATTTGCCTCTGCGATGAGTCTTCCCCAACTGGGTCGTTCCTATGCAGTTTGTTTTGCGTCTGCATCCTGAGTTGATTAGCATGTGGTTAAGTGGACAAGTTGACAAGGAATGTCATCATGAATGTCTTTCCTGGTCTTCCACGAGGGCGTTTCCCTGGTATTTTATCTTCCAAAATTTCAATCAACATATTCCTATGTCGAAGCCTATGACTCATCCAAGAAAGTTGTCTCTTCCTAATCTGACTCAACAGTTATCTCTTTTCTGGACAGTATTCAATACCTCAGAGTTGGTCTTCTTCTCCACCCAACTTACCCGTTGCACCCGACGCCAACACCACATCTCAAAGGCTTCTAGCCTCTTAGTACCACTCTTGGTTAACGTCCAGGTCTCAGCACAATACACCGCAACAGGCCAAACATAAAATGTCATTCTTTTACATGAGGTAAGGGATATTGTTTTCTGACATATAAGGGTGCTTTGCTAATTGTTTACGTCGCACCGACACAGATAGGTCTTACGGCGACGATGGAACAGGAAAGAGCTAGGAGTGGGAAGGAAGTGGCCGTGGCCTTAATTAAGGTACAGCCCCAGCATTTGCCTGGTGTGAAAATGGGAAACCACGAAAAACCATTTTCAGGGCTGCCGACAGTGGGGTTCGAACCTACTATCTCCCGAATACTGGATACTGGCCGCACTTAAGCGACTGCAGCTATCGAGCTCGGTGACATATAAGGGATTGTTTCTCTCTGAAGTCTTGCTTTGCTATTAATATTCGTTTCCTTATTTCAGTGTGACACTGAAGGTTTCCTGTTATGATCTGGCCAAGACATATGGTTCCGAAAATATTCTATAAAATAAATGATTTAAATTGAAAGAATAAAGAGGACAGATTTATTTATTTAGTTATTTATTTATTTACTTTTATAATTTGATTTACGTCGCACCAACAGAGATAGATCTTTACTTTTTTTTTTTTTTTTTTTTTTTGCTATTTGCTTACGTCGCATCGACACAGATAGGTCTTATGGCGACGAAAGGATAGGAAAAGGCTAGGTCTGGGAAGGTAGTGGTCGTGGCCTTAATTACGGTACAGCCCCAGCGTTTACCTGGTGTGAAAATGGGAAAGCACGGAAAACCATTTTCAGGGCTGCCGACAGTGGGGTTCGAACCCACTATCTCCCGGATGCAAGCTCACAGCTGCGCGCCCCGAACCGCACGGCCAACTGGCCCAGACACTGATTATTTTACACCTGAAATAGTTTGGGTATAATGCGAGTAGTAGTAAATTGTGATAATGTGAGATTGTTCAACAATATTTGTGTGACCTGTGGAACGGTCTGGAAGAGAAACACCGTTCCTGAATGTCAAAGAAATAGAGCATATGCCGTTGAAAATGCAGAATTATTCAGCAATATAGTGTTCTTATAAAAAACGCGATTTCTTGCTTCCAAAACTCCAGCTTGAACAATTGTACATTTGAATAATGACGCTGGAGGACGCTCGCTGTAGTCACATTACTGACTGCACTCCTCGCCGAGGTTGGCTAGGACCAATAGTTCTGCCGACGCTTTCGTGAGCGCATCTCGTCCAAATTTTGAAGTGACTACTGTAGATCATGCAGCTTTGCAATACACCGAATGAGTCACTCAAAACTTCTACCATCAATATTTCATTTAAATTAATTTAATTTATTGTTTGCTACAGGATTTTCACCCCAACTACCTCCTTCCTTGTAGTACAAGAAAGTATTACTTAGCGAAACATAATTAATCTTAATCCTACTAATTAATTAACTAATCAACATAATTTAATATAACTTATCATATTATTGTCTGCTTGGGCTACATTGTTCGAATTTAGTTCAATATGTTGTACGTACAGTGTTTTATCATAACTGTTATATATTAATGTTGTTGTTTCAGTCGTCACTATATAGACTGACTTGATGCAGCTCTCCACGCTATCCTATTCTGCGCTAATCGTTTCATTTCTACCTAACTACTCCATCCTACATCTGCTATTTGCTTTACGTCGCACCGACACATATATCAATATCAATATCAATATTCGAAGTGGGCAAATTTCTTTGCTTGAAAGGCTTTCTCTGCGCTTGTACTAGTCTGCATTACTTCTGCCATCGTTAGTTATTTTACTACCCAAGTAACAATACTCATCTACTTCCTTTAAGGCGTAATTTCCGAATATAGTATTTTCTGCATCACATGACTTCGTTCGACTGCATTCTATTACTTTCGTTTTGGACTTATTTATTTTCATCCTGTACGCCTTCGCCAAGTCTCTGTCCATACCATTCAGCGATTTCTCCAGATCTTCAGCAGTCTCAGATAAAATAACAATTCTCTTCTTCTCGTGAAATTTAGCCAAATAGATCTCCTATCAAAATCGGCAAATCTCAGGGTTTTGACTTTCTCTCCATGGTGGCGATTCCCTTTCCAAATTCCTCTTTGATTTCCTTTACTGCCTGTTCTATATAAACATTGAAAAAGAGGGGGGACAAACTGCAGCCTGATAGACTGATGACTCAACCAACAACATTAACATAGACTACAACAATTATGATACAACACTGTATGTTAAGTAAATTGAATTAAATATTAACGCTAGCCGTTAATTATCTTTAGTCCGGCTGCATTGATAAATGGTTAGCGCGCTGACCTTTGGCCACACGAACCTCGGGTTCGATTCCCGGCAGGGTCGAGAATTGTAACAATAATTGGTTAATTCCGCTGACACGAGGGCTGGGTGTATGTGTTGCATTCATCATCACTTCATCCTCATCATGACGCGCGTGTTTCCCACGGGTGTCAAATCAAAGAATCTGCACCTGGCGACACGAACATGTCCTCGGACACTCTCGGCACTAAAAAGCCATTTGCCTTTTCAGAATATTGTTATGCTTTTACTGAAATCAAACGCATTATTTTTCCGAGATGCACTGGTATAGGTACTGCACAGTCTGTAAATTAGGAAGTTTGATGGACAGATGTTCTGAACTTTTCAATTCAAACCATTAAATTAAATCTTGAATTTTGCGCGGCACGTGTACTTTCAGGACGGAATGTAACTCTGGTTTATCAGTTTGGGAGTTCATTATTTTGTAAATGAACCTATCCGCACCTTTCTGCCTTCGATCTTCTAAACTCTCCATTTCCAAATGTATTAGAAACTCGTTGTATGAAACTATATGTGGATATTGAGATGTTATTTTAAAATGTAAATATTTCAATTATTTCTTTTCCACACTTTGAAGTTGATAACAAGTATTTTACACCTTGGGCTCCACACAATGCACGTGTATTCGAGATCTGTAATTAATTCAGTAAAGCCCAGTGACCTATTTTCAGTGCATTATATCTATAAAAAGACAAAGTCACCTCCGTACAGGCCATGAAGGCCCTTGGAGGAGTGGAAGGTAAAGGCTTCCACCATTGTTAACCGCGGCACGTGATGGGGGTAGAGTGGTTAGCTCTACGCCCGGCCGCCTTTGCCCCCAGGAATTAACCTGGTACTCATTTTTGGTGTAGGCTGAGTGAACCTCAGGGCCATAAGCACCTCCGGAATTGGAAATCTTGTTTCTTAAATTTTACGATTTCCTGACGGGGATTCGAACCCACGTCCTTCCGGGCGAACCGAGCACGCCTTTACCGCCTCGGCCAGGCAGCGCCTGCATTATATCTATCCATTTTTAAAAATAATTTTCATGTTAAATTACTGAATTTTTCACTGAGGTGAAACTGGCTTGCTTTTGTGCTAAATTTATGTAGGAGCGTGTTGGTTTATCGATGATAAAAACGGTGCCGTATTTGTAGTTTATTCATCATCAACTCACCATCGTATAGCTGCCTTTACATTTTACTGCTTAATTGTTCCACACTTCCAAGGGGCACAATTCGTTTAGTACTTAAGTACATGTCATAGTTTACACTTTCAAGTTATCATTTAAATATTTTCATTAAAAATTGATCTTTGTCTGACTCCTTAGATGAATTGTCAGTGTTGAGGTGTTCGTGTTCAGAGGGTTCCGAGTTTGATTTTCGGCTAGGTTGGGGAATTTAATCGTGTATGATTAATTCTTCTGGCTCGGAGACTGGGTATCTGTGCTTGTCTAAACACTTTCCTGTTCATATTCAAACACTCTACCAACCACCACAGAAACATGCAATAGTTAAATACATCCCTCCATATAGGGTTGGAATCAGGAAGGACATGCCGCCGTAATACAGAGCTAAATTCACTTGTGCGACTAAGTTCGCACCCGCGTGGGAACAGCGGTAGAAGGAGAAGAAGAAGATAAACAAAATTAACTCTTAACATCGACAATTGTGTCTTCAAAGTGGATAATTCTTGTTTTGTCCGTACACTGACTGAGCAAATGTCATGGGATAGTGGAGCACTGATGCGCAGGTGTGTTGTCTGCGCACCACACGCCCCCTGTTCCAGCGGCAGTTGTATAGAGGACCTTGTGAGCAGTGACTGTGCATGTGACAGGTGTAACATGGAACGTCGTCGTGAGCTGACACCTTTCGAACGGGGTATGGTGGTCGGTGCCCGACGAATGGGAAGTGCGATTTCGGAGGTGGTGCGGGAAACCGGCTTTACACGATCAACCGTGTCCAGGGTGCATCGTGAATGGTTGAATGCGGGTGTCATCGTCCACAACAGACGAACGACCGGCCGTCCAGCCACCCTCGATGACCGTGACCGGCGACATCTGAGACGGATTGTCAATAGTGATAGACGGGCGACCGTGCAACAAATTACGGCTCAATTCAACACAGGCCGTGCTAGACACGTCTCCCAGTGACCCAACGTCATCGGGCACAACGACGCACATTTGTCGCCAGTCACCAGGGATGCACACTGGAACAATGGCGTAACGTGATATGGTCGGACGAATCACGATTTCAACATACCATACCGATGGGAGGCACCGTGTATGGCGCAGACCACATGAATCGATGGATCCCGCCTGCCTCGAAGGTGTGGTCCAGGGCGCTGGTGTCTCTGTTATGGCCTGGAGTGCATTTTCCTGGTATGGAAAGGGCCCCCTAGTTGTTCTGGAAGAGACTTTGAATGGTACGCGGTATGTTGAGCTGTTCGGAGACTATCTCCACCCATTTTTGGCCTTCCAGCGCCCAGACGGTTCTGCGGTGTTTCAAGATGATAACGCGCCGCCACATCGCTCCCATGTCGCCCGGGAATGGTTCCAGAAACATGCAGCGGAGGTCCAACGCCTGCCATGTCCACCCAGGAGCCCCGATATGAACCCTATCGAGCATGTCTTGGATGTGCTGGAACGCAGGCTCCGTGCCATGCATCCTGCACCCACGAACATACCAGCATTGGCGGCCGCTCTGCAAACGATTTTGTGTCAGCTGCGTCCAGAGGACTACCAGGGACTTGTCGACTCACTTCCACGGCGTCTCTCTGCAGTTCGCAGGGCCATAGGAGGCCCCACACGCTATGAGGTGACTATGCCATGACATTTGCTAAGTCAGTGTACAATGCTCAGAATTTAAAAAAAAATAATGGTTTCTCTGTATCGACCGTGCCCACAGTAACATGGAAATGTATTTCTTAATTTTCATCCTCTCTGTCTATCTGTCTGTTTGCCTGCCTGCCTACCTGCCTGCCTGCCTGCCTGTATGTACGCACGTAACGAGAAATGGCTGAAGATAATTGATCGAAAATCGGTATGTAAAGTCCGGAAATGAGGCTCTACAAACTACGCTGTAAATAATTTCATTCACGTGCAGTAAAATGGTAGTTTAGGTGAAGTCCTAAGACACAATTCTAAAAGAGATACGTTATTAGTGGTTGTATCGATAAATACTACATAAGTAGAGTTATACAGAATAAATTTCCGATCATTTATGTCTTATACATTTTTACCGCACCGGCTATGATAACAGAGTATTCATGATTTAGGTATTTGTTGCTAAGTTCATATCAACACCGAACCATGAGGAAATGGGTGAACAGCATTTAAAAAAAATATCGCTTTGTAGAATCAGGTAATAAGGGACTACAGTCTTCGCTGCAAGTGATTTTATTCACGCAGGATGAAATGGTAGTTTAGGGGCAGACACCTACACTTTCTTTTTGAATACCTATGTTATTGATCCTATCGAAAATTACTACATAACAAAGGTTAAGGAGAATGCTATTTTCGATCATTTATGTCTTATACAGTTTCACCGTCCCGACTTTGATACTATAATTCACGAATTTAGGCTTTCGTTGCTTAATCCATATCGACAATGGAAATTTGTGAAGATTATTGTAAAAAAAATATGAAGTATTCGTGAAGGAACGATGGCTTGAAGAATAACAGAAGATGGGTTCATGAAAGAAGGAAGGACGCCCTTTACGTTGGATACCCTAATATCACGGGGCCTGAAGAAAACCAAACGTTAAGGCCAATATCGGAAGCTCATAAAACTGATTAAAATAACATTATATTGACCATTGTTTGATGTGATGTGATTTGTCTCTTCTGCTGCAACTCATTTCCGATAGATGGACAGTGTCGTGAGTAATACAGCCTGCCTGAATATTGACGGGAAGTAGCTGGGGAGTTAGATAACGTTGCACATATTGTATGATTGTTCCGCCAATGACAAGTAGTCTACGGCTTAGTCCTGTTTCATGATATGGGGTCGGAAACGAAGTAAGATGAAATTAGATGGCATTTAGTTTTGGCCGGATGCCCTTCCTGACTCCTACCTCAGCTGAGGAGCTAAAGAAGATTAAATGAACGATGGCGAATGAAATTAGGTAAGTGGTGGTGATGGTGGTGGCGTTGTCTTTATTGTTTTAAGAGGAAGCGCAAGTAGCCAACCATACTCTATTAACACTAATCGGGGGGGGGGGGAGTGGAAGGGATCCGATACTTCGAAAAATGAAGGTATCGACTAAAGAAACACAAGGGCTACGAAGGGTGTGGAAACGAAATTCTCCCTAGGCTTATAATGCTCTAATACCTTTATGGTCAGAAAACACAAGGTCGGATAGAAAGTGAGGAGCCTGGCACAAGTAAGTGAAAGCAATGCCAGGACTAAGCTAAGGGCCCCGTCGTCGCCAGTACATGATCCTTAGCTAAGAGCCCCTGGGGCTGAAACTCGGCTGTGGCCTGTGAATAGGAACTGTCCTGCCTTTTGCCTGCAAGTGAAAATGGGAAACTACAGAAGAACATCCTCAGGACAGACGCACTCGTCTCCATAGCCGTAGCGCGTTGACACATCTCTATATATCGAAATGAAATAACAAAAATGTCTGCCTTCCGAAAAGATGTCTTGTCTAAACAGCTGGGCGGAATTTTATTAAATTTTCCCAAACATTCTCGGAGTGATCTGACACATGACTATGTTCTATTTCGAAATATAGACCTTAAAATATTATTATTTCTGAATTTATTAACAAAAAGTCCTATCGGTTTTTATTACTGTGTTGGTGGAGTAATGGTGATGTGGGTCTCATACACTGGAACCTTAGGAGTCTCACCAGGGATTGACATGCTCTCCGTTACATCCTTAGTACAAAGTCTAAATACCATCATAACCAAATGGAAAGATCCCTAACCTTTATTAACAGCCTCCCTAATAGGATTACTCAATTGAAGATGTTTCCTTATATTAATACCTAAGTACATACATTGACCCACCCCCCGTGTAGTACTTTCACTCCATCAATACACCAGTTAAAATTGAGAGGACTTCTTCCCTTAGTGAAAGTTATAACCTGACTGTTCACCCCGATTACCATCTGCTGTCAATCTCACAACATTGTCGAGGTGTATTTTGCAGTTGCTCAGATTCTCGTAGCTTATTTATTACTCTATAACAACATCCTCAAAAGTCCTTATCTGTGATTACAGTTCATTACTCATTTCATTTATATACAGTACAAGAGAAAATCTAAAGAGCCAATAATATTGCCTTACGGGACCCCTCTCTAATCATTACAGGATCCAATAAAGCTTCACCAACTCAAATTCTCTCAGTTCTGCTTTCCATAAATTTAGCCACCCAATCAATCACGTTCCTGTCTAGTTCAATAGCCGACATTTACGTCAGCAGAATCCCATGATCCACCCTATCAAAAGCCTTAGATGGATCGATAGCGATACAGCTCATTTGACGCCCTGAATCAAATATCCGCTATATCCTGTTGCAATCCAGTCAGTTCAGCCTCACTGTAATAACCTTTCCGAAACCTGAACTGCCTTCTATCAAACCGGTTAGTAATTCCACAAACGTGTCTCAGAGATCTTGTCTTCGTAGACCATATCACAGTAAAATCTCTCAAAGTAACAGATGATTCACCAACGATCCCTATCAGAAAATATCTACCTATCAAGATAACTGTAACAGTGAAACACTTTGAACCGAAGAGCCATCAGGTGAAGACAAAATACAAAAGAGTAACCAATCTAACAGCCTTCCAGGAAATCACACCAACATTGGAAATTATTCAAAGCGACATAACCAAAGGCAACATGAATGAGGCAACCCAGGAGATAGAAAAGATAATACGAATGGGAATGGTAAAGATTGAGGACAGCACGAGGAAAGCAAAATCATGGTTTGATCAAGAATCTTCGGAAAGGTACCCTTGTAGCTCTCCACAAAGCAAGGCGCAAGTGAATTACATATCTATGCGATGAAGAGAATGATATATATGGCTTTATCAAAATAAAAAAAGAGAAAACATATGGACGAAGAAGGAGAGAAACTCGTCGAAGAGGCAAAATTAAGTCCATTTATAGATCTAAAACCCAGAAATCTGCACCTCACTCATGATATTGCCGTAGAAGACTGGGAAGAACATTTTAGGGAAGTGCTGAACAAGGACAACGTATCTGTAACTACATTAGATAATAGCGTACGTGGAAAATAAAAACTCTTTCAGGACTTCACCGAAGAGGAAGTAAAAAATTCCATAAGGGACTTGAAGGGTAAGAAAGCATGTATACATGTATGCAGATGGCAGGGTACTCGTATCAAAAAAACACGAATAACTACAGCCTGCTTTCAACAAGCTGAATATGTGGGCAGAAGACAATAAATATTCAGAATTAATCAACAGAAGACGGTACAGATGACCATCCGCAAAGGAGGCAGAACAGCATTAACAGCGAAAATTGACTATGAAAATAGAGGAGAAACTATGCCAATCGTACACAACTTTAAATATTTGGGGATTACATTACAGACGTTAGGAACTACTTATACCAGACACATCAAGGATAGAGTGGCTGCAGCCGTAATAGCAATGAATGATATCTTGATCTTACGCCAACTTTCGGTTGAAGTCACTATGAAATTGTTTCATGAAAAAATATCCCCGATAATGACGTACAGACTAGAATTGATATGGGAACATCTCACTAAAACAAATAATCGAGACATTGAAAGTGTAAAAGCAATCTACATGAAAAAGGTATTATGTTTGTCCAAATTCACTCCATCAGGACTATGTTACGAGCTGACAAGAGAACTCTTCTATACAGAAGAATTACGGCACAAAGTAATATTGCCATTCAACCAGTTACAAACAGAGCTGCAAACCAAGAAGAGAGATATATGGGAAACATTTTACACCACAGAGGCTATGACCAGTACGGATCGAATGAAGTCAGACTATGAACTCTGGCACATAGTGACTAGATTAGCAACACACAGTTTTCATCACCGCGTGTTTGCTAACAAAACTTTTCACACCCCGAGAAAGGAATGCATATGTGTACTGTGCGAGAAGACTTGGGACTTATATCATGTTGTGACGTGTACTAAAAGACAGATGGCCGAGCTCGATAGCTGCACTCGCTTAAGTGTGGTCAGTATCCAGTATTCGGGAGATAGTAGGTTCGACCCCCACTGTCGGCAGCCCTGAAGATGGTTTTCCGTGGTTTCCCATTTTCACACCAGGCAAATGCTGGGGCTGTACCTTAATTAAAGCCACGGCCGCTTCCTTCCCACTCCTAGCCCCTTCCTATCCCATCGTCGCCATAAGACCTATCTGTGTCGGTGTGACGTAAAGCCCCTAACAAAAAAAAAAAACAGATGGGACTAACAACATTCTGTTTAATGTAATTAGTCATGTAAACAAAATTTAATGACCATTGGCTGCAGTATAATCTTTATTATCTAATCAGAAAGAATGTTTATTCTGGACTTCGCATGCACCACATTTATAATTGACTGGCTTGTAAATATCCGCTTACCGAGCTCGATAGCTGCAGTCGCTTAAGTGCGGCCAGTATCCAGTAATCGGGAGATAGTGAGTTCGAACCCCACTGTCGGCAGCCCTGAAGATGGTTTTCCGTGGTTTCCCATTTTCACACCAGGCAAATGCTGGGGCTGTACCTTAATTAAGGCCACGGCCGCTTCCTTCCCATTCCTAGGCCTTTCCTATCCCATCGACACCATAAGACCTATCTGTGTCGGTGCGACGTTAAGCAAATAGCAAAAAAAAAAAAAAAAATCCGCTTCATGGTTATTATTATTATTATTATTATTATTATTATTATTATTGTACACTGTGGCTACTACCGCAACTTTCCGTTCACTTGGTCACTGCCTTCGTAATGTCCAGGCCGTACTGTAACGAGCGCGGGAAAGCAATCAGCTGATCGTTAGGGGGGAAGTTTAGCACATGAGTTAGTAGAGTTAAACATAGATTTTCGCAGTTTTATTGAAATTTTTAACGATGACTGCATGTTCACTCAGATATATGTGAGAATGAGTCGTCATCGACTGCATTATTAAGTGGAAAGTCGTTTATTAGTGAAGAAAACTTAGTGTGAGGGTGTATTTATTTGAAGCTATAGGTTAAGAAGGTCGTTCTTCAGTGTTTTAATTTTGTAGTTTATTTGTGTAAAGTTATATTTATAGTGTAAAATTAATTGAGTTAGTGCATTCTGTGTTTTATTATTAACCACGAATTGTATATACTTGAATTAAGATGATCAGTGAGAGAAATCACCATGCCTAAGAGTTGTTGTGTGCCTGGCTGCAAAGCTAATTATAAACAAGGAGAGTACAGTACGGTATTTGTGTTTCCTTCTGATGAAGAACGAGGTAAGTTATGGAAGTAGGCTATTCCCAGGGAGAATTTAATAGTTAATCACAACACAGTTGTGTGTATCAAGCATTTTCCTGAAAATCACACCCTGAGAGAAATAAGAGTGTCTCGTCCAAATGGTGAGTTAATTTTTTTTTTATGTCATAAACATGGGTAACATTAGGTAGGCCCTATATGTTTATGTAACCAGACCTACGGCTTATCTGAATTCGGTGTATTTGAAAATGCAAGTCTTGTTCATGAGTATCACCGAGCTCGATAGCTGCAGTCGCTTAACTGCGGCCAGTATCCAGTATTCGGGAGACAGTGAGTTCGAACCCCACTCTCGGCAGCCCTGAAGATGGTTTTCCGTGGTTTCCCATTTTCATAGAGGATGGTTGCCTAGTCGTACTTCCTCTTAAAACTGTAATCACCACCACCACTTTCCCATTTTCACGCCAGGAAAATGCTGGGGTTGTACCTTAATTAAGGCCACGGCCGCTTCCTTCCCATTCCTAGACCTTTCCTGTCCCATCGTTGCCGTAAGACCTATCTGTGTCGGTGCGACGAAAAGCAAATAGCAAATATATATATGAGTATCAAACAGCAGTGTGATTTATGTAAATCTTATCTTCTGACAGATTCAGATCTTATTTATGAATTACCTCCAGAAGTAAGATATCTGAATTTCCTAAATCGAGGGGGCTTAAAGTATCCATCAGACATGTCAATAGAACTTGGAATTGAGGTGTACAAAGTATTTTGTGTGTTAGTGCCAGATACATATAAGATGGTATTTCCAAATTCAGACAATCCTAAGTGTGTCACAAAATCCTTGGCTTTGGAGTCAATGCAGTTGGCAGATTCCCTAGTCATTTGTGACTGCGGGAAGAAATTGGAAGACCTCGCCGGACAGTGTATATATATTTGGGTGAATATACATTTAAATAACTTTTCCAACATTCACACCGGCTTGTGTATTCAACAAAGTGCTTCAAAGAGAACAGACCTACTCCATACTGGTGTAACTTCCTGTAAGAGGTCCGGGAAAGCTGCAGTGTTCATGGAGTGGAAACAGTGAGGTACAGAAATAATTTATATTTGTAATAAATAGTAATGGTAATTGGCTGCATGTTTTCTGTCAGTGTGTATGATGTGAATGTTCCAGTTGACCAGAAAATGGATAAAATCGCAAGAATATGTCTCAAAGTGTTAGGCTGTACTCACGCAAACGAACGTATATACGCGAGAAATAGAACGTTACGGAGAAGAATATGCATTGTATGTCGGAATTAACAAATACTTGAGGATAGGTTTTGGTTTTATAAGGTGTTAACAGTTCTTTAAATAATTTAAACGAGTGTACTATTCAAGCGGAGCGTATGCGTATCGCCTTCAAGTCCCCCCCAAAGCGTGACGTCATCAGAGGTACAATACGGCCTGGACATTACGAAGGCAGTGACTTGGTATAGCTAATTCACGCAAAAAGTAATGAAATATGTAATGCAGTTATCGTCATACACAGGACCTCTCGTATAAACCCACACCGTCCAGCGGCGTTTTTACTCTGCGAGACTTAAGCAGCAATACGGGAGGCGCGCGCATAGTTCTTGACCTTGCAAGGAGCATGCATGTGTTCGACCTAGCAGTAGCCAGTGTGAATCTCTGTTAACATGGTGAGACATTTATTTTCGTACGTAAAAGTTGTTTTAAGTACGAATCGGCTCGACGGGTGCGCGATGTATTTCTTCAGAAATGTTCTGGTGAAGTGGAACCTTCACGAGCACACATTCACGTATTTGTAAATAATTTTGAAACAACTCGCTCAGTGTTCAATAAAAAATCATGCGCGCACACGAACAGTTTTAACATTGTTTAAAACCTGCTGATCCAGCCATAAGAGTGAGATTCTGTGAGTGGTATCTTGCATCACTGAGTGCTCGTTTATTCGACCCACAGCTTGTGTTCTTTTCGGATGAGGCCTGGTTTCATCTTAATGGTCGTAATCCTGGTGAGGGTCCGATCACTGGAACCATATTCTAGTTGGGGTCTTACCGGAGACTTTTATACCCTCTCCTTTACATCCTTATTACAATCTCTAAATACCCTCATAACTATTAGCAGAGATCTGTACCCTTTATTTACAATCCCATTTATGTGAGTACCCCAGGGAAGATCTTTCCTTATATTAACACCGAGGTACTTATAGTGATCCCCGTCAGAAACTTTCATCCCATCAGCGCAGTAATTAAAATCATTCACGCTACTTTCATGCAACTTACTTCTAACTTATGAATAATAATGAGTTATCCTAAGTCCATCCAGCGTTCAATCCTGTACAGCAAATGTTTCTGCAAATACACAGATATAAAGAAAACATCGCCTGAATGGTCACTTCAGTCTTACAGAATACCTTTGATTGCAATTATGAGCTCACTGCATTGGTTTAGCTACATCTCCACTGATGTTCACTTATTATACTACCATCCCAGGTACTTGAAATAACATACAGTATCCCTTGCCTGACGTAACAGGTGACTAAAAGTGGCCCTGGGACTCTTAACTTGAGAGTGTAGGTTGGCGAACACGAGACCCTTAGTCGAGTCCTGCATTGCTTCCCTATCTTAATTTATGTAAATTGTAAAGATTATACGTAAGAATTCGTGACCGAGCTCGATAACTGCAGTCGCTTAAGTGCGGCCAGTATCCAGTATTCGGGAGACAGTAGGTTCGAACCCCACTGTCGGCAGCCCTGAAAATGGTTTCCGTGGTTTCCCATTTTCACACCAGGCAAATGCTGGGGCTGTACCTTAATTGAGTCCACGGCCGCTTCCTTCCCACTTCTAGCCCTTCCGTGTCCCATCGTCGCCATAAGATCTCTCTGTGTCGATGCGACGTAAAGCAACTAGCAAAAAAAAAAAAAAAAAAAAAAAAAAAAAGGAATTCGTGAGTCAGAGCACAAGAGAGAAAGATGAAAATATGCCACATGAAATGATTAAAACTATTATATGGCTATTCTCCTTTAAAAAGAGCATTCAAATATCTGGTATTTATGTTGCCCTACCTTATTCCGGGCAAGTATCGGAAACCGATCTGTGACTAACAAGGTTTCTTGGTATGGAGTGGTTCCGAACAACTGTTCCGAGCCCTCTGGGAGTTGGGATTATCTGCTGAACGTCTTCCAGATGACAACCACACTGATGGAGTTTGGATCCCTTGAGATTAATGAACGTTAAGGCTACTAAAGGAGCACTTCTTAGAGGAGTCGCAATTTCTTTCATTGAATATGAGGCTCTTTCACAAAGAGTCGGCCACCGGATTCCATGATAAAGTGGTTCAAACCTGGCAGATGTAGTTAAATGTTTGATGGGTGGAAAGAATTACTTCGATACCATATCGTACGGTGTCGGCATATCAGTTATCTCAGGCGACAATTTTTGTGGTCAGCCGAGAACATTAATTGAAACTGGGCCGTCATAGATCACCCAAACGAAATCCTGTTTGCTCCGCCGTTTGGTTGAGTAAACCGCAACATCGAAATTGACGCGTAGGTAGCATAGGGGATGTCTAGTAAAAATGCTTGCACGAGATATCTGAGGCCATACTGTTAAGGAAAACGCTGCAATAGAGTTAAATGCTGACCAAATGGAGAGGAGATCATCTGTTTCTTTTTTCAGTGCTTAGATGGGCAAGCTTGCCTGGCCCAAGCAAGAATACTATTTACGTGAATTTGATAGAATGACAGGAGTACGATGGATTGTAGGGACAAAAACTGAACCAATAAATGATAGAAACAAAATATTTTTCATAAGTTAAGAAATATTTTTATCGGTATTGACATGTATTCAGGAAAATATTTATGAGGTTATGTCAGAGAGATTTAGAGCCTTTCACAATTTAAGAGACCGGTTTCAACCCAACCAGGATTCACAGTGTCACTCGGATTATAAACACTTCGACACATCGAGAATACGGACGAAGATCATTTAAAATTTTCCTACATTGACACTGTCAGGAGGATACTCTTGAGTTTAATCCACCGGTTGGCCTACAACTTACATGTTTCAAGAAGCATGGTCACAGGGAACTATCCATGTATTGTATGCTTCTCATTTATATCCGCTGATGACTTATAATTAGCCACATATCTTAGGACAACTTTTAAAAATGTAATTTAAGAAGATAATATGTTAACTTTCTGTAAACGGGTACTATCAACAAATGGAACACACACAAGGAGCAAATGTGAACTGAGTTAGACACTTCAGACATCCAGTCCAACATAACTCCTTAACAAGTGGTCAATTCACCAAAACTTTTATTTGAATTACACATCTGGTATTTTTAGTGTATCTTATATTGTCGTTATATATTTTAATGTGTGTTTTGTGTCTTGTGATAATGCATAGCCTATGGTAAGTGACTTTAATGATAGTACATGCATTATATCAGTGGCGTATAATGGTCTGAAGATCTGGGCGACCACTCAGCCTAGTAATATACAAAGTATTAAATTATACGGTTATAAAATTGTATATTTATATGTGAATTCGAAACGTCTGGTTTGGGATGAAAATTCCTTGATAATGGCGTAAATTAAATTGTATTCGGACCACTTTCGAAGTTTCTGAAGAAATGAGTTTTCAGTTGACATTAATGCCAAACAGCATAAACTTTCTAGTGTTTACGTTGAACGGCAGTGTGAATTTGTCCCCTTCAGCGCAGAAAACGTTCTCTCTATGCTGGTATTGTCACAATTAATGTTGCCTATTTTAGTACTTTAGGAATCACTTGGTTTAGTCTGTTTTCATTTATGGTGGACAGAAATTCATGGATTGTTCTTGCGATAAATCGAATACGTAGTAACATTTCACGATTTTTTTTACAAGAAGATTATATTGGTCAATGTGCGGAGCATGTTGTTTACCTGGTTGTAAATCTATTCTTGTATTACCAATGTTTGCAAAGTTCATGCTACTGCAAATGTGAACCTTCTATATTTTTGAACTGAATTGCGAAAAGAGTTCATCTTTTCACGATTATCTTCACGAGTTAATAACAAAATAGCCAGCAATAAAGTTTAGACAGCTTAGAACTACCAAACAACCAATTCCATCTATCGTTATGCAGTCTAGGTGATGTGAAATGACGTGTATACTCAAGGTGTTTTCCTTCACATCGGCACAAAATTGCAGTTCGGTCGTAGGCCTCGTCATGTTCATAATTTGAACTTTGTCAGTCTATGGACAACGGCTGAAAGGAACTTTCTAACCAACTCTAAATTGTACAGTCAATAGCATTTAAAGGCCCCACAAAACCAAATATGGCTCAGTTAAAACAAGACACTGAAAGTAAAATTAAGAAATTCTTCAGCATACAGACACTTAAACAAACTACAAATCGAAAATACTACAACTTGTAAAACATATTCACATCTATGTGCACGATAATTTGTATGTTTTGTAGGCAATTTTTTTGCTTTAAACGCTTTTAACTAGGTAAGAAAACGTTAGCTGTAGCGGCAAGTGGCTTGCTTCCAGTGCTAAGTTCGAGTTGCGGTTCGGAGTGAGGGGCATGGCTGCCGCTCTCCGGTCGCGGTTTCTACAGAGTTGCCGCGTTAACTACCCACCAACCAACATTTATTTCGATAAAGAAGACTGCGCATTAATGTCACGATCGTTTGAATGCTCTGTTGAAACTATAATAAAGTGTTATTTATTTTTAATATCACTTTCTCGGGCAACCGCTGGCAGTCCCGGTAGCCCGTATAATACGCCCCTGCATTGTATGACTTGCCGAGGTTTCGAATCCTAAGGCTGAGGATAACCCCTGTTTGGGTAGAAACCGGCTACTTAAATTGTGAAATGGTCCAAAAAAATTTGTTATTTTACTTGTAGTGTATTGAAAAGTGGATAACCTCATACGTATAATGAAATATTGATTAACCGAATGTTCCTGAGTACCAGAGAATAGTACTACTTTCCAACATGAAATCTTCCGCCACTCGTTCAGCAAATTCTGCAATCTATTAGAAAGTTGTTACGAAATTAGTTATCTGAAATTATTGGCAGGATTACATTATATACGGTATTGTAGTTGAATTTTAAATAATTATTTATGATAGTCTAAAGTCGCGCGGCTGTTAGCCTGCATCCAGGAGATAGTGGGTTCGAATCCCTCTGTCGGCAGCCCTTAAGAAGGTTTTTCATGGTTTCCCATTTTCACACCAGGCAAATGCTCGGGCTGTACCTTAATTAAGGCCACGGCCGCTTCCTTCCAACTCCTAGGCCTTTCCTATCCCATCGTCGCCGTAATGCCTCTCTGTGTCAGTGCGACGTAAAGCCACAAACAAAAAAAAGGTTCATGTTCAAATTTCACAGTACTAAAGGCTTTCATTCTAATCGTGAACAGAGCCACTCATCTACATATAAATTAGTTATGAAGATCTACCATAACTGTCATGGGTGGAGTGCATGCATGCATTTTAACCATCATTGGTTCATTTCCCTGGCACGGGGGCTGGGTGTGTATGTTGTCTCCATCATCATCATCATTTCATCCTCATCAGGACGTGCAGGTCGCCTACGGGAGTCAAATCAAAAGACCTCCACCTGGCGATCCGAACCCGTTCTGGGATCTCCGGGCACTAAAAGCCATACGCCATTTTTTGTTATTAATGACCCTATCGATACATACTACTTGACAGAAGTTAGGAAGAATACAATTTCTGATCATTTATGTCTGGTACTATTTTTCTTTCTTTTCTTTTTTTTTCTCTTTGCTTTACGTCGCACTGACACAGATAGGTCTTATGGCGACGATGGGATAGGAGAGGCCTAGGAAGTGGAAGGAAGCGGCCGTGGCCTTAATTAAGGTACAGCCCCAGCATTTGCCTGGTGTGCAAATGGGAAACCACGGAAAACCATCTTCAGGGCTGCCGACAGTGGGGCTCTAACCCACTATCTCCCGATTACTGGATACTGGCCGCACTTAAGTGACTGCACCTATCGAGCTCGGTTGGTACTATTTTACCGTACCGGCTATGATAGCAGAGATATCCATGAACGTTGACTTTTGTTGCCTATTCCGTATCAACTCTGTCACAAGAAAACAGGAGAATAGAATTTAATGGAGATCAGTATGTAAAAACAGGGAATAAAGCGCAATAGTCCAGGCTATAAAATTTTTATTCATCCCGGGTGAAATGGTAGTTTACGGGAAGGCCTTAAATTCATTTCCGAAATACCTATGTTGTTATTGGTCCTACCGACACAAATACTACATAACAAATGTTATTGAGAATACAATTTCCGATTTTAAGCAGTTTTACCATAGTGTTTATTATAAGAGAGCTACTCATAAATTTAGACTTTTGTGATAGTGATGGAACTGGTTTTTGCCTTATTGCCTTAAGGTGAAAAACGGCATGGTCAACAGCCCACATCGACAAGAACAATTGTGAAGATGACACTCGAACTGAGAAAAGTCATTCAAAAACATAGAGCGAGTCAACTATACTGCTATTAATAAGAGTTGGCGTCTGACAGGTAAGGTTGGAGGGAGGAGCACTCTACGTGCCATTTCACGATGTTGCCACATTCCAGCACTCCTTTCTACATACTCTTACCCCTCGCTTCCGGCTCATTTGCTCCCTCCTTCATTCTGATCGCTGTGATCTGCTGTAGACTACCTGGCCAGGCGGTGTCGTCCCATTTGCGATCACCCTTATACAAACAATCAGGTTCTTATCAGTGACAGTGACAGGTTTGGCAACTCCCAGCAAGACGAGCTGCCCTGAAGTGTTATCTCCATGGCAACCGTAGTCGCCCCACCCTCGTTTCCATGGCAACCACACAGCCACTCCCTTTATCCCGCCTAGGCAGGCAGTAAACGGACCTCCCTCTAAGAAATGTCAGAAGCCAACTCTTATTAATAGCAGTATAGGGAGGGAAGACTCCCTTTACACTGGAGCCCTAACATCACAGAGTCGGAAGGAAACTGAATGTGAAGGCCTAAAATATCGAAAGATCATTAAACTGATCCACATTAACATTATATTGACTATTGATAGATGTGATGCGTTTTATTTCTTCTGTTGCCACTCATTCCCCTGGTACATACAGACACACTGATCATCGCAGTATTCCAGCTATTCAGTTCCTGCCTTAAGGCGTTGATAAGAATAGGGAAAACGGCTGAGCAATGTCAACCACTGTCTGTAACCGATTCATTCCAACTCTGGTACTAGGCATTGTTAGAACGTCAGCGTATTATTGTTCGTGAAAAACCAGAAACTGTGCCCTTTTTTTCGCTTTTTAGTTTACATTTTAGCTGCATACAAATGAAAGCAGGCAAGCGTACAGTACAGTTGAAATCTCTCTATTAAATATAAATATAAATAATAATGACTAATGGAATTCGGGAGCCATAAATATACAAATAAATAATTCTTAAACTTTGCCGGCTGTTGAAACTCATCTTCAGGGTCGTTGCCTTGTGACAAGGAGATCTGAATCACTTGATACCTAAAAAATTAATATTGGAAAAGGAGTCCATCTGGTAATTTCCCCCACCCATAGAAATTAAACAGAATATATATTAATCTCATACAATATACTTAGTCAATTAAACCTGTATTTACCTAGAAATCCGAGCAGAGCTCGTCGTGATACACCCTTGAACATATATAACAAAATAAAGAGAATATTGATATAAATAATAAATGTCTTAATTTATGAAATAACTCTCTCTCAATAACTGGTACTCAGTTTATTCCGCAACGCAAAATATTCACACGCAGTCATGACTCATTTTTCAAGAATGGACTCCACTTTGCTGATGGCGTTGGTATAGTTTGAAAGGCCCAACACGTTACCTTACGTAGACTCTCCGTAGAATTATATATGGCTAACATTCATAACCATAGAATGTTGTTACACTCCAGCATCTTTCTCCCTGGTTCCTTCAACAGCAGATCTCGAACTCCCAACATGGCATGGGACATCTTCCCACAACTCGTACAAAACACCTGTCCGATTACCACCAGTATCACATCTGCACACTGCAAGCTGCAACTTCCAACTCTCGACGCGTGCTTGCACCACACTAGCCCAAGCCAACACAACAGCATCTTAAAATAGCCCAGTTCCTGGAATTTTCCACCTCAGCTCCGTCAACACGTAAACCCCCGCTCGGAGACTCGTCACGTACACAACCGGGAGATAAACTGAGTGATCGAAACACACTAGTCCCAAATAAAATATAGAGAGTATCCATAATAACGAGAGTTCCAAAAAGATTTACTAAGCCGCGACGGCTAAATACACACATAAATGAAATATACACATGAATAAATAATAATAATAATAATAATAATAATAATAATAATAATAATAATAATAATAATAATAATAATAATAATAATAATAATAATAATAATATCTGACCGGGGTTTGTCAGGTTACACAGTAGAAGTCCGATAGTCCGGCACGTTCGGGACCGGCCCGGTGCCGGATTACCGAAAATGCCGGACTATCGGGCGGTACCTCTTACTACGATATAGGTTAAGGCGTACAGCGAAAAGAGCTGTAACATGACGTTTTGCAGTAAAATATTGATCAGCAGAATCATTCGTTTCATAACACACTTCTCTTTTCAAACGTGTTGTTTCTTATTGCCATTCGATAATAATGTCGGAGTTCGTCGATGTTTTTATCTGTAAATCTTCCTTTAACATTTAAGAGTCTTTCCATCTACAACTTCTCTTTTCGTTCTGTCCGCTTCAATTTTCGAAGGCATGTTCCCATCCGTTTTTGAACGTAGCCCATACATTCAGTTATTGAAATCTGTCTTTCTTTAATCATATGGTAGGCTTTCCAGTACTCAGTATAGCACACAGCCTTCTAGGTTGAATATTTCCAGAGATACTGTAGAGATATTTAAGTAAATCAATGCATAACAAATGGATTTTATCAGATACATTTGCACTATTAAATTTGAAATAATAAAAAATACACTTCGATTGGTTTCGACAAATGCATCAAATTGTTCACGAGAGATCATTATTAAGAGATAATAACATTTTAAAAATCCTGGAATGGTGCCGGACCATCGGGCGTTCCGGACTGTCGGATGCCGGACTAATGGAATTCTACTGTACCACAGAACAGATGTTGGACAACTTGGCGCGACAATGATTCGCGTATTCTTTGGAATATTCCCAGTTCTTCTCGCACATGGTGTGTAAAAGTGGCGGCGGACAGGCGGAACATCGCGCGCTTCAGCAAAACGAGTGTGGTTCTTTAACGGTCGAGCGTCTGGGTGATGGGCAGCCCAAACTAATCACCACAGACCTCTGGTTCCTGTAGTCGTACCATCTAACACTCGTTTTATTTACGAAACAAAGTGTTTCTACATCCCGTGTAGGTAAATGTATACATCCAGCAGTCTACGCGAAGGCAGAGAGAAATGAGTCTGTATGTAAGCGTGTACCACATCTGGTACGTGATAACCTTTGAAAACGTTGTGACCGGGCGAGTTGGCCGTGCGGTTAGGGGCGCGCAGCTGTGAACTCGCATCCGGGAGATAGTGGGTTCCAATCCCACTGTCGGCAGCTCTGAATATGGTTTTCCGTGGTTTCCCATTTTCACACCAGGCAAAAGCTGGGGCTGTACCTTAATGAAGGCCACGGCCACTTCCTTCCCATTCTTAGACCTTTCCTATCCCATCGTCGCCATAAGACCTATCTGTGTCGGTGCGACGTAAAATAGATAGCAAGAAAAAAGCAAAGAATACGTTGTGTGTGTACCTCTGGAGGTTTCCCCCATCATGACGCGTCAAATTGTATTATTATTATTATTATTATTATTATTATTATTATTATTATTATTATTATTATTATTATATTCTTTTGTGCCAAAAAATTGTTCCGAAAACACTCCTCTCAAGAACACTTAAACAATCGTCTCCTCAAACGGCACTCAACCATTCATTAATGATCTGCTATTAGGGCAGTCACCCAGGTGGCAGATTACCTACCAGTTGTTTACTTAGCATTTTCTTAAACGTTTTCAAAGGACTTGGAAATTCATCGAACATTTCCCTTGATAAATTATTCCAATCTCTAACTGAATGTCCTATAAATGAAAGTTACAAGTTGTCCTCTTGAATTCCAACTTTAGCTTCATAAGTTGAATTCAAAGCAAGAAGTTGGGGAAAATATTCGTTTAAAGGTAGGGGAGTTAGGAATTGTAATAATTTACCAAGGTAGATGTTCATTTCTGTCAGCCGCATGGTGTAGGGGTAGCGTGTCTGCCCCCGTACTCGGAGGCCCCGGGTTCGATTAACGGCATGTCAGGGATTTTTACCTGGATCTGAGTCTGGTTCGAGGTCCACTCGGCCTACGTGATTAGAATTGAGGAGCTATCTGACTGTGAGATAGCGGCCCCGGTCTAGAAAGTCAAGAATAACGGCCGAGAGGACTCGTGCTCACAATACGACACCTCGTAATTTGCAGGCCTTCGAGCTGAGCAGCGGTCGCTTGGTAGGCCAAGGCCCTTCAGGGCTGTAGAGTCATGGGATTAGTGGTTAGATATGTTTATTTAATTTCCAATTCCTTTGCATATTTTTTCTTGATTGATTGATTGATTGATTGATTGATTGATTGATTGATTGATTGATTGATTGATTGATTGATTGATTGATTGATTGATTGATTGATTGATTGAGTGATTCTTAATTTTAAGACCTCCCTTTAGGCTCCTTTCACACGGTCCACTTGCTTTCCACGCCACGCCACGTCACTCCACTCCACTTCTCAGACACTTGCCGTCCACCTCCGTCAACTTACCGGCAACTTCTCGTCCCCACCTCATATTTGCGTCTCGGTTTGAATCTGGTCCATGGACGCGCACATTATCCTTGGGATTTTTATTCTTCCGAAAAGAAGGTTGAGGTGAAAGAACAGTACTAAGGTTCAATGGGTCCATCCATAGAATTCATATCGCCTAGAACGAGAAACTCATCGTTCTTCTAGATGAACGTACCAATGATCTAAAAATGTTCCTTAATTGCTTTCGTATGAGTGGGAATTTGTTTGAATTGTTGTCAATCCTTGAAGCAAGTTTACAGCGCCAGGACACCAACATGAGAAAATGTATTCCGCCGATATTTTGAAACAAAAACTTCAAACTTGTGACGCACACAATGTTGACCGTTTGAACGACTGATTTAGTGAGCTACCAGTATGGCCTCGCTACCTACACCTAAAAACCAAAACCAAACCAAACCCCGTGGCACTACAGACCTTCAAGGGCCTTGGCCTACTAAGCGACCGTTGCTCAGCCTGAAGGCCTGCAGATTACGAGGTGCCGTGTGGTCAGCACGACGAATCCTCTCGGCCGTTATTCTTGGCTTTCTAGACCGGTACCTACACCTACCTTCTGTAAATAAGACTGGTAGTTCTCACGAATAAGTTTTTTTTTTTACAAGTTGCTGTACGTCGCACCGACACAGATAGGTCTTATGGCGACGGTGGGACAGGAAAGGGCTAGGAGTGGGAAGGAAGCGGCCGTGGCCTTAATTAAGGTACAGCCCCAGCATTTGCCTTATTTTGAAAGTGGGAAACCACGGAAAACCATCTTCAGGGCTGCCGACAGTTGGGTTCGAACCCACTATCTCCCGAATACTGGATAATGGAGGCACATAAGCGACTGCGGCTATCGTGTTCGGTCCGAATAAGAAAATGTTATTATGTAATTTAATTGGAAGCAGTTCTTTTGAAATGAAGACTGCTAAAAAGTCTTGATTAATTATTTTTCAATGACCCATGTTATTGTAATATCGAAAATTGTTAACATATAACACATATAGCCTATTACTGTAGATATCAACTTCTCTCTCTTTGGAGATGTCCAGTTCGGCAGAAAGTGGAATCACTTCATGGGAAACTTCATTCCACATTTGAAGCCTTTTATTTTATTTGAATAGTCTGTCGTTCGTTAATCCCACTAACAAGGCCGATTTTGTATTTCTATTATTAACTTTTCAGTATCTATGAATGGAACCGACATTTTGAAACGAAATCTTCGAACTTGTAGCTCATAATTACGTTGACTGTCTGAACGAGCTAATCTGATTCAGTGATGAGTGAGCTTCCGGTCGCCCAGTGTGGAAGACACTTCAGGCCGGTCGACAGCAGCCTGCTGTTGACGAGAGTGGACGGAGGTTGCGCCACACGAAGTGTCTCGTGTGAACGCTACCGGCCTTTTACCACACCTCTGGTGGAGTGGAGTGGAGTGGCGTGGCAAGCAGTGGATCGTGTGAAAGGGCCCTTAAGCTTATTCGTCTACTAATGTCATTCCACGCCATCTCAATCAATCAATCAATCAATCAATCAATCAATCAATCAATCAATCAATCAATCAATCAATCAATCAATCAATCAATCAATCAATCAATCAATCAATCAATCAATCAATCAATCAATCAATCAATCAATCAATCAATCAATCAATCAATCAATCAATCAATCCTCATCTGCATTTAGGGCAGTCGCCCAGGTGGCAGATTCCCTATCTGTTGCTTTCCTAGCCTTTTCCTAAATGATTTCAAAGAAATTGGAAATTTATTGAACGTCTCCCTTGGTAAGTTATTCCAATCCCTAACTCCCCTTCCTATAAATGAATATTTGCCCCAGTTTGTCCTCTTGAATTCCAACTTTATCTTCATATTGTGATCTTTCCTACTTTTATAAACGCCATTCAAACTTATTCGTCTACTAATGTCATTCCACGCCATCTCTCCGCTGACAGCTCGGAACATACCACTTAGTCGAGCTGCTCTTCTTCTTTCTCTCAATTCTTCCCAACCCAAACTTTGCAACATTTTTCTGACGCTACTCTTTTGTCGGAAATCACCCAGAACGAATCGAGCTGCTTTTCTTTGGATTTTTCCAGTTCTTGAATCAGGTAATCCTGGTGAGGGTCCCATACACTGGAACCATACTCTAGTTGGGGTCTTACCAGAGACTTATATGCCCTCTCCTTCACATCCTTACTACAACCCCTAAACACCCCGATAACCATGTGCAGAAATCTGTACCATTTATTTACAATCATATTTATGTGATTACCCCAATGAAGATCTTTCCTTATATTAACACCTAGATACTTACAATGATCCCCAAAAGGAACTTTCACCCCATCAACGCAGTAATTAAAACTGAGAGGACTTTTCCTATTTGTGAAACTCACAACCTGACTTTTAACCCCGTTTATCAACATACCATTGCCTGCTGTCCATCTCACAACATTTTCGAGGTCACGTTGCAGTTGCTCACTATCTTGCAACTTATTTATCACTCTATAGAGAATAACATCATCCGCAAAAAGCCTTACCTCCGATTCCACTCCTTTACTCATATCATTTATATATATATAAGAAAACATAAAGGTCCAATAATACTACCTTGAGGAATTCCCCTCTTAATTATTACAGGCTCAGATAAAGCTTCACCTACTCTAATTCTCTGAGATCTATTTTCTAGAAATATAGCAACCCATTCAGTCACTCTTTTGTCTAGTCCAATTGCACTCATTTTTGCCAGTAGTCTCCCATGATCCACCCTATCAAATGCTTTAGACAGGTCAATCGCGATACAGTCCATTTGACCTCCAGAATCCAAGATATCTGTTATATCTTGCTGGAATCCTACAAGTTGAGCTTCAGTGAGATAACCTTTCCTAAAACCGAATTGCCTTCTATCGAACCAGTTATTAATTTCACAAACATGTCTAATATAATCAGAAAGAATGCCTTCCCAAAGCTTACATACAATGCATGTCAAACTTACTGGCCTGTAATTTTCAGCTTTATGTCTATCACCCTTTCCTTTATACACAGGGGCTACAATAGCAACTCTCCATTCATCTGGTATAGCTCCTCCGACCAAACAATAATCAAATAAGTACTTCAGATATGGTACTATATCCCAACCCATTGTCTTTAGTGTATCCATAGAAATCTGATCAATTCCAGCCACTTTTCTAGTTTTCAACTTTTGTAACTTATTGTAAATGTCATTGTTATCATATGTAAATTTTATTACTTCTTTGGCCTTTGTCTCCTCCTCTATCTCGACATTATCCTTGTAACAACAATCTTTACATACTGCTGACTGAATACTTCTGCCTTTTGAAGGTCCTCACACACACACTCCCCTTGTTCATTAATTATTCCTGGAATGTCCTTCTTGGAACCTGTTTCTGCCTTAAAATACCTATACATACCCTTCCATTTTTCACTAAAATTTTTATGACTGCCAATTATGCTTGCCATCATGTTATCCTTAGCTGCCTTCTTTATTAGATTCAATTTTCTAGTAAGTTCCTTCACTTTCTCCTTATTTCCACAGCCATTTCTAAGTATATTTCTTTCCAGTCTTCACCTCTTTCTTAGTCTCTTTATTTCTCTATTATAATAAGGTGGGTCTTTACCATTCCTTACCACCCTTAAAGGTACAAACCTGTTTTCGCGTTCCTCAACAATTTCTTTAAACCCATCCCAGAGTCTGTTTACATTTTTATTTACAGTTTTCCACCGATCATAGTTACTTTTTAGACACTGCCTCATGCCTGCTTTATCAGCCATATGGTACTGCCTAATAGTCCTACTTTTAAGACCTTCCTTTTTATCACATATATTTTTAACTACCACAAAAACAGCTTCATGATCACTAATAGCATCTATTACTTCAGTTTCTCTATGGAGCTCATCTGGTTTTATCAGCACGACATCCAGGATATTTTTCCCTCTGGTTGGTTCCATCACTTTCTCAATCAGCTGTCCTTCCCATATTAACTTATTTGCCATTTGTTGGTCATGCTTCCTGTCGTTCTCATTTCCTTCCCAATTTACATCTGGCAAATTCAGATCTCCCGCTACAATCACATTTCTTTCCATGTCGTTTCCCACATAGCTGACTATCCTATCAAATAATTCCAAATCCGCATCAGTGCTACCCTTTCCCGATCTGTACACTCCAAATATATCAAGTTGCCTATTATCTTTAGAAATGAGCCTTATACCTAGAATTTCATGTGTCTCATCTTTAACTTTTTCGTAGCTTACAAATTCTTCTTTCACCAGAATGAACACTCCCCCTCCCACCATTCCTATCCTATCTCTACGATACACACTCCAGTGCCGTGAGATAATTTCTGCATCCATTATATCATTTCTCAGCCATGATTCAAGTCCTATTACAATATCTGGTAAATATACACTGACTGACAGAGCAAATGCAACACCAAGAAGGAGTGGTCAGAACTTTATGCCAATTGCAGGGTAGACTGACGCCACTGAGGTATGCTCATGATGTGAAATGCGCCGCTGTGCTGCGCACGTAGCGAACGATAAATGGGACACGGCGTTGGCGAATGGCCCACTTCGTACCGTGATTTCTCAGCCGACAGTCATTGTAGACGTGTTGTCGTGTGCCACAGGACACGTGTATAGCTAAGAATGTCAGGCCGCCGTCAACGGAGGCATTTCCAGCAGACAGACGACTTTACGAGGGGTATGGTGATCGGGCTGAGAAGGGCAGGTTGGTCGCTTCGTCAAATCGCAGCCGATACCCATAGAGATGTGTCCACGGTGCAGCGCCTGTGGCGAAGATTGTTGGCGCAGGGACATGTGGCACGTGCGAGAGGTCCAGGCGCAGCCCGAGTGACGTCAGCACGCGAGGATCGGCGCATCCGCCGCCAAGCGGTGGCAGCCCCGCACGCCACGTCAACCGCCATTCTTCAGCATGTGCAAGACACCCTGGCTGTTCCAATATCGACCAGAACAATTTCCCGTCGATTGGTTGAAGGAGGCTTGCACTCCCGGCGTTCGCTCAGAAGACTACCATTGACTCCACAGCATAGACGTGCACGCCTGGCATGGTGCCGGGCTAGAGCGACTTGGATGAGGGAATGGCGGAACGTCGTGTTCTCCGATGAGTCACGCTTCTGTTCTGTCAGTGATAGTCACCGCAGACGAGTGTGGCGTCGGCGTGGAGAAAGGTCAAATCCGGCAGTAACTGTGGAGCGCCCTACCGCTAGACAACGCGGAATCATGGTTTGGGGCGCTATTGCGTATGATTCCACGTCACCTCTAGTGCGTATTCAAGGCACGTTAAATGCCCACCGCTACGTGCAGCATGTGTTGCGGCCGGTGGCACTCCCGTAGCTTCAGGGGCTGCCCAATGCTCTGTTTCAGCAGGATAATGCCCGCCCACACACTGCTCGCATCTCCCAACAGGCTCTACGAGGTGTACAGATGCTTCCGTGGCCAGCGTACTCTCCGGATCTCTCACCAATCGAACACGTGTGGGATCTCATTGGACGCCGTTTGCAAACTCTGCCCCAGCCTCGTACGGACGACCAACTGTGGCAAATGGTTGACAGAGAATGGAGAACCATCCCTCAGGACACCATCCGCACTCTTATTGACTCTGTACCTCGACGTGTTTCTGCGTGCATCGCCGCTCGCGGTGGTCCTACATCCTACTGAGTCGATGCCGTGCGCATTGTGTAACCTGCATATCGGTTTGAAATAAACATCAATTATTCGTCCGTGCCGTCTCTGTTTTTTTCCCAACTTTCATCCCTTTCGAACCACTCCTTCTTGGTGTTGCATTTGCTCTGTCAGTCAGTGTATATCTATTCAATTACTTAATTCTATTCCTTTTTTTACAATACTTCTACAGTTCAACACTAACAATTTTATGTCATCCCTACTTGATTTCCAGTTCCCGGTTCCCTTATCACCGCTCCCTAGGCCATCCCGTTTCCCTGAATGTACCTCCCTATTACCCTTCCAAACAAATTTCCTAACTTATACGTACCACTGCGGTTTAAATGAAGGCCATCCAAGCGCAGATCCCTATCTCCTACCCACCCATTATGATCTAGAAATTTCACTCCCAGTTTCCCACATACCCACTCCACAGTCTCATTTAAATCTCCAATCACCCTCCAGTCAGTATCCCTCCTACACAGTATTCCACTAATAACAATCTCCGCTTTCTTAAACTTCACCCGTGCTGCATTTACCATATCCCACACATCTCCAACAATGTTGGTACTTATATCAGCTTGCCTTACATTGTTAGTACCAACGTGAAACACTACCACCTTCTCCTTCTCTGCACTGACAGCTCAAAATGTACCACGTAGTCGAGCATCTCGTCTCCTTACTCCCGAATCTTCCTCAGCGCAAACGTTGCAAACATTTCGTAACACTACTCCTTTGTCGGAAATTATCCAGAACGACTCTTGACACTTTCCTTTGGATCTTTGCCAGTTCTCGTATCAATGACTCCTGGTACAGGTCCAATATTCTGGAACCATACTCTAATTAAGCTCCCACGAGAGACTTACACGCCGTCTCTTTTACATCCTTAATAAAACCCATTAATGATCTCATCAACACGTGAAGAGATCTGTAACATTTCTCGTGTCTCGTCTCTTTTTCGATGTATCAGAAATGCATTTTAATGTTCTCTGTTTTAATTTATCTTCGTACTCACTTTTGGTTCGTGATATTTTGTCATTCTTCTCGACACTTAATGCTTTTATTTCACTAGACCTAATATAACACCCACACGACAAGTAACACAAGAGTGAAGAAATTTGTATATCAGACTGTTATTATACCGTGACAAATACTGGTGTTTTCATCAGTAACAATGGAAACGTAATTATCGTTCAGGTCATTATTCACGTCTGACATGTCAACCAGTGAGGTAAAGCTACAGCAAGTACAGGGTAACAAAGGACATCTTCCACAGCTCCGACAGGAGCTTGATCCTAATTATCAGTACACAAAAACTTACTGTACCGCATTATATTAATGTATGTTTGCGTGGCATATTTACCCATGTAAATTCGCTCAGAGAGCATTAAAAACTTACCATTTTGTAGCATTTTTTTCAATTTTGTTGTATACCCCACCTCCCGCCCGTTATATCCCATAAACTGTTGTCTATACAGTTTTGTGCCCCCGCCACTTCTAACTCCCAATCGCCTCTACTGCCAGGAATGTTGTGGTGCGCATCACCAGAAATTTCCAAAGAAGTGAAGTGATTGCTATTCGCAGGACGTTGTGCGTCCTAATTATCTGATTAATCGGTAGAGTCCGGATTGTTAGGCATTGATAGCTTCAGTGGCGGTTCGTGCATGAAGGGCTTTTGTGCGCCGCTCTACCTCCTTTTCAAAGACACTCAACAAACTTACCCTCTGGAACTGATTGCATGAAGTGTTGGACAAATGTAGGGGACTAGAGCTTATGGTGGTGTTCTATTCGGTTATGCAATGTTATCTTTATTATTTTGGCTGTACATATTTCGCTTTATTATTTTCAAAGATATCGGAAAAGCTGTCAGACCGTAGCAGCATTTCAGCAAGCACGATGTTTCCTCTTCAGCCTTCAGGCGGTCGCGCACTGGCTGGAAAGGCCTCTGTAGGTTCCTAGAGTTTAGCAAGTCTGCGGGGTGCGGGAGGATCCTAGAAGGACGATATGTGCTTGTCAGAGCAAGAAGAGTGCAAGCGGGTGTAAGCGCTGAACGGCGGAACCCTCAGCAATATCGCCAACCACTTTACAATGTATCTAGGCTTTTCCCCTCTCCATCTTACATTAACTGTTGTTAAAGATTTACTCCAAAATATTTTACAAAACAATGAATTCCATTATACTGACTATTTAAACGATCCATTTCTATAAAGAAGCTACAATAAGGATTCAAAATGTAACCATAAGGTTACGGCACTATTTGTAGGTTGGACAAGTTGTCAAATAGGTCTTTATGCTTTGAGATTTGGGCTAGACGAGAGAAATTCGGGCGTGCACTGTTTGTTTATTTTCGTGAATGTCGTTATTGTCGCTTGTGATTGTGATCAGTGAAACAGTGCAGTGCCATAGCAGTCGGGATTGCAGTAGCTGTTAGCTTGTTAATGTGTGTATAAATGCCATTACTGTAGTGATGCAAGAAGCATATTTCTATTCAGCCAGTTTCATTGAGTTATTATTATTATTATTATTATTATTATTATTATTATTATTATTATTATTATTATTATTATTATTATTATATCTGGCCTCGCGGTATAGGGGCAACGCGTTCCCCGTCATCCAGCGGCCCCGGATTCGATTCCCGACCGCGTCAGGGGTTTTTAATTGTAAATGTTTAATATCGCTGGCCTTGGGACTGGGTGTTTCTGTCGTCCTTAACGTTCCTTTCCGCACATTCAGCACTTCACACTTCCGCAATTACACTTACACGCAGGTTCCTCTCATATTTTGAAAGTACAGTATTGGCAAAAGACTGCAGAGGTCAACGCTACGAAGATATAATTATCATTTAAAAATATCATTATTATTATTATATTTCATCTAAAATATCGTAATGCTGGTCGGTGAAAAGTGGACCGATTGGGAGGGGGAATAGATAGCGGCACAGCCCTGTCAGAATAAAATATCACGAATAGCTTAGTTGCGGGTTACCCTACGCAATATTCATGTTATGAGTCTTGCATAAACATTAGGGGTACGGCTCATCAGAACCCCTACAATTTATGTTACTCTTGCTACATAACGGAAGAGCGAGCTGGACAATACTTCCTAGTAACAAAACAGTTTGCATTCTAACCTGTCACTGCCTAGAAATCTGCAGACTGTGCACCAGTATTCCCTTGGCATATTGTAGCTTACTCCCCTCCTGCTTTCTTCGTCCGGCTGCCCAATGGTAGTTTCGTGTTCGTTTCGTAAGTGGATTTAATATAAATTCAATAACTATACTATAGACATCAAAGCAGGACAGGAAAGTAACATACTAACTTGCGAATGATAAGTCTACATGTTACTAGAGGACAAAATGTTATTACAAAAAAAGCATACAAATTCCCCTTTTAAATTCTTATTAACATGATGCCGAAATAAACACTACTAAAATTTATCAAGTGGTGGGTCTATTCCCCACACAAATATAGTTCAATTTATGTTTCATAGAGACGTGAGATACCTTATTCCCCCTTTTTCCATCAATGATAAAATTAGTCTAAACCGGTGTAACATATTCGTTCCTGAAACTTTCATATAACATGGGCATAGATTATCAAGGTCCGCACTACAAAATCCCCTTATGACAAGGGGCTCAAATACATAACACTTTTCCAGGACCGTAAATTTCCCCCCAAAAAATTCACTGACTCTGCTATTGGCACGGTTTCCAATAGAAACTCGCATCCCTTCTATAAGCATACGGAATTATTTTCCCTGGACAAAAATACGACTAGGACAAGAATAATAAAAACGAAGTCAAGCACACGCCAAGAAATGTACACATTTAAAACACTGCACCTATAAACTCACATGACTGGAAACGCACTTGCTTTGACGGATTGGTAACCTCTGGTGCACCTGATTACGCTCCGAGAAAGGTCACTGACCTCAATGAACCAGCAGATCAGCAAGGCCGTCGGGTGACGGTCATAATTCAAAACACGGCCCTTTAACAGGCTGTAAATACAAAACAGATTCAAGACCTCAAGAAAATAATTAACGGCGAGGCTTACACACAGCTGGGGTTAGTATTTCAACACAGACCTGGCTCACTATTTCACTCTTAAAACAACGATATTCATCTTGGTTAAGCCTCTGTTCACTGGGGCAAATTTCACAATCTCGGCAGTCATAGCCTCTCAAATAATTATTCTTAAACTATCATCACGGCAATCTGGTATAATTGTCCCCATACTTGCCATTCACATCAGATAGGCCGCGATGTATACTCTTAATATTGGAATATCTGGAATATTTTCAATATTTATTTATTTCACATTCAATTGGCCTCTGTTCAAACCTCCCACACAGTTGTGAATTAACCTGCCGTAATTTCCTTGAAAGCCCTCACTAATCAACGATGGTGACACCCCGTACTCACCCTTGTCTGGATCTCTGAAATGTCATGCTTGTTAATAATCTACCATGCACATCCTGTTCTTTAAGATGGCTATTCCTTTCAAGGATCATCTCCCAGTTCAATTACTGTAAGGCCCTTTCGTCCTTATTCTCTGAATGTTCTTAGCACTCAAACAACCGTGACTCCACACAAGAATATCATTAAATACTATGCAGTGAATCACGCCTATCTAACATCTATTTCTCAAATAACCAGATACAACCCAAGCAAAGCTATTTACACGAAAATTATACAAGCAACGGTCCCAAAACCTATCTAAACCAACACATGGTTTACTCTAGGCAAATTTATAATTCGATGGTGTTCGGGTAAAGGGAGTTAAGTCATAAAACTGAGTTTTGAGAAAAATGAAAATCAAACTTCACCCTCTTACTGTAAATCAGAGAATGCTTTTGCAAACCTATAAAACATATTAAATGATAACAATGTTAATGTTTTTCACATACTGGATGTTAATACGACGAATTTGTTGAGTTTGGACGATATTAAATTCAAAATAAACAGAAGGTACTGACTTAACCCCTTTTACCCGAGTAGCAGTAAAGACATATACCCTTTTGCACCTTCAACATTTTATTTAAATATTGCAATACACTAACAAGTACAGTGTATAAAAACAAAAAAGTTGAAAGATAACACTTCATTGGTGCCAGGAAATGAATTTCCAAATTATCAAAGGAAATTAACTTCTTCTCATTTCACAAGAATACTGAATGCTAGAGATATAAACAATATTTTTTTAAATTTAGTAATGAAAATATCACAAACAATGCCTTTGTAACATTTTAGTAACCTCATAACCATAAGTTTTGTCTATTTTGTTTATCTATTAGTAAAGCTCATCATCACTTTCCTCATCACTATCGGCAACAGTATCAGGAAGAATATCGGGAGTTACGTTTGTTGGAAGTCCCTTATACAAGTTGTGATGTACTTCAGGTATTAAAGGGAGCAGAGAAACAAGATCTTGTTTCTTCAGCATGGAAGTCGGAACTGGTCCATTGTAAGACTGCCGAGGTAATAGTCGATTATTACCTTGACCTCGTCTAGATAGAGAAATTTTCTTGAAGTTTGCCGACTCATCCAACGTGTCTTTCTAGAGAAGTACCGTTGACTTTTTCTCATATCTAAGCCACTTTACGTCCTTCCAATAAAACTTTTCCCCGTCATCATTATTTTTCTTCATTTGTAACACATTTTTGTACAAATCAGAGTACTCTCAAGACGTGTTCCATACTCATAGGATGTAGTTTGAAAGGATGAGTCTTTCCACAGGAGCGAACAAGCTGCATCCAATCATGTGGATGATAAACTGGAATTGAAGCTTTCTTCTTGTTCCTCTCAATAAGGGCATGGTTAGTGTCACATTCTGAATGTGTGTGACCAGGGATCAAGAACTTGTGGCCTATTATGTCTATAGTGGAATCATTTTTTAATGCAGACATGCACTTTGCCACCATATTTTTATTTTGTCCTCCACATGTATCTGAGTGCATTATTACTCTTTTCACATGAGAAGGGACACCTGTGAGATGTCTGGCCACACAAGATACAGTCTGATTGAAGCATCTTTCACCATCTGCTTCAATCCACATGTAACAGTGCGCCTGATTAGTTGTGCAGTCATGTACAGTGAGGTTGAAAGTCCACAGCAGTCTCTTATAAAATGCAAGAGAATTCTCAATGTTGGGGGTCGGAAGGCACTGCTGCATATCAAAAGCCAAGACAACAATAGTGCTATCTGAATGGGATAGTTCCTTATCACTGGATTTTGCTAAATATGCCTCATCCGCTAACCTATGGTGAATAGCAAGAGATTTCTGCAAAGTTAATTTCTGATCTTCTTCTGCCAAACTTATTTTCAATGCGTACTTGTGACAGGTGTGACGGGTATCCTTCTTCGGTGATTTTATGGACAGATTCTGTTCATGAAACAATCCCTCATAAACAGTTCAACTAACAAGCCTATTGCCATCGCAAGCTCTTATATTCATCATACATTTCGCATAAAGTATAATTAGCTGGAAGATACCTTTTTGAAGTCTGTCACATTGAATAGCGGCTCTCATAAGCAGGTATGGAAAGTATGTGATTCTTAGCTTTCTCAATCACTTCATCATTTAATTCGTTTTTAGGAATGTGACGTCCCCTGCAGTCAACAGGTCTTATTCCAGTGAGAGATTTCTGGGACTTCTTAATAACATTTGCTATAAACATATTTGTTTCATCAAATGTGTAAAGGAAGCATTTTTTGCATATTACTTGTAGTTCTCCATTAATTCTCAGATGGTATGTGTGCGTTACAGATCTGCTTTTTACTTTCTCATCAGGACATGGTACTTTTCTTCTTCTCTCACTTTTTTTTTCATTGGTTGTTATTAAGCCGGAAATATATACAACTCTTTTGGAGTAGTCTCCAGTACCCCAGTATTCTATAAAAATTATTCTTCCATCTTCTTCCAGAACTCTATGTTTACACTTCAACCTACAGTCTGGCAAAGATTTAGCCTTCCTTCCCAAAACAACTTTCCCTGTTTCAGTCGTATATTCTAGAACTCTGTTCCTTTTCTCCTTACGATCTCTACGAATTTTTTGGGTACGCCGTTCAATTTGTTTCCTTATCTTGACTTTCCCAGCTTTTCCCACATTTTCAGAAGCGAAGTCATTATTAATATATGTTTTAATTCCCTACCTCCGTTTGATTTCCAAGTTCATGCACCTGGTCTAAATCACCCTCCCTAGTTTTGAACACTGGATCTTCTTCGTAAAATCCCAATGGCTGTAATGTAGTTTCCTTTCATTAATTCTTATTTTCTTTGGTGAATGAATGTCTGATGAAACAGGTGAACAGCTGTCTTCTCCGTCTGGCGAATAAAGGGGGTCATCATCAGAGTCTAGCAGGCCTATCAGCTGAGGATCAATATCTGGTGCAGGGTTTTCAGTTCAAAACTCCTGGCCGGTTCACTATTGCTACCAAAAAATTAATAATAACAACTTAATGGTCTCCTTGTTTGGACAGTTCACCTGGCAAAAAGGTTTAAGTCAAGTTATTGTGTGGTGCGTAATAGGAGATAAGTGACTTAATCTCTTCTACTCACCGAGAGCGTAGCGTGCAAAAGGGGATAAGTTAACATAGCCCCTTTTACCCAAACATGTATTGATCACTTTGGTTTCAACTCCTATTACACATGTACGTAGTGGTCCTAAAAATGAAGACACGACTTAGCTCCTTTTACCCAGTGTAGAATGTATCTTCTAGTTTATTCTGAGCAACTTAACTCCATTTTCACAAAAAATGACTTAACCCCCTTTACCCGAACACCATCTAATTTATTTACATGAAAATTTAACGAACCTTGCTAACCTATCGCATCTTGTTCAGGTGTTGTCGCTCGGCCTCGTCTCCGAAAGACCGCAGGTTGATTTAGCAACTCATGGCACCCTGGAAGTCCATGGTTCGATGCTCTCTGGGACGTCCTCCACTGCAATCCATGGCAATGTCGTCTTCTCGGCCGGAATCAATTGTATGGGTCTCGTTCTCCTCGGTTGGTGCTGCAATCACTCGATTCACCACGTCCTCTTGGAGTTATCCGTACAGTTCGTTCTCACAGATTTGGCGATTTTACTCACTGTAATCAGCTTAGAAGAAATTTGATTTTACCAGGGCGTTTTTACTACTTCCACATATTGTACTACCACATATTAGGCTGAAAGATATTCCCTGTTACTTTGATCGAGCTGGTCTATGTTTTAGCGCTCATTACTTCACACGCCCTGATCGTATAGCATTTATGTCTTTGAAATGGTCTTTTTGGCATTAGGTTAATTCAGTATTTCCGCAGCTTTTTCGAATGTCTAAATGGTATTATCTATTGTTCTACCTTACACTTCCACTGTCTCTTGATCCGCGCACTGTGATACAGACACAACCACTCCTTCCTCCAAACTACTTTAGAGTAGCCTCTCATCCTTCGTTCAGCTCTCTGTTATAATATTCATAGGACGACTCTTAGCTAGGGGAATCCCTGATAGAGGCACGCCAATTATTTGCGTTGAAGAGGCTTCGGTACACACGGTCTGTTATATAATGGCAAAATTTGATTATTGGACATAAACTAACAGATATGATCAACTCGAGACATTAGATAAATTCAATCAATATTCTATGTCGTTCTAGTTTTCTGTCATGTGGCTCCTAGGCATAATTATCTATTATTCTCGTAAGCATTCCACCACTGTTTCTTCCCGTCTTTTTTATCCTGGCAGTTGGCATTTATGTGGCTCGGAGAGCAGAGCTGGAGATTAAATCTTGAGACCTTCCCGTGTATTCGCTGCGGTGGGCTATGTGTCCCCGACATGGGCGTTGGCCTAATTACGGCGCACTCCCTCTGTTCGAGTCCCCGCGTTGGTTTTAATATACGCCTGAGGTATTCAGTAAATGATAATACCACGCATATGTGGTAAGGTTCAGTATATCGTCGGAAACATAATCATCCGTCTCATCATCTTCTCGTCTTGAGCCATCGTTTACCATGAAATTTGCAAAAATGAATGTCAAAGCTCAAAATCCTGGACAATAATCGAGTGTAAAGTTATACCCAGTAACACTGCAGGTCGAGGAGGAGTGCAGTGCACTGTTGAAGGGAGCAATGTCTCGCTGCTGTCGAAGTCGGCAATGCCCCACATCACTGGCATTACTCAACTTCTGAAAGCCTATCAGTCAGCTCCACGGTGATTCAAACGATTCCCCACAATTAATTTCATATTCTAGAGACTATTATCAGAAGATGAGCACCGCGCTCTTCTCTCAACCACAGAAAGATTTAGTAGGAGATGCGTGTTGCTGTCTGCCTGTTTACATACATGGGAACGGTTAAAATGGTCAAAAATATCATTTTTATTTTTATATATTTTATGAATCTCTGAAGTCTGCTCTTTAAAATGATGTATAATACATTATAGTTTAACGATTAAAAGTTGCCACAATTTTAATTTAAACTTGCGATAACAATGAGAAAATCATATGTGTGGAAAGTTTTAACTGCAGTTTTCTCAGTTTCCATTTTTTTCAAATGTATGTTCCTTTTCCTAGGTGACTATTTATCACAGAGCTGTGTAATTTTCACCATTAGTTTGTCTCATATTGGTTAACATTTTAACGGAGGGATTTCCTGATTTGGCTGTTTTTTAGGAAAAATATGTATCTGAGTCCCCTTAAGTCCAATAACTAAAACGCTCCGTCAGTATGTCAAGTAAGGTTTGAATAAAATGTGACATAAATTTCATTTTCATAAGTTTATTAGATCCTGAGAAAAAGGAACATGAATTAAACAAATTTAACATTGGTAAGATAGGCGGCTTCGTATCCCCTTAATTACTAACATTCTACGGATTTATATGCGTAAGATAAAACAGTAAGAAATGGCAAAAATCCGGTTCGTTTCCGATTCATTTCACCGGGGGCACCGACCCCGGGGATGTGACGCTCCTTGGGCACCCCTCAATATTTTGGAGGGTGCTCAGCATCGGCACATACAGGGAGAAGAAAGAAAGAAAGAAAGAAAATAGAAATTTAATTTTTCGTTGTCGTTTTTAAACCTAGCAATACCAAGGTATTACCAAAGGTGGGGGTGAGGAGCTCACTAAGAAAGTGTTATATACTCTATTTTCAGCCACAAGAGAGGTATATGTATATTTTATTTTACAAATTATTAATACCGGGCGAGTTGGCCGTGCGGTTAGGGGCGCGCAGCTGTGAGCTCGCATCCTGTAGATAGTGGGTTCGAACCACACTCTCGGCAGCCCTGAAGATGGTTTTCCGTGGTTTCCCATTTTTGCACCAGGCAGTACCTTAATTAATGCCACGGCTGCTTCTTTCCTATTCCTAGGCATTTCCTGTCCCATCGTCGCCATAAGACCTATCTATGTTGGTGCGACGTAAAGCAAATAGCAAAAGAGCAAATAAAAATATTAATAAAACCTGATTCGTCCGAATCTTCATCAAGGTTGATTGATTCCAGGTGTAGTTAAGTTGCTAAAGATCGTTTTAACTATCCACGTTTAAATATGTATATCAAAAGGTTATGTTTCAGCCCTGAGAAGATTAAAAACCATGATCCAGGGAAAATTGAACGGCAAACAAAGTCATGCAGGTCTATAATCAAAATGAAAAGAAATTGAACCTCGAAAGTGTGGTGGAAAATTTTCATTGTACGATCATCCCTTGGTACGAACACTCTGTTTATGAGCGAAAATTAGAAATTCCGCAAAGATTTGTATTGTGTACTAATGACAAGATTTTCAGTTACTCTTTTATTATTATACTAATAATAAATGCCTTTGCTGGCGTGGTCTAGTGTTTGCAGTGCACAATGTAATCTGGTATAGGCTAGAACAATTTTGTTACTTTCATTGACCTGTCTCAGTCTTGGCTTTGACAATGTGAAAGTGACTGAGGTATGAGCGATGCTAGTAATGCCATTCCTTCTACAGCCAGTCCCTGCTATGAATGGTGCGAAAATGTTGCTCATAGGGTCGGTTGGTTCATGCATTTCAGTGGGTTGGCAGACTGACATGTAATAGCAACTTCTGGCTCGGTGAGGACAGCAACGGGAAACTATCTCACTCCTCATTTCCCTAGTTCACCTCTTCAGTGATGCCTAGGCCCTCTATGACAGCTTATAGTGGAGCTGTTGAGGATCCAACCTGCCTTAGGGCTCAGAACTGAAAATAACATACTAATAATGAGTCAAATTTGAGACAATTTTTTAAAAATGTTGGTATCATTATAAAAGTTAAGCAGACTATTATATTTTTATCTTAACATTCTAGCTTTCATTCTTTTAATTCACATATACTCAAAAAGTACCATCTCTCAATTTTTTTTCATGATTAAAAAACATACCTTTAACTTTCATGTGGATTTATGTGAAGTTTTGTTTGTAATTCATAATTGTTGAAACAGTGCTTAGTTAAACGATATGTTTTACAACAAGCATGTCTCATTCGAAAACATCTAAAGCTGCATTTTCATGAGTGAGAAGTTTCCAACATTTTCCAATGGCCTTTCCCCCCGCCACCTGTTTAGGAATGAGAGTTAGGGCATCTCCACTAATTTTCAAAATCCGGTGCTCCTAATTTTCCCATTCCACCGCGCCGCCTCCTCAAGGTTGAAGTTCCCCTGCGATTGGCAGCACTGAAAGAACATTGTGAACAGAGTCACTGTGGAGGGTCAGTCAGTGCCATCCTGCCGTGCACGAGCGGTGACAGGTTTGTTTGGTGGAAGCAGAGGAGTAGTCTGTTTGCTGAGGCATTAGCTTATCACTTACTTTATATAAGCTGATATCAGCACTAGAGATAGCCACACGTCACCATATTAATTAATCATTTCTCATTCACTGAAGTGCCCTGTCGAGAAATTGTTCCGGTTCATTATGGATATCATAAGTTCCATCGCCAATCAGTTGCACTTGAGTACAAAAGGAACTTACAGGAACTCACCGTGAATGTTTCTCCATAAATAAACCTGGTCTCAGGAAGTCTCTAACGTGTTGTACCTTTGTAAGGTGACGTACTTTTCCACTGTTTAGCCCTTAGTCGGCGTTAACTACTTTTGTTTCCCTAAAGCGAAATCATATCATTTCTTGCCCAGTAGAACTGGGGATTGTACCGGAAATTTTATATATGCAGATGACCTCCTTATGTCTACTCAAGTGACACACTTCCAGAGTGAAAGCATTAGTTGAACTCAGCAAGCAATTAGGTGACCAGCTTCTCGAAAGAACAACCAAAGAGACTTTTAAAATAATTAAATCAAGATAATAATAATAATAATAATAATAATAATAATAATAATAATAATAATAATAATAATAATAATAATAATAATAATAATATCAAATTCAAGTCTTTTGACATCCAGGAGAAAAACTAGAGCATGGAAATTTGCTATCAACGTCGGTATATGGATACATGGTTTTATCATGTCATTATTGGCAGTGAGTGAACAATATATTATTATTTCTTATTTATTAAAGCATTGTTGTGGACATTACAGGTTTCTCCAATTACACTACTTTCTAAAAATTAAAACAAGTAATAGAGTAAATCAATGTTTGAACTAATAACAGGATTTAATTACAAAAGAAAGAAATAGAGGAACAGGAAATAATATTAATATTGGATACATTCAGATGCCATCCATTTTAAAAAGACTGTATCACTATCACAGAATGTAGCACACTGCATTTCCTACATATTGAAAATGTCTATATTAAGATGGTGTAGGCCTACCATATTGTATTGAGTCATAATTCTGTATAAAGGGGAATTCTTCTGTGAGTCTGTGTTAGTGTTCCGGAAAATACTAGGAGTTTCGTTTGGAACACATAATATTCATTCTCTGATTTTACTGCCGCCAAAGGAAATACATACCCTGACAATTTCTTCTTTGAGATAGTTCCCTGACTTCACAACTTTGAGTATTAGGCCTGGAGAGGGCTGAAGGATGATCCTATCATTAAGAGCAGTAGCACTGGGATTACAGTATTTCTGGAGTACCAATTTCAGAATGTAGAAGCACGTCTGTCCGCCTCTGTGGTGTAGTGGTTAGTGTGATTAGATGCCACCCCCGGAGGCCCGGGTTCGATTCCCGCCTCTGCCAATAAATTTGGAAAGTGGTACGAGGGCTGAAACGGGGTAAACTCAGCCTCGAGAGGTCAACTGAGTACAGGCGGGTTCGATTCCCACCTCAGCCATCCTCGAAGTGGATTTCCGTGGTTTCCCACTTCTCCTCCAGGCAAATGCCGGGATGGTACCTAACTTAAAGCCACGGCTGCTTCCTAACCTCTTCCTTGTATATCCCTTCCAATATTCCCATCCCCCACCAAGGCCCCTGTTCAGCATAGCAGGAGGAGCCACCTGGGCGAAGTACTGGTCATCCTCCCCAGTTGTATCCCCGACCCAGAGTCTGAAGTCCCAGGGCACTGCCCTTGAGGCGGTAGAGGTGGGTTCCTTCGCTGAGTCCGAGGGAGAAGCCAAATCTGGAGGGTAAACAGATTAAGAAAGAAAGAAAGAAAGAAACATGTCTACATGTGTGACGATATCTAACTCGACACCTGTATACTTCATCATAGTGTCGTACGAGGGACCTGACTTATGCAGTAGTGAGATGAACGTAAACCGTAAATTGACAATTATATGGAAGTTCTCTGCTTTCAAATAAGCCTTGTAGAAAATAATCAGGATAATCTATAGAATTGGGCTCAGTTAGTTATCAGTTGGCTATTTTCTCTGCAAATGGTGAAATACAACAGTTATGTTCTCTATACGTGAGAGCAATGTGTTGCTAATTCAGATGCCGAGTTCACCGACTTGAACAATCGCAGCATTGCTCTGTTTTACAGAAAACGCTCTTTATTACACTTATTCCCATGACGTATGCTGACTAGGAAACTATTCACACGTTCTTTTCTACACATGTAACAAGTGGTGCCTCAATAATAATAATAATAATAATAATAATAATAATAATAATAATAATAATAATAATAATAATAATAATGTCTGAGCTACTTTGTGGAAGTACCGAGCAAGTGGCTGCGCGGTCTGGGTCACGTAGTTGTGAGTTTGCATTCGGGAGATAGTGGGTTCAAACCCCAATGTCAGTAGCCCTGAAGATGGTTTTCCGTGGTTTCCCATTTTCACACCAGGCAAACTGTATCTTACTTAAAGCCACGGCCGCTTCTTTCCAACTCATAGACTTTGCCTATCCTATCGTCACCACAAGACCTATCTCTGTTGATGCGATGTAAAGCTACTTGTAATCTTAAAAAAATTTACTTTTTGCAAGCATTTTACATTCGACGCCATCTATCTGTTTGCTGGTCAATTCCGACGTTCACTTTTACTCTTGGACTATTAGAAGGCAAAGTAATCCGAATCTCACTTGGGCTTCTATGGCTGAGATTTAGTTAATTTCGTCGGGTAAACTCGAAAGGTATCACCAGAGATCAGTAACATGCCGACTCCAAAAATCCAGCTACCTATCCGAGATTCGAACCTATGATGTTGGGATACGGAGGAAGATACTCTACCACGGAGATTGAACTGAAATTTAAAAGAAGGCAATGCCATTATCATCTACACTTCCTGGTATACGTCTCCGTAGATTAAAAAGGGTGGTGCAGCAGAATTAAGTTATGGTTACCCACAGTTCTTTCTTTCTTAATCTGTTTACCCTCCAGGACTGGCTTTTCCCTCGGACTCAGCGAACGATCCCACCTCTACCGCCTCAAGGGCAGTGTCCTGGAGCGTGAGACATTAGATCGGGGTATACAACTGGGGAGGATGACTAGTACCTCTCCCAGGCAGCATCACCTGCTATGCTGAACAGGGACCTTGGTGGGGGATGGGATGATTGGAAGGAATAGACAAGGAAGAAGGAAGGAAGCGGCCGTGGCCCTAAGTTAGGTGCCATCCTGGCATTTGCCTGGAGGAGAAGTGGGAAACCACGGAAAAACCACTTCCAGGATGGGTGAGGTGGAAATCGAACCCGCATCTCCTCAGTTGACCTTCCGAGGCTGAGTGGACCCCGTTTCAGCCCTCGTACCACTTTTCAAACTTCGTTGCAGAGTCGGGAATCGAACCCGGGCCTCCAGGGGTGCAGCTAATCACATCATTTCTAAGAAATAAAATACTTTGACTGCACAGCGACATTCTCCTTCTTTAACCATCTTTTCACTCACTACTGATGGTACCAGAAAGGAAACTGGGATGTCTAATTTCTTGAACATTTGAAAGATATTATTCTTTCATTTCCTTAATCTGTTTACCGTCTAGGGTTGGTTTTTTCCTCGGACTCAGCGAGGGATCCCACCTCTACCGCCTCAAGGGCAGTGTCCTGAAACATGAGACTTTTGGTTAGGGATACAGCTGGGAAGGAAGACGAGTACCTCGCCAAGGCGGCCTCACCTGCTATGCTGAAAAACGGTCTTGTGGAGGATGGGACGATTAAAAGGGATAGAAAAAGAAGAGGGAAGAAAGCGACTGTAGCCTTAAATTAGGTACCACTGGAGAAGAAGTAGGGAAACCACGGAAAACCACTTGGAGATGGCTGAGGTGGGAGTCGAAACCCCTCTACTCAGTTGACTTCTCGAGACTGAATGGACCCCGTTCCAGTACTCGTACCACGTTTCAAATTTTGTGGCAGAAGCGGGAATTGTAACCGGGCCTTCGGGGGGGGGGGCAGATAATCCCACAAACCGCTACACAACAGAGGCAGACTGGAAGATAAAAATTTGGTTCTACCACCAGGGAGACTGTTTGATCCTACACGTTAATAAGGTTACCTTTAATTTGTGTTATTTTAATATGTGCCTGCTAACTATGTAGACTCTGTTTGTGAGAATATACAATAGTTTCGTATATATTTCGGGATAATACAGTGACTGTATTATTAATTTGCATGCATTCGCCTACATTTGGTCCAAAAATAGAACATAGCGAATGCCCACTTTGGTGATCAAATTGTAATTGCATAATTTTGCTGTAGGTATGCAAACTAGCATCAGAGAAGGTCGTAATTGAACTACGGAAACTGATTTCATTTCAATTTAATACCTAGGTGCAAAAGTCGATCATATCCAACTGTTTTGAAAAATGACATTTAATTTGTACTGGGTAAAGAAATAGATGTCAACATTTGATAAAATTAACAGGCAAGTTCACACTTAAGTAGCGTCATTGTCGTAGAGAAAGAATTGACTGCATTACTCGGAAAACTACGGAAAACCATCTTCAGGGCTGCCGACAGTGGGGTTCGAACCCACTATCTCCCGGATGCAAGCTCACAGCTGTGCGGTCCTAACCGCTCGGCCAACTCGCCCGGTGTGCCAAAGTGTTAACAGTGAATAATGTTCAGACAATCCCTAAGACATGCAAAACTACAGAACAAGAAAATAATGATTTAAGTGAATCAGAATAAAGGCCATTTATTTATTTATTTAGCTTATGGCTAGTACATAACTCTACATACAAACATTAAAAAATATAACAAACAACATTTTTTTGCTAGGGGCTTTACGTCGCACCGACACAGATAGGTCTTATGGCGACGATGGGATAGGAAAGGCCTAGGAGTTGGAAGGAAGCGGCCGTGGCCTTAATTAAGGTACACCCGGGCGAGTTGGCCGTGCGCATAGAGGCGCGCGGCTGTGAGCTTGCATCCGGGAGATAGTAGGTTCGAATCCCACTATCGGCAGCCCTGAAAATGATTTTCCGTGGTTTCCCATTTTCACACCAGGCAAATGCTGGGGCTGTACCTTAATTAAGGCCACGGCCGCTTCCTTCCAACTCCTAGGCCTTTCCTCTCCCATCGTCGCCATAAGACCTATCTGTGTCGGTGCGACGTAAAGCCCATAGCAAAAAAAAATTAAGGTACAGCCCCAGCATTTGCCTGGTGTGAAAATGGGAAACCACGAAAAACCATCTTCAGGGCTACCGATAGTGGGATTCGAACCTACTATCTCCCTTATGCAAGCTCACAGCCGCGCGCCTCTACGCGAACGGCCAACTCGCCCGGTAACAAACAATATAACACGTCTACTGCAAGTAGTAGAATCCTACTTACGAATCGTTTAAGTCCTTAATATCCTAAGATTATGATCAATCATTGCCCTTGTAACTCTGTTTGCCTGTACTCTATAAGAGTTACAAACAGTTTTCCAGTGTCAATGTATTAGTTATGTTTTCATGTCTGTATTAAAGTACACAGTTTTGTGCTGTTTTGTATCATATATTGAGAAAGTGAATGAAAACCTACAACCTGTTTTCCAGTCATTGACCGGGTCAGGGATGTAATGAATGAAGCAGATATAGGCTGTTAGTACGATGGGGTCGCCACTCCCAAAGTGATTTATTAATGAATGATAGATGCAATGAAATGAGAATGGAGAGTGTTGCTGGAATGAAAGATGACAGGGAAAACCGGAGTACCCGGAGAAAAATCCTGTCCTGCCTCCGCTTTGTCCAGCACAAATCTCACATGGAGTGACCGGGATTTGAACCACGGTATCCAGCGGTGAGAGGCCGACGCGCTGCCGTCTGAGCCACGGAGGCTCTATATGGAGAAAGTATACTGTGCAAACCAACTGTAATTGAGGGGTTTGGTGCAAAAGCCAGCCAAGTCCAAAATAACCACTTCTTGAGAAAATTAAACAAAAGAGTGTTACTCGCAAACTTTTTGGAATTTTTGGAAAACCAATTGCACTGATTGATTTATATTTGTCTTGCTCACTGTATCAGGAAGGAAACCAGAAATGAAAATGTATTTCCTATGAGAAATGTATTATATTTGTAGTTGAACTTATCTTTTCCTGCTCCAATAATACAAAATTTATGTATTTTACTTGTAAGATTCAAGCGGAGTCAATAGTCATTGGGTGCATAGTATGTGATCAACAAAATAAAAATTGATACAGACCATAGTCTTATTTAATTAAATAAACAATCACTCACTTCACAAAATGTTTTCAATACGGTAATCTAGTGTATAAGACACATAAGAACAAACATTTTAGAACAAACTAACGCACAATAAATCAGGTAAACAAACAGTTGTAAAAAGGTGAACAAATCAAGACAATTCCTGGACTTACCAGATTCTTGACACAAACACAACTACAGCTATGTTTACATCTGGGTGTATTTCCTTCAGATGAGTCCATACGCGTCACGTTCATTCATAAAACACGCACATCATCATAATAGTATGCATGTTCTACCTCGTTCTTGACCAAAAGTGAACTTATCTGATTTTTAGACCAACGCCCTCAATTAGAGAGTGACATCAGTTGGTTGTGCATATAAATAAATAAATAAATAAATAAATAAATAAATAAATAAATAAATAAATAAATAAATAAAGTAATTAATTAATTAGTAATGTTAAATTATTCACTTTTGTATCGTTTAAATCAGTCGTATCTGTATTACCTAACATGGAAATGTGTGTGTACATATGAAAATATGTTACATAGAAGACTTCGACATTTGCAGTGATTAATAACCCAGTTGTCTTATTTCGGGAGTAAACTGAGAGGAAAATGGGTTTGCTGGTTTTGTTTTCAAGTAATTAACAAATGAATACAATTTTAGCGTGTCTAATACAGTTCTGGATATTTTCGGGTCAAGTAAACTCCCTCATCCTAAAATGCATTTATGTACAAAACGAAAAGCACAAGAATGTTGGTAACTACGCAATTTTATCGTTAATTACCCTACACCTTGTGTGAAAAATTTGATTTGTTATTCATGTAAATGTGGAAGTTTTGGAATTACTTTACTTTCCAATGTAAAATTTTACGTCAGTGCTTAGTAATCGGGAGATAGTGGGTTCGAACCCCACTGTCGGCAGCCCTGAAGATGGTTTTCTGTGGTTTCCCATTTTCACACCAGGAAAATGCTGGGGCTGTACCTTAATTATGGTCAAGACCACTTCCTTCCCATTCCTAGGCCTCTCCTATCCCAACGTCGCCATAAGACATATCTCTGTCGGTGCCACGTAAAGCAAACAGCAAGAAAAAAATACGTTTTGGACTTGACCGGATTTTGCACCGAGGTCTTTAATTATCTATGAAGACGGGCCTCTGGTTTGAACAGGATATAGTAGAATCCTTGCTCCAATTTGAGAGGCAGAAGATTATTTTTATCCGCAGGCCTTTAATATTCTACTTCGAACTTTGTTAAACCGTGACTTTTAAAGATTCGTACACTTTATCATATAGGTTCGTGACCTCAACGATCCTTCATAATTACAGGAATTATTCTCAATCTATATATGGAAGAGAGATTTCTGTCACCCTAAATCAATGAGCATATCCTGTCTGATGCCAACAAGAGATTAGGACAGATGTTAGTCTCCTTCGGTAAGGTGATATATAAAGCTCTCTCATTACGTCCACGCTCTCAGCGTTGGTACTCTGATACGGATATGTACAGTATATTATCAAATGCGAGAGACGGCCACGCTATAAAAAAAAAAAAAATACCACAGTCTAATATATACAGTCGCGAAGCTCTAATAAGAGGAAGGTTCATCCACTTGACAGCTGGAGCGCCACTAGCAGCTCTAGCGGTGAGGTAAAGGCAACTTGCTAGCAGACAAGGAGTTATGTTTTTTCACCGCGGACTATAACATAAAACCTCTTCTAGAGGCCAACCGGTTCGAAATAGGTATATACCATCGCTGACTTTTCTGTAGAGGTTTTTGTGCTCTACAATTCATACGCTTACACTTGGGGTCTATCGTTGACGGTTCAGGCAGCGTAAGCCAAGAAAGCAAGTGACCCACTATGGTAGAGCGCTGGCTTTCTTAGACCAACTTGGCAGGTTCGATGTCGGTCGGTCGGTCACTCACTTGCACACTCCTTAAGATTAAATAAATATTTCGATATTATCCTCGAACTCCTCATCTAAATAAATTGTTTGACCTCCTCCACTATTTCATAAGGATTACAATAACCATGTCAGGACATATTTGCATGAATGGTTCGGAAGTTATGACCATTTTAGACTGTAGTTGTAATTCGTTCCCTGTTGTCTGCTAGCAAGTTGCCTCTATCTCACCGCTTGGAGCGCTGTAGTCGCCTCGGATGAAAAATATCATCAGAGCTTCGCGACTGTTATATTAGACTGTGACGCTACTCCGCTCATTCTTTATTGGGCGAATGGGGAGAAGAAACTACTAGATGACAGAGGAATGGAGTACCGCTGGGGAAGAAATGTATCAAAGAATGATAGGCAATTGTGTAAGTAGTGTTCCGAAGAGTGAAAGACACAGAAAGGCAAAAAATATGGCAATAAGAACTGAAATGTGAATCTACAGAAAATCCACAGCCGATTTCCAGTCATTCGACCGGGTCAGGTATGAAATGAATGAAGCCCCCATCCAGCGGCAAGGATAGGAATTGTGTCGGCTGCCGAAGCCTGTCGCACTCTTCTGGGGCAATGATTAATGACTGGCAGATGAAATTATACTGGAGAGTGTTGCTGGAATGAATTATGACAGGGAAAACCGGAGTACCCGCAGAGTTATCTGTCCCACCTCCGCTTTGTCCAGCACAAATCCTACATGGAGTGACAAGGATTTGAATCATGGAACCCAGCGGTGAGAGGCCGGCGCGCTTCCGCCTTAGCTGCGGAGGCTCTTGAAATGTTAGTAAAAAAGGAAAATGACAGGGATTTATTTGGAGGCTGATGAGAGGCTATAATAAGGCTATAGCCTAAGCGTAAGAAAATACAATGCTTTTTATGCAATAAAAATATGGAAGTGGCACACGTAATAACATTTGCCAAAAAAAAAAAAAAAAAAAAAAAAGGAAATATGACAGAGAAATATATAGATGGGAAGGAAATAGGTAAAATCAAAAATGAACCTGAACTTTACACACTTGTTATGTTATTCAACAGAGAATGGAAGGCACCAGGGCACAACAAAACTAAATAATATTACAAGAGGACAGTACAGCTTCCCAGGTTGCACTGACTTGTAGTGCGTCCAGCTGTTTCCACACTACTGTCACTGAGCCGCTACTGGAAATACGAACTAATTCCTCTTGTCGTGCTGTCACCGTCAATAAATACACCGCAACAGACTTATTCTGCTCTATCGATTGGGAATGTCGACACTGGGGGACGCATGACGTACTCGATTAACAGTCTTTCTTAGGACTGAGTCTACGACGTATTACAGAAACGAAACATCTTCTGAAACTCCAGAGTAAAGGCACCTGATGACGTTTTTTAGGTGCGACACCCGGCGTATAGCATGAGTCTCTCTTCTGTCGTACGAAGCAAGGAGGTGATTCGGGAGGTTGTAAGGAAGGTAATAGTGTCAAAATATAAAGTCCTTTCACTACCGTTTACACACTACAACCATACGCAATTAAGACAGCAATTGCACATTCAGGCCCGCATCTGATGACGCTAGATCAGCTGTTAAGGCGTGATCAAACAGTTTCCGTATGAGGGCGTTGCTGCAGCGAACATGCAACGTAGCGCGACTCCGATGCGGGTATATAAGCACACAGGCAAACAGATTAGTGTGACTGTCGCGTCTTACTGAAGTTAAATGTGGCCACGTGAACTAAGGTGACGTTATTACTAAATGCGTCCAAACAGGACCAATGTGTTGTTGTTCTGTTCTTGGCTGCCGCAAACCTTTGTAATCATATTATTACGTGCCAGTCCTGTGGTAGCCCATTTTGGTAGTGAGTCAGACGACCAGGGAGCTCCCAGTCTGCCTGAAGGACGGGGCAGGTCTTTCCATGTAATGCTCTCGTCGGTTGGTTTGTTTAGCTGCAAGTTTCTGGGAGATGCAACGATAATGTTCCACCTCTAGCCACATCGCGAATATTTTGGTTCACATTTCTCGAGCTATAAGAAGGGTTGCTAGCCGCGGACAGTCATTCAGTGTTGGACTCTGTGGTGGAGTCAATGTGAGACTCAGTGTGTTGGGATTCGGTGGCTGGGCTGAGGGCGACAGAGGTTCTGGCTGTGGCTAGTGTCACACCGAGATCTGAGCGAGGAGTTGTTGTGTCGGAGTGTCCAGCGAGTAGACAACGTACGGAACGGAAGGCTGTGTACTGCCTTAGAGTACTGTCCATTTTTATACTTGTGTGGAATGAGAATCTTTGTAGTGACGGCGATCGGAGCAGATATCGTGAGTGTAGTTGGAACAGCGCTAGTGGTCGTTTTGTGAGTACTTCTCCGCTGGTTATCACTGTTGGGCTGTTAATGTTTAGTTGTCCACTGCATGTGAGTGCGTAAACTACTGGAGTCGATTGCGTTGCCAGTAACACTGTATTCAAATCCAGCGGTCTACACGCAGCTCCTGTATGAGATGACTGGACTTGGGAAAGAGAAAGGAAGGATTTTAGCCGTCCCCAGGTAATACCAACGAGTCTGACCGCCTACTATACCGAAAGAAGAGAGACTTTTAAATAAACAGCAATAAGTAAGTGTGGTCGTTCATGGTTGATTATAATTTTGTGTGTATATATCTGTGTGCGCATTCAGTGGGTCATCTTGAAATACATTATGGTAATAAAACAGACACTCTTTTATTCGTAACAATATCATACATTGGTAGGAATGATGGAGGAGTCTCGATGGCCGTACACAGTGAGGATATGAGCAAGCTCCAACATATTGGACAGATTCAATTATAGGGATGATGGGTATCAGGTGTCGAGGACAAAACATGTGTCATAGAGACGGAGAGTAGCTACTCTAGAGCTCACCTCGACATGTCATGAATGGGCAGCCCGCTCTATTGTTCGCCATTCAAACACACACTTCCAGACAATTTACATTTATTATTCCCGCTTGGCTTCCTTTTGTAATTTTCTAAAACAAGATTCATTAAAAGGAATTCAATTAGACTAGTCTCATTGTGCCCAGAACTACACAATTAGCAAACAAATGCAGAAATTAAGGAAGTCAATACACAACCATTTATTCGTTCAACAATGGCATAAAATGCCTCAGAATACTGAATTATGTATCAGTGAGAAATGTTTCAGTTGAAATTAGCTTAGTGAATAACGAAGAGCGGAAAGAAAATTGAGGGAATTTCACAGGAACATGGACTTTTGCCAAGTTGTTGAGTAGTATATCCCAATTGAAGAGCTTAATTTATATTGGTGTCGCCATAAGACTTATCTGTGTCGGTGAGACGTAAAACAACTTGCAAAAAAATATATATATGTACATATTTGGTTTACTTTCTTTCTATATCCTTTTTTTCTTTCTGTATTTCCTTCTTCCTTAATCCATTTAGGGGCTGCCTGGCCGAGACGGTAAAGGCGTGCTCAGTTCTTCCGGAAGGACGTGGGTTCGAATCCCCGTCAGGAAGGCGTAAAATTTAAGAAACGAGATTTCCACTTCCGGAGGTGCATATGGCCCTGAGGTTCACTCAGCCTACACCAAACATGAGTAACAGGTTAATTCCTGGGGGCAAAGCCGGCCGGGCGTAGAGCTAACCACTCTACCCCATCACGTGTCGCGGTCAACAACGGTGGAAGCCTTTACCTTCCACTCCTCCAGGGGCCTCCATGGCCTGTACGGAGGTAACTTTGTCTTTTTGTTAATCCATTTACCTTCCAGGGTTGGTTTCTCCCCCGGACACAGCGAGGGATACAACTTCTACCGCCTCATGTCTTTGAGCATGAGACTTTCGATCGGCGAAGACAACTGGAAAGGAGGACCAGTACCTAGCCCAGGTGGCCGCACCTGCTATGCTGAACAGGGGCCCTGTGGGGGTTTGGGCCGTGGCCTTAAGGTACCAACCCGGTATTCACCTGGAGGAGAAGCGCCAAACCACGAAAAACTACTTCGAGGATGGACGAGGTTGGAATCGAAACCCTTCTACTCAGTTGACCTCCCGAGGCTGAGCGAAGCCCGTTTCAACCCTCGTACCACGTTTCAAATTTTGTGGCAGAACCGGGAATCAAACTCGGGCCTCCGGGGATGACAGCAAATCACACTAACCAGCACACCACAGAGACGGAAGGATATACTTTCTAACAGTACTTCGTGACGAAATGGCATAGATATTGTTCAGTAAAATGTAGCTTACCAGAAAGTAACTTGTTCTCCATTGTATGTCCCGTTGTTTATTTTTGTAATGTCATTGTTGAGCATTGTTTGACCCACATAAGCAGCGTGAGAGAGTACGCAGTTATCAGATTGCGTTGTTCGGCAAGACACTTCGTTCCTTGTTACCTCAATGTATTTCACATCTGTTATATTGCACTCATTTTGGACTTAATATGATTTGTGGCAGAATGTTTCGTTTTTATTTTTTGGTTTTTTTTTGCTAGGGGCTTTACGTCGTACCGACACAGATAGGTCTTATGGCGACGATGGGATAGGAAAGGCCTAGGAGTTGGAAGGAAGCGGCCGTGGCCTTAATTAAGGTACAGCCCCAGCATTTGCCTGGTGTGAAAATGGGAAACCACGGAAAACCATATTCAGTGCTGCCGATAGTGGGATTCGAACCTACTATCTCCCGGATGCAAGCTCACAGCCGCGCGCCTCTACGCGCACGGCCAACTCGCCCGGTGTGTTTCGTTTTTACACCTTTTAGGTTCTTCAGTCACTTTAAAGTAATATATGAAAAAATTAATTTAGAATCTACCTGAAAGAAAAACCATACTATAACAGAGCTTTTCCTGAAAAAGACAAAACTTAATTAAAAACAGTATAAGGTGTCTCGTTCTTGAAGGACATGATCAGGTACCATCAAATCACACTCCTGTATATTTTAGTATTCTATATAAATTAAATCGTAACGACCGTGCATCGGTTCGCCAGGTACAGGTCTTTAGATTCGACTCCTGTAGGTGACCTGCGCGTCGTGATGAGGATGAAATGATGATGAAGACGACACATACACCCAGCCCCCGAGCCAGCAGAATTAACCAATTATGGTTAAATTCCCCAACCCTGCCGCGAATAGAACCCGGGACCACTGTGACCAAAGGCCAGCACGCTAACTATTTAGCCCTGGAGCCGGACAATAGGAGGGTTAAGAAGGGAGATATCAATAACGGACCGTTTTACAGGCTATCATGTCACTTCAAGATGATTTAACGGAAATAATTAAAGAGCCATTTTCATTTTTTCAATAGAACAGTTAAGTTCAGCCACAGCGCCACTCCCGGTTTCGGATGAACAACAATATGTTACCGAGAAGTAGGGAGAATTTCGCAAAATTCCTGACAAGGAGCTGTACCGTTCAATAAATATTGTAATCGTCCTCATACTGAATCGACTTGGTTGATCTTTATCGTACTACACGCTACTGCGACATGCTCTCGTAGCAAAACATCAGTTTAACACGCCGTAATAAACGTTTGAATACAGGCGTGTAACTTCGCATAAATTCATGAAGGAAGCGTTTAATCCATTACGAATTCCCGTGGAAATAACGGATACATGTGCTAGTATACAACATTTTATGTTTAATTTCTGTTTGAATCCTTAAATACTTCCAATTTGAAACATAACATAATGAAGCGCTTTCTCAGTGAAATGTGTATTTTCCTAAATTCTCTGTCGGTGTCCTTTACAACCAGTCCTATATATTCTTTTTTTTCTCACTCTTCTTCTGTTCTGTGTTGAATTTTATCCCGTTCATGGGGGGTCGACGTTTCTGGCAATCCGTTTTATTTTATTTCTGTCTCAAACTGTGTTCACCCCTCTCTGTACTATCCTCTAACCACCAGGCCCAGCGCTTTTCTTCCCGCGCGTAATGTGACCGTACGAAAGCAAGCTTTTCTCTTGCACTATTTTCGGATATTTCCATCATTTTAACACTGTCCCTGATATATCTGTTCTTTATATAGTCCATCCTTGAAGACCTACACATTCATAGCAGCACTTTAATTTCAGCTACGTCCAGCCTTTCGCTATTTTGACTGCACTATTGGCAATATCTCTACTCGATATAACATCGCAGGTCTCAGCGCGCTCTTATAGGCCTTTCTCTTTACTGCTACACTAAACCGCCTGTCAGAATTCTGTGAGTTATTTCTAAGTCCAAACTGCCATCGCTCGGTATAGTGAATCCTTAGTACTTGAAACGATTCAGTGTCTCCACCCACCTCATTAGTTTCTAGTCCCGTTCCTTCAGGCACAAGTAGTCAGATTTGTTACAGCTAATGTTAAGACCTTAGTCTTTAAGGCCTTTCTCCAACATTTCGGTTTCTTCTGAAGCCGTTCTCCACAGGCGCTACATAGTAATATATGTCGCCTAGAAATAACATGCACCAAGGAACTAATTATCCCTTAGAAAACACCGATGACAATATTGAAAGTATAGGGACTCAATGCAGATCGTTCATGAAGACCAACTCGCACTGGTATTGTCTCCATCAACTCTATATTGCTCCTTACCCCGGTTCTAGCTCCTGCATACATGTCTTTGACAATGCGCATGTACTTATCTGGCACTCTCTTGCATCCCCATACTTTTTGACTGGACACACGATCATAAGCGTCTCCCAGGTCTATAAACACCATGTCAAGATACTTTCTCTTCTCGCTATGCTTGTCCAAACCTATCTAAGTGCAAAAATGGCATCCATAATTCCATTTCCCAGCATAAACGTAAACTTTTTTCTCCTAGAGCTGTTTCCTCCCGAAGCCTTATTTCTGAGGCTAGTTGCTTTACGTCACACCGACACAGATAGGTATTATGGCGACGATGGGACAGGAAAGGGCTAGGAGTTGGAAGGAAGCGGCCGTGGCGTTGATTAAGGTAGAGCCCCAGCCCTAATTTCTGAAACGCTTTCCCAGATCTTCCTGATATGTAACATAAACATAATACCTCTTTTATTGGCACACTCCTGGATGTCCCCTCTCTAATTATTAATTGGTATTGTTATACTCTCCGGCCATTGCTTCGGCATTTTCCCTTTCACAACATCTGTTGGAACAGATTCCACAGCATATCTGTTCCCACTTAACCAAGGCATTTCCATTCCTCAAGAGGGATTTCATCGGGGCCAGACGCTTTTCTTCATTTCACTTTCTTCGTGAAATTCACCACATCCTCCCCATATACGCCATTTGTTACAGTTTGATTGAAGGTGCCATCACTCAACACAATCATTGCATTCTCCTCATTATAATAAAAATAGCATATGGCCTCCGGAGAGGCTTTGTGAGGGACGTTTTCTAGGGTTTCCGGTCGTAAAAACTCGCTACGAAGATTCGTCCCACTTCATGCCCAACCCTGTAGAGAATGGAGCACGGGATAAGGGAAGGACATGTATTTATCGTGTGGCTTTCAGTACCGTCGGAGGATACATTCGGCTTGCCAGCTGCAGGTCTTTCTATATGATGCCCATAGTTGTCCTGCACGTCTTGGTGTAGGATGATGATGATGGTGATGATATTGTTGAAGTAGGTAGAGGATGAAACCCGGTGCCGGCACATAGCCTACTCCTGTCGAATAACACCAAGGGATATGCTCAAGGCCTAACGTTCCTGCCGGACGGACCAATCGCGATCAGCAGCATCATATGTCCTCACTTTATTTGAACACTATGTACAGGTTTGGAATTGAACCCAGGCTTTTGGCACGCAATCTAGTGATCATAAATTGAAAACCACCCGCTCTCCTACTCTGCCACCCAACATTCTGATGGTGAACATTTTTTAAACCCACGGGACCCGCACTGGCTAACCACTTTAAGGATCATGGCCAACAGGCGGGCACTCTCAGGATGAATGATGTAGATGCAGAAACAATGAGGATGAATCTATGAAAGAACTTATGAATAAAATGTGAACCCAGTGAATTTTCTTCTTGAAACTGACAAGATTCACTTACAGGATGAAGAAAAGTTTACTCAGAAGCCAGAAGCATAAATATAAACCTGACGAGGAAAATCCCAGCGAGTTGGCCGCGCGGTTAGGATCACGCATCTGTGAGCTTGCATTCGGCAGATAGTGGGTTCGAACCCTACTGTCAGCAGCCGTGAATATGTTTTTCCGCGGTTTCCTACTTTTACTCCAGATAAATGCTGGGACTGTACCTTCATTAACGTCATGGTCACTTCCTTTCCACTCCTACCCCTTTCCTATCCCATCGTCGCCATGAGATCTCTCTGTGTCGGAGCGACGTAAAGCAGATTGTAAAAAAATCCACAAAATTACAAAAACATTGCATGGAACAATTTTTCCTACGTACCCAATAGAATTTTAATTGAAGAATCAGTACTCCAAAGTGATATTATTCACGTTTTAATGTGTGTAAAAGGCGGGATGGCATTTGGATGAAAAGCTATTGAAGTTAATGAACCTGAATAAACTAAGGTATGTTTTCCTAAGAATTTTTCTTAATGCATATAATTTGCATACGCAGGTGAAGCAGGAATCCGTTAGTAACGTACAGTTCTCGCCTCTGCATGTTGAAAATATTCCTAATTTTCTGTGTCAATGTAAAATGTGGCTTCAAATACGCTTTAAAATGCGTTTCGATACTGCTATTCCGTTCCCACAAGACATATTCTGTCTTTTGTGTAACTCCACAGGGAAGATTTCCTTAACGATATTGGCCCCCTCCTTCCTCGTCTCAGTTCCAGACTTGAAAGGGCGTTCATTATATAATGAAGAGCACTTTACTTTTTTGATTCAGCGGCAATGAAAGCCCACTCTTTTCGCTGACAACCATTCCACAAATAAGAAATAAAAGTGCTTTATGCAATGGATAAACGAGGTTGTTTAACTCCAGGCTTGCCGTACTTCTGAAAGTAAGAGCGACGACTACTTTTACATTTGAGTAAAATATAACGTTACCTTAGAAATGTAACTCGTTAGGCGCCAGATGAAAATCGCCCAGCTATGTGCTCCTTCGTCAACTATGTGTATATTTTTTAGGATGCAGGTTTTCGGGTACCTTAATCACTTTTTATTACTTCGCGAAATTCACTGCAGCTGTAGCAACAGGTAAATCCCTACTTAGTATAAAATAAAGTTATTGACACTGTTTGTCTATCTGTCCATCTTTCTGTCCATTTGTCTGTCTGTCTGTCTGTCTGTCTGTCTGTCTGTCTGTCTGTCTGTCTGTCTGTCTGTCTGTCTGTCTGTCTGTCTGTCTGTCTGTCTGTCTGTCTGTCTGTCTGTCTGTCTGTCTGTGACAGCTAATCTCTGGAACTATTAGATGGATATTGATGCGCTTTTCACCATTCTATAAAGCATTTCTCTAGAAAGGTTTATGTGTAGAAACATTCATCTGTGACCAAAGGCAGCCTTAAAATAAAGATTTCAGTGAAGCAAGTCCAAGAGAAAACTGTCGTCCGTGCGAAGGTCAGTACGCTAACCATTCAGCCAAAGAGTCGGACGACAGTGGGGTGAGAACCAACTATCTCCCGACTGCAAGCTTATAGCGGCGCGACCTTTAGGGCGATGACACACACAGCGGTTTTCACAGAGTCGGCAGAGATTCAGCGGAAACACTTTCCAAAACAGACGTGGCTGTGAATGAGCTGCAGTTTGAATATGACAGAAATATTATTTATTGGAGGAGGAGTTTATAATTATTTTGCCACTGATTCATTTATCTTGGAGGAGAATAAATAATTAGAAAAGAATCGGCGAATAAATTAATTTCGTGTGGCTATTTCTAGCCGAGCGCAGCCCTTTTAAGGCAGACCCACCGATGAGGGTGGGCGGCATCTGCAATTTGTAGGTAACTGCGTGTTATTGTGGTGGAGGATAGTGTTATGTGTGGTGTGTGAGTTGCAGGGATGTTGGGGACAGCACAAACACCCAGCCCCCGGGCCATTGGAATTAACCAATTAAGGTTAAAATCCCCGACCCGGCCGGGAATCGAACCCGGGACCCTCTGAATCGAAGGCCAGTACGCTGACCATTCAGCCAACGAGTCGGACAATCGGCGAATGGGGTCCATCCTATTGTGAGTGATCGAATAACAAAAGGTCAATTTTGCACTTTACAAGCAAAGCGAGATGAAGAAATGTTATTCATACTCGCCATGCCAATCTCTTGTTTCGACGAGTTACTTAATTTTTTAAAATCAAAAATAACAAAGAAATGTCTAAGAATCAGTATACCCCCAGAGGAAAGAATGGTTATAACTCTGAGGTAAATATCAAACACACACTGGTATTTTAAACTGAATTGAGTTTTAATTAGTTTTAATCAACAATCAAATTACGTGTTATACGGAAATATTACGCGCGCCGATTCAGAAACCACTGTGTATGATCAATGGTATTGAACTCAATGGACGAAGGAACCGCTTGCAGTAGAAAAACACCTAGCTGCGCGTCGATAGTACGATGTGCAGAGTCGGCACAAACACCGCCGCTCTGTGTGGTTTCACAGATTTAAACGCTAAGTAGAGAGCGCCGAATATGCTACCGACTCGGTGAGGACCGCTGTGTGTGCCATCGTCATCATCATCATGTGCTTTCACTACCGCCTACTTCTGAGGTGGATGGGCCGACAGCTAAACTAGTAGCTCTTGGGCCAAGAGATTAGGAGAAAGCGTGGCAGAGAGAATAATAATGGTAAGTGTTGTACATACATTGTGGAACGTTGTGTGTGGCGCAGAGGTCACCGAGGCCACGCAAGGAAGCACCCCAGAGGAAACTCGCATGACACCAGCCGTAGTTAACCCCCGCTAGACCCCGTTTATTTGCAATTCATTCAGATACGTAAGTTGTAATGTAACTTATATATACCGGAAATGAGAAGTTGCAAAGATGACAGAAAATGATCAGTCTATCTTGAGGGTCTCAAAACTGCACTGAATTCAGAATTATAAACACTAGTAAGATATAGTCTGGTTGCCAAAAGTTCATGTCACTTAACATTCAAATACTTGGATCAGGGTAGTAGATTAACAGAAGGAAAATTTGCACGATGTTAATGAAATTAATGTACATCATTCTTTCTTGGTGGGTTTGCACTATACAAACTCAAAAAATGAACACAAAACAAATAGTACACTGACACGTAAGTACATAGAAAACAAGAGATGCAGACACAGGTTTAACAAACACTATAACGAAACCAGAATGTATAAAGTATAATATTTGTACATTAATGCATTAATACATGAACGAAAGGTAGAGGTAGGTGTGTGCAACATTAATTAAGAGTTGATAGATTGTAGTCTTTCTTGACAGGTTGTCGCACTGAATTTTGCACAAGCACTAAAATGTACACAATTAAATGTTTTTCTTCTTGCCAAAAGTTCGTGGCGCCTAAGCACACGAAACATAAGACTAAAACATTGAAACAACTAACGTTATAAAGAAACCAGAAATAAATATAAAAATCGCATTATACGTTAAAGAGGAAGGTTCGAAAATTAATATAACAGAGGAAACGTGGTATGAGAGAATGTTACAAAATTAGAAAAAAAGACTTTATATGCAGACGGCACTTTTGCTGCTCTGAGCGATGAAAGGGAGGGGTGGCACGGTTAGTTAATGGTTATAAAGGAACGGATGTGGGAGGAGAAATAACAGTGGTGACTGGAATTGTGAAGCTACAATGCTAAAGGAGGAAAAGTGTGTGATGTGGATGGAATGCGTTTGTTATTTTCAAGGGCAGAAGCGAGAAGTGAAAGTTTAATAGCTTCAGAAATGATAGAGTTATTATTGTGAAGGCCGGCTTGAAGGTACTTAACACGCAGGTCAAAAATGTATGTAAGGATAGAGGGGAAAAAGTGAAGATGTTGGAAGTATGCAGACGGGGTATCGTATGGTAGGTAGGTGGAAAGCAATGCGCAATGCATGTCGGTCAAGTTTAAGGAGTTATGTGTGTTGTTTGTCGGTCGCTGTCAGCCATGTCAGGGAAGTTTAGGTAACGCCAGGTCGGATGAAGGAATGATACACATGAAGGATTTGAGGAGTTTTTAGCCCCCACGTTTTACCAGTAAGCAAAAGGAGGGCTCGGAAGCGGTGAAGGGCACGTTTGTAGAATCAGAGGGGTTGTGTTTCCATTGTACGTTGTTCTGGAATTTAATAGCGAGATATTTGAGGAGGTTGGTTTCAGTTAATCCGGAAGTATACATTGTTAGTGTGACATGGTTCCTAGGAAGACAGAGACGGGACTATGGACGGAAAACTATGAATTTTGGAAGGGTCGACAGAGATATGCCTTGAGTTAAGCCATGTTTATAATGAATTGAGGTAGTTTAGGAGCAGTTTAGTCAAGGTAGGGGTAGTGGGAGTGAGGACCAAGATTGTTACGTCATCGGCGTACTGATAATGGCGGAGGAGATGATAGGGATGAGGAATGTCGTGTGGAAAAAATGTATATACAGGATAGGCGAGAGGGATGATCCTTGAAGAAAGCCAGCGGTTATTCGAAAGGTATAAGAAGGGATACCATGGATGATGATCTGCGCTGTTCTATGTTGCAAAAAATTGCTGATGAAACAGACTATGATGATCGGGAAAGGGAGGAGACGTTTATAGAGAAGGCCGAGATGCCAGACAGAGTCAAATACCTTGTCTACATCCAGACACACTAGGGCTGCGGTACGGTGAGGAAGAAGGAATCAGGTGAGAGAAGCGGAGAGATGGAATAAATGGTCTTGACTGGCGTGTGGTCTCGGAAACCTATTCCAGATTGAGGGAGGGGTCCGATGTAACTAAGGTAGGAGGATAGTCTTCTACACAAAATTCCCTCGAGGTTTTTTGAGAGGAGAAGGAGGAGGGAGATCGATCAGTAGAAACGGAGATCGGATGGTGGTTTGTGAAGTTTGAGGAAGAGAAGAATATTGGCTTCGCCCCAATGAGTAGGGAAAGCGCCAGTGTAAAGGATGAATGTGTAGATATTGCTTCACAGATCAAGGAGTATGGGAGAGGCTTCTTTAAAATGACGATAGGTGATGTCTGCTGTAGCAGAGGTATTTTTCTTATATTTAAGCAATTGCAGGATGTCCTGGGGGGTGATGGGGGCATTGAGGGGATGGGAGTGGTGTACATCACTGAAATGGTGGAAAGACGGTTGCAGGTCTTGAATTGCGGGTTGTGAGTAAGCAGAAATGGTACGTTCATCAGGGCGGAGTATGTGAGGGACGGTAGAAGGAGAAAAGACTCTGGTATAATGTTGGACAAAAACGTCAGCTTTGCTCTTATCGGTAGTCGGGTGGTGAGGAGGGTGAAATATGGGATATTGCAGATGGGTTTGGGTGGTTTTGGTGAGGCGGCGGAAGGTAGTCCAAAAGTGTCGAGTGTCTTGTTGGTCTGCAAGTTCGTTACATTTTTCCATCCAAAGTCGGTGTTTGATAACTTTGATGTAAGAACGAGTATGACGTAAAGTGCGGCTATGTTGAAGTCTTTAGTACGTGTGTAGTAGAATTCATGCACAAGACGGAGGAGCTGAAGGGCTTTGGGTGGAATGGGGGTTTTGATGATTGAAAAGAATGTAGAGGCATGTCTAGATTGTCGGCGAGGGTTATAGCATTTCCAAGTTTGGTGATTAGATATTGGAGAGTGGGTATGGAGGTAGGGTGTGTGGCGTCCTGAAGCTTGTCGGTGGCGGTTTGCCGGTATAGATCCCAATTGGTTTTGGAGAAACGGCGGGCAGAGGGAGGGCGAGAGTGTGGATCATTACGTGTGAGAATTCCTGGTAGGGTAAGCAAGGCTGGGGCATGGTCACTATCGATATGTAGTGCGGGTAGTAGAGCAGGTGAGGTTTCTAAGGAAGGAGAAAGAATGCGGGGTAGTGGTATGTAAGGGTATTATGGAGGAAGGGAAAGGGAGAAATATGCCCCGCAGGTGATCACAGAGAAATTGAGCAGTTTCTCTGGGAGTGTATGAATTGATATTAATATCTGCCAAGATAATATATTCTTGAAAGTTGTTTTAATGAAATTAGACGATAACAGGTTAATGAGGCAAGTACAGGGTGGCTAGGGTAATGGTTTGAGATGGGGTAAACATTTCTATCGTTAGGTACTCTGTGAAACTATTTGGAAAAAGATAATAGTGCTGGCGAACGTTTAATCCCTTTCTGACGCCAATGGCGACAACGCCTCGAGTTTCATAGGGGAGATAACCTCGGAAGAAATGGTATGTTGGAAAATGAAGTTGGAGTAGTGGCGTCAGGAAGGTTTCATTAAGAACAAAAATGTCCGGGGCATATTGGAATAGGGATAAGTCAAAAGGCAGCCGGGTGGAGGATAGAGATCTTATGTTAGCATAATATATTTTCAACATTTTACTATAGTATAGGAGGTAATAATAATTTCGTGTGGCTATTTCTAGCCGAGTGCAGCCCTTGTCAGGCAGAACCTCCGATGAGGGTGGGCGGCATCTGCCATGTGTCAGTAACTGCGTGTTATTGTGGTGGAGGATAGTGTTATGTGTGGTGTGCGACCTGCAGGGATGTTGGGGACGGCACAAACACCCAGCCCCCGGGCCATTGGAATTAACCAATGTAGGTTAAAATCCCCGACCCGACCTGGAATTGAACCCGGGACCCTATGAACCGAAGGCCAGTACGCTGACCATTCAGCCAACGAGTCGGACACTTGGGAAGTGTTATGGGGTCTACGAAAGTGCAGGATGTTGTGCAATATCATCGTGACAAAACGCATAATATTTTCAGAAATTGCGGAAAGGAATATGGAGGAGGATGCTGGGGTAGGGAGATCCTGAGAAGTAAAGATAAAGGCAGGGTGAGGAATGGTGCAGTTAACGTATTTGGGAGAGGATTTATTTGGACATTCAGGTGTTGCGTGCTCCTGACTGGAACAGACTGCACACACCTCGGGCTCAACACAAGGACTACCTAGCGGATGATCCTATCGTTGATATCTACCGCATCTAATCTTCTGTGGAGGCGACGATCTTGATGGCAACACCCGATGTCGGCGCGCGTACACCATGGTGCCGTCACGAAACCAATGCGTCCAGAGTCACAACATCCCGAGAGAGAATTCTGACGAGTGAAGTCGGTCCTTGAGCGTTACGTACACGTAACACCTGTAGATTTGGTGCTCATCGAGCTGTAATTGAGCGGCTACATCATCGTCAGTCAGAACACTGTCAATACCATAGACCACCACTGACAGTACTGGTGAAGGGCGAGACTGTGGCTCCATTCACCGTGCAGGCCTCTGCTGAGTAATGTTCTGCGCTCGACAATGTTTTCCCAGTTGGTGAGCCCCAATATTAGCAATGCAATAATTGTAAAGCGGTTACTGGATTTGATATTAAATACATGCGTAGTACTTTGGAGTTCGAGGTGATAATCTTGGAGTTTGGGTGTGAGGCTGGTTATCAGCTGGTAGATTTTTTTTTGTTGGATTTATCTGGGTCAATACTGGTGAGTTTTATGATGAAGAATGTAGGTTCAAGTGAAGTGACCGTGGTTTGAATAATGCTCCGCAGTCGAATGTTGGGTGGGAGAGCAGGATTGTGAGCTGTCTTCGCGTAACTTCGTACATTGGTGGGCATGTACGGCAAAGTGTTGAGAGGAGGTGGCGTTGGACTGGCAGGATGGGCACCAGCTGGATGAGCAGCTCCCAACGGATAGATTCCAAGCAAGTTCTGTGATCTTAGGGCAGAATTAGGAGATTTTTTAAAAGTATCGTGTAGTCGGTAACGATTCCTGGTCGGCCACCATTCACTTCCGTCCGGTGTCTGGGCTGGATGAATCTGAGTCCTCTAACATGCGTAGTTGCTTCCCTTCGTCTTTTGTTTTCATTTCGTTGCCACTCATATTGTCGAAAGTTGAAACGTTGCTTCGATCATAGGAACTGGAACGAAGAAAGTCCTGAGGTGATACCTCACTACAACTACTCAGTCCATCTTTTTAATTTGCAGTAAACACGCGTGGCCTCGTCCGGCGTAAGAGCTGCAGTTGGATAGCGAAGGATGTGACATTGCCCTTAGTCTCGTTTGTAGTGGACCTGCGATTAGCGAAAAGAGGATAGTGCATAGTGTTAGTAGAGCAGTGCTGTGCGGAGATGAGAAGGAACTGTCCAATGTTATAGTCAGAGTTTACTGAATCTAATGGCAGCTTCTACAGTGTGTTTTCAAGATGCCTCTGTCGAATTATTTTAAATGTGCATGTCTTGAAAGTAGTAATGCGGCTAAATACTATTACCATATTATACATAAGTCATTTCTGGTTTCACTAACAGATGGTGCCAGCTAACAGTAGACAGCGTATGAATTTGACACATACGTCAGTTTGTTCGTCTGATATTAACTTACCAACACACAAAAAGTTTAGTCCGCCAAACACTAGCATCTGTGTTGTATCGTTCAATGATCGTGTAAAAGTTTGTGCCTGAAAAAGAGCATTTGCGGCACGCATCGCTTTTCTTATTTAATCAAACGAAAAAGTCGGTGGAAAGTAGTCGTTTCCTGGTAGAAACGTATGGCAAAGACGCTCCATCGATTAGAACATGTGAGACGTGGTTTAGACAATTTAAACTTGGTGATTTTATTACGATCGCCGTATCTACAGCACATTTCCCTACCTTACATACTGCTGTTCGCCTCGAGCTCGTCCTCGACGCATCAAGCACTCCGCTCACCTGTGCTCTACCAGTGTGATTACGTCATCCTCGCTGCATTTCGCCGTTGCCTCTGCGCTGTGTGTACACGTGACCTCATGTTTCTCCAACTCAATGGCTTGTAGCCTTCTCTACTTTTCTTGAATATTCTATTCCACTATATATTGCCCACTCCGCTTCTCCACATTTGAGTTGGGTTTTAATAGCGGAGTGGTGGAGTACCTAGAATACTGTGCCTCTTGTATCATGTCAATTCCATATGGACTCTGCCTTCAAGCTATTTGGTGAGCAAGACTTATTGTAATTTATCTTCATTTGGACTTTAAATTTTCATCCGGCCTCTTGCCAGTTCAAATTTTCTTCCGTCGAGTTGGTATGCTACATTTTAAGGCTCATAGACTGCATCACTCTATGAATATGCGCTACGGACAGTTATGAATTATTTATAATCATTTCAGATGTCTTCTTGGACCTATGTAAAAAACTGGTTAATCTTGGAATAACCCGGTGAAGAAAATCCTTTCCCCGCCCTAATCCTTATGTCACTTTCCTTCCCCCTTTCTTTTGTCCTTCTTTTCTCTCTGATCTTTACTCTTGCTGTCCTATTTAGTTTTTATATTTATTGTACGTTGGTAAATTATTTATTAGGCTTTCCCCTTATGCATTTTTGGATATTCAATTTGTAAATGTGGCACACTTTTCGGATTTTTCTCTACTCTGGTATATTCATCTTTCACAATTTGTTATAAATTTATCTTCGATTTTATTTATCTTGTTGTTATGTTTTATTGTTAAATATATATTCTATTCACCTCGTTATCTTTTTGGTCTTCCTATTGGCCTAGCTCCTTCTCACTGTGCATTTCCTTGGTTTAAATCATTCATTATTATTATTGTTATTCACATTATCTATTTCACTACTATACTTTGGTACACTGAGCTTTCTACGGTACTGCTAATATCTTATTATACTCCGCTCTACGAACTTCAGATTACCTATCACTATTGTATAATAGTACACCACCCACTATAGTATGATAGCAGTACCCACTCGCTACAATTTCAATGTGAAAGACAGTGTGTGCTATGGTAGACAACAAAAGTGCGAAGATGAGCAAATGCAGGCAAAAACGTTCATGCAAAACGCTCTCGCCAACAAGTGATTAATTTAAATCACGCATTGATCAAAAGACAACCAGAATGGGGCAGAAGGCATGGCAAAGTGATTTTGTTACACTACAACGCGCCGTCTCACACATAAAAACCAGTGAAAAGCACCTTGAAATCGTATGGATGGGACATCCTTCCGCACCCGCCGAGCTGGCGCATTCTATCTATCACCTCTTCGCATCAACGGAGAACGCACTTGCAGAGCAGCACTTCAGAAATTTCGAGGAAGTTGGAAAAAGGATCGACGAATGGTTTTCCGCAAAAGACAAGCAATTTTTCTGCCTTGCTATTCATAACTTAGCTGAAAGATGGGCAAAGTGTATAGAAGCCGATGGCCAATATTTTGAATTTTTTTGCTATTTGCTTTACGTCGCTCCGACACAGATGGGTTTTATGGCGACGATGGGAGAGTAGAGTCCTAGGAATGGGAAGGTAGCGGCCGTGGCCTTAATTAAGGTACAGCCCCAGCATTTGCCTGGTATGAAAATGGGAAACCACGGAAAACCGTCTTCACGGCGGCCGACAGTGGGGTTCGAACCCACTATCTCCCAGATACGAGATCACAGCTGCGTGACCCTAACCGCATGGCTAACTAACCCGGTTTAAAATTGAATTTGCCATGCAAATTGCGTGTTTTCTTTATCACAAAAACCGACAATAACTTACGCACACACCTGGTTTATACATACAGCCAGAAATCCAAGGCGATGGAATGTTTATCCGAGGATAGAACACGGGGAATTCAGTCGCTTATACAAGAAGTTGTGTTTACATCCAGATACATTTCGGCAGTATCTTATCCGTCAGAGACACTTGTACTCTGCAACTCAGATCCACCTGGTCCCAAAGCTTGTCCTAAATGTATCCGTTGTGCTGTTCCTTATCCCTTTGGTCCCATAATGGCCGATATAGCCTGTAAATTGTGCATATGTAAAAATGACATTTTAAAGAAGTGAACAAACGCACGTGGTCTACGCTATACACAAAGCTACACTCTGAAGAAGGAAACCGCGTATCCAAAGAAAACGACCGAGGGTTGTAGAACTTACCCGACAGCGCTGGTCGCCGCTATGTGGAACAAATAATTATGTTTCGCTCTACACCCTTCGCAGCTCTCTTCTCCACTATATATATATATATATATACACACATGCTATTACATTTTGATTACTCTGCTCTTCTTGCTCCTCGCCGCTCCACTCTAATTGCTCACTAACCGCACGACCAACTCGCTCGGTGTTTTCAAATTAGAATTAACTTTTGAGTTGACTGAAGTTTTTTGGCAATGTTATAGTATTGAATTCCTATAAAGTATATAAGTAGAAGTTCTTAAGTACCTTTCATCGAGGGAAATCGAGGATGTATGTCGAATAAATAGATCTGCTGCCGAACCCGCAGACACGATGTAAAAGTCGTGTTTGTGATAAACAAGGGCTTATGGTAGCCCCATGTAACTCCTCACCACCGCTTAAAGTTTTGTGAGTTAGGGACAGTAACATTGGGAAAGATAGGAAATGTTTATTTGATCAATACAGACAATGAGCTTGAGATTATCGTTTCTTATCTATTCTTCTTCTTCTTCCGTGCCGGCGCTTGTTGTGGATTTAGATGAGCTTCGCCGAGCGAGTTGACAGCGCGGTTACGATCATGCAGCTGTGAACTCTCATTCATGAGATGGTGAGTTTGAATCCCACTGTCAGCAGAGCTGAAGGTGGTTTTCCGTTCTTTCCCATTTTTACACCAGGCAAGGGCTGTGCATTGATCAAGGCCACGGCCACTATCTCCCCAGTCGTTGCCCTTCCCGTCCTTCCATCGCCGAAAAAATTTGACGTGCTGGTGCGATGTTAAACCGCTAGCAAGGAGATCAGTTTTACGGCCGGGTGCCCTTCCTGACGGCAACACCATGGGGAGGGATGAATTCACTATTGCTTGTTCCTATGGTGGTTGGTAGTGCGGAGTGTCGTGTGCAGATGAAGGTAAGCGTATTAAGAGAAACGTAAATGCCCAGTCCCCGAGCCAGAGGTATTAACTACACGCAGTTGAAATCGCAGGCCAACCGCGATCGAACCCGAGGCCCACTGAACTGAAAGCCGATACGCTGATCATTCAGCCAAGGTGCAGTTCTAGTGTTTATATGGTGATTTGATGAATTCTTTGATTAACCGCATCGTTCAACTACTTATTTGTTTGCTTGGTTGAATGATGATTCTTCTTCTTCTTCTTCTGGTTATTCTGGCGCCCTCTCCTCCCAAAATATTATGACCATCTTAGAGGAATGTATCCTGTTTGTTTCAGTTGTGAAGCGAACTATTCTGAAAAGAGTCTGCTCTGTGGAAGGCCGTGTTAGAGATGCGGAGTTCGACGAACCACAAGGCAATGTGTTCGAGTGTGTGTTAATAAGAAAAGATCTCGCGTAAACTTACCGAGCAAGTGACTGCGGGATTCGAGTCACGTAACTCTCAGCTTGCATTCGGGAGATAATTGTTCGAACCCCACGGAAGATGATTTTCCGTGGTTTCCCATTTTCACACCAGGCAGATGCCGGGGCTGTACCTTAATTAATGCAACGGTCGCTTCCTTCCCACTCCTAGCTCTTTCCTGTCCCGTCGTCGCCATAAGATTTGTTTGTGTTGGTGCGACGTAGAAAAGCACATAGTAAAAAGAAAATAGTGCGCGAATTTGTAAACAACTGTAAAAAGTTTAATAAGTTTAGTGTATAGTAAAACATGCTAGTTCTCCGAGTAGTGATTTTAGTTTTGAGAACCTCAGTAAGATCGCTCCCCTGTGCTAGACAACACCTTGAACAGGCGAATATGGTGACGTCTTGTGGAGACAAGCTGAACTTTATGACACTTCGTAATTCTGAATCCTACAAACAGATGTCACTAGTTTCGTTTGGGGTGCCACCTATGAAATTCGAATGATTTCACTTTAGTAAAAAATTATTGTAATGGTAGGAGTTGGCACTCCCTGGCTTATTTCTTCAGTTCTTGATTTTTCCCTACTGAAATTTCACATTTTAAAAAATCAAAGCCCGGCTCGCTATTATAAATGAAGCAGATTTCCGTCTAACAGATGCTATATTGACATAATCATAATAATAATAATAATAATAATAACACAGTATTGATATGCCCCACCTTACGTGAGCTGACATTACGATCTGACTTCATTCAGGCTGTCTGTGTGTTAATTTTGGCGTTCCATTTATTTCAATCAGACCTGAAATTATGCATCTCCTTTAGGCGATGTATGATTAAGTTTAATTAAATTTGTCCGGTAAATATCATGTATACGTCGGTAGATGCAGAGTGGGTCTCGGCACTTATGTCGCCATGGCTGGTCCGTGGTCCTACAGCTCTGCACTCCGACCGGCCAGCCGAGCAGAGGTGGGGTGGCTACGGGTCTGCCGTGGGGACAGGGCTGATCTCCCGCCGTCGGCTGTCCTGTGAATGGTTTTCCGTTGGTTTTCCATTCTCCTGCCCTGAGGCGAATGCCGGGACAGTTGCTAGTATAAGGCATGGCCGCCAACACCCTCACCTTCTCCGAACATCTCCTTCACCGCAACAGATCTCCCGCCCTCAGAGACGTCACCGTCAAAGAGGCCCGCCTCCCCCCTCAGTGCAGGATATTTTATATGCAGACGTCAAACTACATACAGTATTTTTCCAAAAATGTTTCCGTTTTTCAAAACATTTTAAAATCAATAATTTTAATATTTAAATTAAAAATTTTAAAAATTTAAAACATAAATTAACATTGTTCTGTTGGGAGCTTGAGTGATAGTTTAGAAAGCAGCTGGCCGAAGCTATTTCTGGCAATGGTTTGCTAACATCAGCGAATAAATATCACTAGAGTGCATCATACATAACTTGCATTTCTTCTTTATCGAATTAATTATGACAACAGATGAATTTGTTGTTTGTCTACCCTTTTTGTTCAGGGCGTCGACCAATAGAGATCTCTTTGCCCCTACTTGCACCATATGATATGAACCTGCGTGTAATTGGAATTGCGGAAGTGTAGACTGTTGAATATGAGGAAAGGAACGTTAAGGATGGCACAAACACGCAGTCCTCAGGCTAGGGATTTACAATTAAGAGCCCCTGACCCGGCCGGGTGACAGGCAGACGCGTTGTCCCCTACACCGCGGAGCCGGACCCGCTGGGTTATAGTACCGGTACCTTTATATATTTTAAAACTTTATTTCTATCTATACTGAGCTGTAGTTTTCTCTCGAAGCAATTATTACCTTAAAATCTGATAAACAACTTATTGCAACAACTGAATATCATGCTACGAACTGTGTTAACAATAATTTATTGATTTAACCTTCAAGCAGGGTTTGTATTCCCGTATTTTCCCAAAGCTCATCTCCTACAGTGTGAGTGTTGGTCAATCATGTCTGCAAATATTTCTGGAAATCACACCACAAGTCTTGATTTTGTGGTTTTGTGGGACAATTGTGAACACTTGGTAAAATATCATATTTAATTGGCAGCTGCTCCGATGGCTTTGCGTGTTCCGGTGCTCTGTCGTCAGGAAGGAAATAGACTGCTTTGAAGCGATCAATAGAAATTTTCATCAAAACTGAACTGTATTAAGATTGGAACAGTAACATAACCATAACTCATATCATTCAGCTGGGCTAGGTGGCTCAGGCGGTTGAGGCGCTGACCTTCAGATCCCAAATTTGGCAGATTCGACCCCGGCTCAGTTTGGTGGTATTTGAGGGTTTTTCAAAAACTTTACGTCAGTCTCGTGCCGATAGATTTACTGGCACGTAAAAGTACTCCTGCACGACTAAATTCCGCCACCTCGACGTCTCCGAAAACTGTAAAAGCAGTACGTGGGACGTAAAGCAAATAACAATATTATTATTAATAATAGTATTATTATTAATTATTATTACTATTATTGTTATTTTCAGAAAAGAACAATTACTAAAAATTTAAGTTTGTAATACTTATGGCCGGTTTCTGGTACACCACAGTTACCTGTGAGTTACCTAAAAGTGCTTGTAACTTTAACTGTGCTGTTAACTTTAATGAGTTTCCGGAAACTTAAATCCAGATTTATAAGCCCTGGTAATAAACAGTACAGCTATCGTCATGTTTAGTACCTCTCGTCCTCCGACAGATGTCTCTACGCAAATGATTTTAGGGTTATTTTGGTAATATCTAGTTACGTTTACTAGCAGAAGTTTTCTACAATGAAAAATGGTTGGCAAATACGTACACAGTCATGTCAATCAGTCTGATTCAGCATGTAATAATCTCTCATAATATGAAAATACGTACGATCTAATGATGCAAAAATTTAGTATATATTCCTTCCTCTTCTTTCTTATTGACAGTATGCAGACATCGTCTTAAATTTCACCTTGAACGTTGTCGTCAATCAGATCACTTTTCATTGATCCAGAACAGAACAAGCGTAAACGAAAATAATCACATAAATGAAAACGTGCCTCACACTTTGGAACCTATCATTCTGGCATTGATGTTCTGCACTGATGGTGCTATATCCATCTGTTCTCGCTGCAGCTGTTGCCTTTTTTTTTTCACTGACCATGCAACATGCATTGACAAAAATACTCTCGTAACTGCTGACGTGAAGTCCACTTGAGAACTTCAATCGAACGTAGCGAGCTAACCCTGACTCAGGGTGTGAAGTATGTTGAAACAGATAAGAAGATGACAAACTACAGCTCCCTGCAAGACTTTTAATTAAAGAAGTCCAGATGTTTTATGTTTATTACGAGTCTATTAGACCTCACGTCACCGGTTAAAGGATATAATAGCATTAAAAAAATCAATGAAAAATCGATATTGATTATTCAGCAGGTTAATATTAAATGCATACCGGTACGTAAGATATTTATTATTTGGTACAAATGTAAATATTAATGGTAAATCCTCTATAATTTCAGATTGTGTTCACTACGGTAACTGTTGGTGGGACTCATGATTCAAAGCATGACTAAAGAGATCTCAACATTATAGCTGCACTGAAATATCAATTAGAGCCTGATGGAAATCCGTTCGACTCGAGTTCCATTTTATTTGACGATTCATTTCCCGTATTGGAAGATATATCTACAATAGAGGCGTCATGCTTCGAGGAGATTATAACCTAAACAGCTGGGGCAGATGACACCATACAAGTGTAATCAGCGACTAAAGCCAGTGATAACATGGAAGTAAACGTACTAACCGAAATATTGTCGAGCTCAGCACACCCAAACTACAATGAATGGCTGTAAATATATTATAACCACTTCATTATCACTTTCTAATGTTTACGAAAGTAATATAAGACCTTGTACGAAACGGTATGGAGTGGCGCCTCATAGCGGTATTTGTTGGAATCAGTCCTAACATAGAGGTAACTACAGCACTAGCTGCAGTTACCAGTCTGTGCGGAGATAACTGTGAAGAAGCCGATAACTGTTGTTTCGGAAACTCATTTTAAACATATCACCATGTTAAGTCACTGGTAACTACCCATCTACAGATAACTATCATTTCAGAAACCGGCCATTACGGTATCAGGGTGATTCTGTCACTTGTATGTTCGTATTTTCCTTCATGATTTCTTTTATGCAATATGTAATATTCTTCCCGGCTTATTGAAAATTGTAGCAACGTTCATACAAAGCAGATATTGCCGATATGAACCCACACTCCTGGGGTAATAAACAGGCTATAATACCTCCTAAGCGCGAAGTCGCGACTATATTAAGAATTCAACAGCAACAACAAAAGACTGAGCACAAAGTAGGCGGTATGCCTTTTAGACTTATGTTGCACATATTTATTGAAATTATAAAGAAAAAAGGCAAATACTCCCTCTCTCTCATACATATTGAAACCATGACCTTTGTGCCCTAAGAATTTTAAGTATGAAAGTTACTACATGAGGCCCCATGTCAATTGTGATGAGGAGCTTGAACATTTCTTGATATCACGGGAGTGACACGTGGCAAGGAGGTGGATACCTTCATTCCCACGCTATGATACGTGACGTCATCCGCACGTGTCGGCAGTGGAAGGATACAGAAGAAAGTTTATGTTGAATAAATATAATTAAATGAAAGAATTAGTGGTGAATGCAATATAATGAGGGTCCTGTATTTTTAACACAATTGGTCTTTAGTAAGACGGATTTGAGACTGCTAAGCCATTTCTGGGGATTATTTCAGATGGAAGCGCGTGTCTAGCTTACTCACGTTAAGTCGACAAAAAGTAGTGCCTATCAAATGAGGTCATTTAACCAGTTAATTTAACAGGAATAAATTTTATATGTCCAGGAACACTACCGATAGCCATGTAGCAAGTATGTGGTTACATCCAAAACTCTTTAAAATACAGCAAAATTTTCTTGGCTGCAAAGAGAAAATGCCTGGAGAGAGGGAGTACTGTCTATAAATACAGAAGGGACGCCATGTTGAAACCACCTGCATTTGGTATCGTTAAGCTGAAGACAGAGGGTTGAACTGCTCTGTAAATCGATCGAGAAGTAGACTAAGTCCAACCAGCAGATTCTAGCCGATGTGGCTGGGGTCTTGACTCCATGTGGAGATCGTTTCCTTTGAGCATAAGTAATTGTATAAAAAGGACGCTCAAAAGATAAAATTGTTGTGTGGTAAGGAAAGTAATTCGTGTGCGGGTAATAAATACTATCAGTCGAATGCGATCAACAAGAACGACTAGTGATGGGCATTTTGTTTTTTTATGCTTTATTTCCAGGAAACAAGAATAATAAAAGTGCTATGTAAAGCCAAAAATGTAAAAATGGCTAATTAAAGGAAAAGGTGTCGCATGTGAACCCAAAGATGAACGCTGGCGTGACATGCCATCTTAAACGACTACTATATCTTGTTTCATGACGTCAAACTTATATGTATTTGAAGTGGGTATATATGACGCAGTTGTTCGCCCATATTTTTTGTAAATGTCAGAAATGTGACGAAAGAGTCATCTGTTTTATTTTCTGCTTCGATAAATTTTTGAAGTCTTGCGAGTGCCGTGTCATGTTGTAAAAAGTTATTAATGAGGGTTTCGAAGTGATATCACGTCCAAAGTAGATCGTCATTTCCGTGTGTTCATTGCCTATATTTTGTGATGTCAAATTAAGATGTTTATTCGACGTAAAATTTTCAGTTGGAATTTTGATGGAATTGGTGCAAAAGGGATCCGTGGTTACCCATTTTCGATCGGATGGAAGCGCTGTACGTAGTGTTTAGTAATGCATGTCGGTGAATTTGTCATGAAGTTTAACGTATTCTATGTCCGTTTGAACCGTGTGTGAGTGAAGTAATAACAGTAAATTTGTCAGTCACTTTCGTGGAAATCCAGTTTTAAAATACGAGATGATTTTTATGCGAAGTTGTTCATCATTAAAGCATTGTGCATTATTAGGCGTCGTGTATTCTAGTAAATATTTTTATTCCATTTCTTTTGTTAGTGGGAGTCTCGAGTTTGAGAAACATAGATTAGATTTGTCGTATGAGTTGAGATAGGATTTGTGAATCAGGTGATTGGAAGCCTCTAGATGATGCCGGGACTTTGGGGGAGCCCGAGGAAAATTTATATGTTTGGGATGGAAAGTAGAGTACGAGAATCCGCGCCAGTATTAATTCGCGACGTGTACAATTATTGTGGGACATTTAAAAGTAAATCTATGTGCATATTTGTTTGGTCAGAATATCGTATTTTGTTCTATTTTGCGAAGTCAAAGGGATTCATTCTTTGAAGCCAGTCATGTATGACCCCAGACATATGTTTCATGTCGAAACTGACAGCGAGGGTTGTTTGTGTCCAGTACCGCCCGCTGATCGGAATTCACCGCTCGAAGGTAACGGAGATGGGCGCGTGCTACGTGTTAAAAATGAAATTGCATTGTTGGTAACGGAGGTAAATAACTACGGAATCTAGTAGAAATTTTCTTCCGGGAATAACATGTAGGTTGTTAGATACTGTGAATTTGTTTAATTGAGATTGTAATGTATATCTGAAACCCTAAAGTTAGAGTATAATGAGTGAGGTTAGCCAATTTCAGGGTTGTCCAAAATATAGAGTGGTGGTAGTGATGATTGTTTTGTTTGTGAGGGTGCACAAACTTTATGATATGTTATAGCAAGATATGACATCGTAAATCGGCTTACATTATACGGCGAGTTACTTTTGGTTTGTACTAGATTATTAGGGTTATCCAAGTATTGATAATGGCTAGGGTTAGGTTAGATTTAAAGTGTGATGTTATGAAACAAGATAAATACTGGAAATGAATGATGTAAATTTTTCCAGCTACATAATGCCAGATGATAAAAATTAAACATGAATTGAATAATTCTGCGTCAAAACGTTGAGTAGGGACTTGTGAAAGAAACCATTCGTCCGTGGAGATAGAATTTGTTGTTCATTAAGATTTCATTAAATCATTTTTATTTATTTAATTATTAAATTCAGTGGAACCGTATTTGTGAAATAACTTTAAAGCAAGTGAATAACTTGGAGATGCATTCTGGAAATCTTGGTTTACTTTTCTGGGAATATTTAAATGTTAACGTAACGATTAAGGGGACATCTCCGAAGGTAATGGATTTTACTGCCACAAAGTATTGTGAGCGTTGTTGTTGTTGCATTATTTGACTTTGATTGATTGAGCAGTAAATGTGCTGGTGTTAGTAAAGTGGAAACTTTGGTCATCAACCGATGTACCTTAATTGTGTTTAGTCATCAACTTAGAAACTTGGATGGTCATGGGGTCATCAACCTCAGGGACTTAGATTAGGGCCATATGCCACTGTAGCATCATTTTCCTTGCGGTCATCATCCACAATGACTTTAAAGTAACTTAGAAGTTTAGAGATCAGTCCATGACATAGTCGCAGGTCACATCGAGTCAATTAAGGGTTCATGGCGTATAACCACTGCGTGGCACACACCGATTGGACTGCCTTAATTATACCCAGAATCCAGAGTTCGTGTTACGAGGGCTGGACTTTCAAGAATGTTTCAGTCACATTTATCACATAAGAATTAAGTTTCCAGTTATTTAAAATCTGTTCCAATTAAGGTTCGAATGCTTAAACGCATACATAACATTAATGTATTACTTTGTTCGTTTACTACTGAGCTGCATTTAGACCTGTCGTCTTCGTATCAGTGTCCCGACCAATCCTTTACCTATTTTTTCTTAAATGGTTGCAAATAAGTTTTAAAGGTACCGAACATCTCTTTTAGTATATTAATCAAATGCCTAAATAAACTTCCTACAAATTAATATTTGCCCCATTTTATTCTCTTAAATTCCTACTTTACCTTAATATTATGATATTTCGTACTTAAAATGCCTTACTCATGCCTATTCATTTGAAGGAATTGGTAGTATCACACTCAGGGATTTCTACAATTTAGAAGGACGGAGAGAACATCTTATTTATTAGCCAAGATCGTGTGCGATATTATTGATCATTCTACATTGTTGCTATTTCCTTCCTCACTTATTATTTTATATTTTGCTGATATATTATTACTGTACATACAGTGTAAACATTAGAAGAAAAATTCCTTTGAATCCTATTCCATAAAAAATAATGCATTTCAAGTACAGTACTTGTTTATTTAATTTATGTTCTTTTTATTTTTGACTTGATTATGTCAATCAACCCATGTTAGTGTGCAGCCTCAAACTTACAAATATTATACTTTTAGCGCCAAAGGAAAACAGGTTTCAGCGACTATCGTCTATAACAATAACACACCAAATCACCAACCACTACACACGTTATAGCTAGAGCCCTGCGCGGTTATATATGTAAAATCACATCCGCACTTCCTTCATCCACACCCTCATCCGCTCCGCATCCGCACTTCCTTCATCCGCATCCGGAAATGGTTATCCGCATACGCAAAATGGTTACCCGCGGATATTTTAAATATTCAACTACAGCATATTACACTCAAGGTATTCAAACGGATAGATCTGTTAACATAAAATATTAGACCTGATACTTAGCACCAGAACCCCTACAGTCACAGGTTTTCTCTTGTGACGACTACCGACGTATTGACCTTTGTTCCTTTCTTTCATCAATTGTGGATAGTGGCCAGTTAGTCTTAGGTCAGATTTACCCTATATGATCTCAAGGCTCTTTGTATATCATTATTATCCCATACCAATGTCAAGCAAGCAAAAACAAGAGTATACCCGAGTAATAATAATAATAATAATAATCGTATGGCGTCAGCTACCGCGTGCAGACATTTCAAGTTGACGCCATCTGGCTGTCTACTTAGTCAATTTCGATGTTCCGTTTTACTCTAGGCCCACTAGATGGCACACCGAGTAAACCGAAACTCTCTTGGACATCTATGGCTGAGATTTAATTAAGTTTGGTCGGGTAAACACCAAATGTGTCACCAGAGATCTTTTGCATGCCGACATCGTACGACATGGAGTGTCGAATTGACTTTTTTCCGTCCTTCAAAAATCCGACTACCTCTGCCGGGTTTGAACCCGCTATCTTGGGATCCGGAGGCCGATACTCTACCACTGACCCACAGAGGCAGCTTATACCTGAGTGAAAATGAATAAACGTCATTATTTAGAAATTCCCAGCAAAGTTATCCGCACTACCATATAGTGTAGTTTGTATCCACCAAGACACAAAAATCCGTTCAGGGCTCTAGTTATAGTGAATACTTTCCTTCACATAATGCTGGTGTCAAGAAGGGTATTCCTCCGTAAAACTTTTTTTTGCTAGGAGCTTTACGTCGCTCCGACACAGATAGGTCTTATGGCGACGATGGGATAGGAAAGGCCTAGGAGTTGGAAGGAAGCGGCCGTGGCCTTTATTAAGGTACAGCTCCACCTCCAGCATTTGCCTGGTGTGAAAATGGGAAACCACGGAAAACCATCTTCAGGGCTGCCGATAGTGGGATTCGAACCTACTATCTCCCGGATGCAAGCTCACAGCCGCGCGCCTCAACGCGCACGGCCAACTCGCCCGGTCCTCCGTAAAACAAAGCCATGTCCACATGACAGGACAGTTCGCACCGGCAACTCCAACAAGGTGTGATAAGAGATCGGATCTGCATATTAGTTTTGAATGATGTAATTAATTATGTTAGCTTTTATCTTATCTCATCCTCGAGTCACAACACTGTATGGGCGTCAAGCAGATTGTGCTTTCGGCGCTCGACAGAGTACATAGAGATGTGTCCAAACATTTGCTCTGTTCTTAATAGGCCCATTGATAGTAATAAGACTAAGTAAAAAAATAATCGAGATAAAATAATGAGGAGGGTATCACACGATGAGGGATTTTATTAAATGGTACTGCAGAATTATTCAGTTTTAATAGGTTTTGCATTGACAGGACTGAGATATTACACAGGCGCTTACAATCACATAACATTGAACTAGGAAAACATGTTAGATTAAAGATATACAGTAGAATCTCTGTTAACCGGAACAAAGGGGGGAAAGGTGGTTTCGGATAATGAAAATGTCGGATAATAATTAAAATATCACTTTTACAGTTCAGAAACAATTTTTGAACTTTTATGTAAAAGGAAATGAAGATCTTACTTCCTATAGGTTTTCTCTTCTGTAAGTTGAACATTATGAATTATGGTGCTATTTTTATACCATTACATAGGGTAATTTATCTTACAACTTGATGAGGCTCTGAACCTGCATGGTATGATCATTACGGTCGTCTGAAACATTAAAATTAAAATGTTAATGATTGAAGAAATGTCCCCCTCTGTGGTATAGTGGTTAGTGTGATTAGCTGCCACCCCTGGACGACCGGGTTCGATTCCCGGCTCTGCCATGAAGTTTGAAAAGTGGTACGACGGCTGGAACGGGGTCCACTCAGCCTCGGGAGCTCAACTGAGTAGAGGTGGTTTCGGTTCCCACCTCAGCCATCCTGGAAGTGGTTTTCCGTGGTGTCCCACTTCTCCTCCAAGCAAATGCAGGGATGGTACATAACCTAAGGCCACGGCCCTTCTTTCCCTCTTCCTTGTCTATCCTTTCCAATCATCCCATCCCCTACCGAGGCCCCTGTTCAGCATAGGAGGTGAGGCTACCTGGGCGGGGTACTGGTCATCCTCTCCAGTTGTATCCCGCGACACAATGTCTCATGCTCCTGGACACTGCCCTTGAGGCGGTAGAGGTGGTATCCGTCGCTGAGTCCGAGGGAACAACCGACTCTGAAGGGTAAACGGATTAAGAAAGAAAGAATTACTATTTAGTAGGCAGATCCAAATCTTCAGAGATTTCCTTCCACGAATTTCGTTGGTAGTCACGTGTCATAATGTTCACAATATCTATCATTACAGCTAGGAATGTGTTTATTTTAACTTAAATTTGTAGAAAGAGACCAGCATAGCTTAACTGATACTTTTCAAACATTCATATTGTTTGGAGTTCGTACGTAAAGATCTGGTGGAATCCCAGCAAGTTGGGAACGTGATCAGACGTCGTATCTAAATGAGATTATACGAACGACAAAATCGTGTGCAGTGTGCAAGCACGCATAGCATTACTAGCGTCGAGATAGTTCGCACATATTCGCGCGGGTTTGTACGACACAATTTCGATACTAATACGGATCCAGTGTGCGCTCAGCCTTATTCGAATAAATTACAATTTTACTAAAATAAAGGACAATGAAATAAATATTTTTCTATTAATTCTGAGATGGGGACCTTTCCCTTGGTATATAACACACAGGTGTTAGTATTGCGGTTTTTCTCACAATTACACAATTGAAGCTCCCATCTAGCGGCGAGAATTGGAATTTTGCCCGCTGTCGAAGCCTGTCGCAGTTCTGTGGAGCAATGATTAATGACTGAGAGATGAAATGAATTTATATTGGAGAGTGTTGCTGGAATGAAAGATGACAGAGAAAACCGGAGTACCCGGAGATAAACCTGTCCCGCCTCCGCTTTGTCCAGCACAAATCTCACAAGGAGTGACCGGGACCCAGCGGTGAGAGGCTGGCGCGCTGCCGTCTAAGCCACGGATGCTCTCAAGACAGATGAAACTTGTTAAATTATTCCTTAATCAAGCGGAATTATTTTTGTGTCCTTAGAGCGACCTTTGTTTCTTCATCAACATGCTCAATAATCTTCAGAAATGTTACGAACAAAGTGTGGCACGTGATCGTAAATATTTTGGGCACATACTGTACCAACGCAACAGTATCGTTTGTTTTGCCGCATACTGTAGTGTAATATACCACGAAAGCTTCATCTTTAAGGTGATTTTTAGATTCTTTTTTATTCTCAGAAGATGTTTATCTAGGGAGTGGCAGGTTCAAGGCAAATATATTCGACTCAGCGTGTCCAATCAACATGTCATACAGGAGTCTCTAAGCTTTTAAGAGTTACTCAAGTTCTCTCATAAAATCCTTTGTCTGGCTATATTCCTTTCCCCCAAGTAATTTGACCCATAATTTATTCTTTGAAAGCATTTTGATATACTGCCTTTTATGTCTTCACATCACTCTGACTATGTTTAAGTGACACGAATGTGGTTTGCGTTAAAAGTTAACATTTTCCAGTGCCGTCTGCCGAAGGTTCTGGCGGTGTGCTAAAGGAAATATAACATATTCAACCGCGATACAGGCTACAACCTCAGTGAATCATGGCTACCTATTATCAGAACCATTAAAGAACGATGCTTTACTGTTGCTATTTGTTGTCTCTAGCATGGGGCTAAAATGGCGTCCCTTTTACATCTTAGGGCACCATTTTAAATTCCTTGTTGCTTTCTCCTAACAACCTTTAATGCGTCGTTTCATTTCTCTGCTGCCTTTGATGAAAAAAGGCAAGGTTCCTGTTGAAACGCGTAGAGTGTGTTTATAATTACACTGCACAAACCCAAAATATACTTCATGAACAGTTACACGGGCCGTGAACGACTAAATGATAGTATAAAATATTTTTTTGGGTAATGAAAGTCTTGGTGCTGGTGGTGTTGAGTGTTGAGTTTTGTGTTACGGAAAATTCAAGAAGAGTACCATCCTTTCCTTTCTCTGAATAAGTGTGATAATAAAGGTCCAATTCTTCGAAGAATGAGGGTGCTAGAAAAATAAATTGGATGGCCACGAAGGGCGTAATTATCAAACTCTCCCTAGACCTCGCAATGACAATGCCCCAGGGGTATGAAGAGAACGAACGTTGATCATGACGGAATCAAAAACCTTAGAGAAGGTAAGAGAAAGCAATACCATCATCAATATGTGCGCCTTGGAGCGGACATGTAATTCAATAAAATATTGTTTCAGTTTACAATTTATTTAGAGATACTGAAATGCATGATAAAAGTAATCATGAGGAACAAGAAACTAGGAAATGATAAGGAGGAGTAAATAAAAATTCAAGGTAAGAAGATGATATAAACTGAGCCACAATGTTATTAATAACCACTCTACCGTAGAATTTTTTTTAAAAGCAATTAACTCACATACAATAAAACACCGATTAAACGAAGTTCAATCACCGAGAGAGACCCCGCTTAACCGAAACGATGGTGAAAAAGCTTCTCACTCGCACATTTTCTCCGCTACATGAAAAGCACGAAATCACGGACACGTTTTTGTGCTTAGAAGACGATTCACTTTTTTTGCTCAAGTTTAAGAATACAGTGGGTTTACATCGCTGACGGATCATTGCAAACACGTACTTGTTCTGATGCATCCACTACTGTATTGAGTTCAATCAATCAATCAATCAATCAATCAATCAATCAATCAATCAATCAATCAATCAATCAATCAATCAATCAATCAATCAATCAATCAATCAATCAATCAATCAATCAATCGATCAATCAATCAATCAATCAATCAACGCTGATCTGAATTTAGGGCAGTCGTCCAGGTGGCAGATTCCCTGTCTGCTCTTTTCCTAGCCTTTTCTTAAAGTATTGCAAAGAATTTGGAAATTTATTGAAGATTTTTCTTTCTTAATCTGCTTACCCTTCATGGTTAGTGTTTCCATCGAACTTAGCGAGGGATCCCACCTTGTTTTCCCACTTCTCTTCCAGGCAAATGCCAGGATGGTACCTAACTTAAGGCCACGGCCGCCTCCTTCCCTCTTCCTTGCATGTTGTCGTTTGAGTCATCAGTCCATAGACTGGTTTGATGCAGCTCTCCATGCCACCCTATCCTGTGCTAAACTTTCCATTTCTACGTAACTATTGCATCGTACATCTGCTCTAATTTGCTTGTCATATTCATAGTTTGGTCTACCCCTACCGTTCTTACAACCTACACTTCCTTCAAAATCCAACTGAACAAGTCCTGGGTGTCTTAAGATGTGTCCTATCATTCTATCTTTTCTTCTCGTCAAATTTAGCCAAATCGATCTCCTCTCACCAATTCGATTCCATATCTCTTCATTCGTGATTCGATCTATCCATCTCACCTTCATCATTCTTCTGTAACACCACATTTCAAAAGCTTCTATTCTCTTTCTTTCTGAGCTAGTTATCGTCCATGTTTCACTTCCGCACAATGCCACGCTCCACACGAAAGTCTTAAAAAAACATCTTTCTAATTCCGATATCAATGTTTGAAGTAAGCAAATTTCTTTTCGTAAGAAAGCTCTTCCTTACTTGTGCTAGTCTGCATTTTATGTCCTCCTTACTTCTGCCATCGTTAGTTATTTTACTACCCAAGTAACAATATTCATCTACTTCCTATAAGACTTCATTTCCTAATCTAGTATTTCCTACATCACCTGCATTCGTTCGACTGCACTCCATTACTTTTGGTTTGGACTTATTTATTTTCATCTTGTACTCCTCACCCAAGACTTCATCCATACCATTCAGCAACTTCTCGAGATCTTCTGCAGTCTCAGATAAAATAACAATATCATCGGCAAATCTCAAGGTTTTTAATTCCTCTCCTTGGACAGTGATTCCTTTTCCAAATTTCTCTTTGATTTCCTTTAGTGCCTGATCTATGTAAACATTGAAAAAAAGAGGGGACAAACTGCAGCCTTGCCTCACTCCTTTCTGGATTGCTGTTTCTTTCTCAAAGCCCTCGATTCTTATCACTGCACACTGATTTTTATACAGATTGTAGATAATTCTTCGTTCTAGGAATCTGATCCCTATCATCTTTAGAATCATAAATAGCTTGGTCCAATCAACATTATCGAATGCCTTTTCTAGATCTACGAATGCCATGTACGTGGGCTTGTCCTTCTTGATTCGATCCTCTAAGATCAGACGTAAAGTCAGGATTGCTTCACGTGTTCCTACATTTCTTCGGAAGCCAAATTGATCTTATCCCAACTCAGCTTCAACTTGTTTTTCCATTCTTCTGTAAATAATACGTGTTAAAATTTTGCAGGCATGAGATACTAAACTAATGGTGCGATAGTTTTCACACCTGTCAGCACCAGCTTTCTTGGAAATAGGTATAACAACATTCTGCCGAAAATCGGATGGGACTTCTCCTGTCTCATACATCTTGCACACTAAATGAAATAACCTTGCCATGTTGGTTTATCCTAAGGCAGTCAGTAATTCAGAGGGAATGTCATCAATTCCAGGTGCCTTGTTCCTATTTAGGTCACTCACAGCCCTGTCAAACTCTGACCTCAAAATCGGGTCTCCCATTTCATCAGCATCAACAGCCTCTTCGTGTTCCAGAACCACATTATGTACATCTTTACCTTGAAACAACCGTTGGACATGCTCCTGCCATCTTTCTGCTTTGTCTTCTTTCCCTAGAAGCGGCTTTCCATCTGAGGTCTTAATATTCATACACATAGATTTCCTTTCTCCAAAGGTTTCCTTGATTTTCCTGTATGCAGCATCTACCTTCCCCAGGACCATACAGCCTTTGACATCCTTGCATTTCTCCTTCAGCAATTCTTCCTTAGCTACCTTGCACTTTCTATCCACTTGATTGTTTAATCGCCTGTATTCTTTTCCGCCCTCTTCATTTCTAGCATTCTTGTATTTTCGTCGTTCATCAATCAGGTCTATCATCTTCTGAGTTATCCACTGATACTTAGTTGATCTTTTCTTCCTTCCTAACATTTCTTCAGCAGCCCTACTGACTTCATTTTTCATGACTCTCCACTCTTCCTCTATAGTGTTTCCTTCAGCTTTTTCATTTAGTTCTTGTGCAACATGTTCCTTGAAACAATCCCTCACACTCTTTTCTTTCAACTTGTCTAGATCCCATCTTTTTGCATTCTTTCCTTTCTTCAATTTCTTCAACTTCAGGTGGCATTTCATGACCAACAAGTTGTGATCAGAGTCCACGTCTGCTCCTGGGAAAGTTTTGCAATCCAACACCTGGTTTCTGAATCTCTGCCTAATCATAATGAAGTCTATTTGATACCTTCCAGTGTATCCAGGTCTCGTCCACGTATACAGCCGTCGTTTGTGGTGTTTGAATCGAGTATTGGCAAGGACTAAATTATGATCAGTGCAGAATTCAACCAGCCGACTTCCTCTTTCGTTCCTTTGTCCCAATCCAAATTCTCCTACTGTATTACCTTCTCTTTCTTGGCCTACCACTGCATTGCAGTCCCATCACAATTAGATTCTCGTCACCTTTTACATATTGTATTAAATCTTGCATCTCCTCATATATTCTTTCGATTATTCATCATCCGCTGAACTAGTAGGCATATAGACCTGCACTATTGTGGTGGGCATTGGTTTGGTGTTTATCTTGACGACAATAATTATTTCACTATGCTGGTCGTAGTAGCTTGCCCGCTGCCCTATTTTCTTACTCATTATTAAACCAACTCCTGCATTTCCCCTGTTTGATTTTGTGTTGATAATTCGGTAGTCGCCTGACCAAATATCTTTTCTTCCTGCCAACGTACTCCACTTATACCAACTACATCTAACTTTAGCCTATCCATCTCCCTTTTCAGATTCTCTAACCTACCACAACGATTCAAACTTCTAACATTCCACTCTCCGACTCACAGAATGTCAGTATCCATCTTCCTGATGATCGCCTCCTCTCGTGTAGTCCCCACCCGGAGATCTGAATAGGGGACTAGTTTACCTCCGGAATATTTTACCCGGGAGAAAGCCATCATCAGTACATCATTCATACAGAGAGAGTTGCATGTCCTCGGGAGTTAGTTACGGCTGTACGTAGTTTCCCGTTGCTTTCAGCCGTGTAGCAGTATCAACACAGCTAAGGCATGTTGAGCAGTATTACAAGGCCGTATCAGTCAATCATCTAGTCTGCCGCCCTTGCAACTACCGAAAGGCTGCTACCCCCCCTTTCGATGAACCATTCGTTAGTCTGGTCTCTCAACAGATACCCATCCGATGTGGTTGCACCTGCGGCTCGGCTATCTGCATCATTGGGACACGCAAGTCTCCCCAAAGTGGCAAGGTCACATGGTTCCCTTCCAATCTTCCCATCCCCCGCGAGGCCCCTGTTCAACGTAGCAGGCGAGGCCGCCTGGACGAGGTACTGGTCATCCTCCCCAGTTGTATCCCCGTACCCAGAGTCTGAAGCTCCAGGACACTGCCCTTGAGACGATAGAGGTAGGATCCCTCACTGAGTCCGAGGGAAAAACCGACCCTGGAGGATAAAGAGATAAAGAAAAAGAAGAACATACAGCATTGTAGGTGGCTAAGTGGTTGGTAAGACTGAAATCCAAAAAACAAAAAAAACAAAAAAAACAAAAAAAAACACACTTTTTCCAACGAACCCTATGAACTCGATGACCAAGAGTAGGGTATCAATTCTCTCGTTTTTCCTTCATGGGAGGACCCCGTGTAGCTGGAAGTGGTGATTACATCCACAGCATAGTTTGCCTATCGTAAGAGGCGAGTACAAAGGGGATCATTAGGGACCCTCAACTTGAGAGCATGCATTGGCTTCCACTTACGTACACTTTCACAGATGAAGAAGGAGAAGGAAAAAAAAGACGAAGAAGAAGAACAACAACAACAACAATGGAAGAAATACGCTATTTGAAATACGTGTTCGTTATATTGCGATCCCGCTAACTAGCCAATCCAGATACCTCCTTAAAACTTCTGTTCCCTTCCTTGGTGACGTGTATCTTTCCTGTTGCTCTTAGAGCCTTATTACACAGGGCAGCCTCTTCAGTGACCGCTAAGCATTTACGTTTACTGATATTAGAATTGTTTGAAATCCAATCATACTCATAGCTTAGAAATCAAGCTATCTGGTATTGACATTAGAATTGGAACATTTAGCATACTATTCCCCTCTCCTCTAGAACTAGAGTAAGCAGTGAACATTTGATTATGGAGCATGTTCTTTTGACAGAGAAATATTTTCTCAGTCTGTAGTGAAGTATGAGTTTCAGTTCAGGCTAACTTTGTTAATGAAACAAGAACTTATTTGTGACTTGTGACTTTACACAGAGCACACAAAGTTTATACAGTGACGTAAATTCGCCTGCTGACAGTTAATCAATCAGGTAACGATAATCAAAGGCACGTGAGTTTCACGCCGACAAGCCAACCTGTATTATGCTACATAGCTTCAGTAGAAAGCTAGGAACGTGCAATACAACAGTTCTGTCAGGGTGACGCCTACACAGTCATACAGGTACACATACTGATATGTTAATGTTAGACCTGTCCGAACCACATTACTGGAATTCTTGACTTTTTCGCTTCCGATCACATCGAAAAGACTGAATAAACCTTGTTCCGTCCGGCTCCAGCTAAGTGGTTAGCGTGCTGGCCTTTGGTCACTGGGGTCCCGTGTTCTATTCCCGGACGGGTCACGGATTTTAACTTCTTGCGGTTAATTCGTCGCTGTTCGGGCATAGGTCACATCTCATAATGCTCTTCCTATCCTTTATTTTCCTTAAGACATGTCACGCCTTACTAGCCACGTATGGATATGCATTTCATCAGAACAATATTCGTCAAGTTCATTTTCCTATGCCTACGTGAACCTTACCGTACCGCACTCTAGGAATTAATGTTTGCACGACTCATTTACGCACTCCTACAGCATAATGTACTTAAGGTTCACTTTTCTTTATACGTTAGCATACGAAAATGAATACGATAAAACGTGTTCTGGTGGACTGCATATCGATATGTGGCTGGGAGGCGTGACCAGTCTTAAGGAAGGTAATAGGTAGGAAGAGCATTGTGAGATATGACCATTTGCCTGAACAATGACGAATTTCTCCTGCTCGGGGGCTGGGTGTTTGTGTTCGTCTTAAATATATACATTTCATCAAAGTCGTTTCATAATTAATAATCAGAAATATACAACATGTCCGCCTCTGTGGTGTAGTTGTTAGCGTGATTAGCTGCCTCCCCCGGAGGCCCGGGATCGATTCCCGGCTCTGCCACAAAATTTGAAAAGTGGTACGAGGGCTGGAACGGGGTCCACTCAACCTCGAGAGGTCAACTGACTAGAGATGGGTTCGATCCCCATCTCATCCATCCTGGAAGTGGTTTTCCGTGGTTTCCCCACATCTCCTTCAGACAAATGCCGGGATGGTACCTAACTTGAGGCCACGGTCGCTTCCTTCCTCTTCCTGGTCTATCCCCTCCAATCTATCTATCATCCCACAAGGCTCCTGTTCAGCATAGCAGGTGAGGCCGCCTGGAAGAGGTACTGGCCCCATCCCCAGTTGTATCTCTCTACCCAATGTCTCACGCTCCAGGACACTGCCCTTGAGGCGGTAGAGGTGGGATCCCTCGCTGAGTCCGAGGGAAAAACCAGCCCTGGAAGGTAAACAGATAAAGAAGAAGAAGAACATACAACATTGTAGGTGGCTAAGTGGTTGGTAAGACTGAAAGTCAAAATGTAAAAATAAAATAAAATTCCAACAAACCCTATGAACTCGATGACCAAGAGTAGGGTATCGATTCTTTCGTTTTTCCTTCATGGGAGTACCCCCTGTAGCAGGAAGTGGTGATTACATCCACAGCATAGTTTGCCTATCGTAAGAGGCGAGTACAAAGGGGATCATTAGGGACCCTCAACTTGAGAGCATGCATTGGCTTCCACTTGAAAGTGGCGTATCTCAGTTTAAGAAATCCTTATCCTAAACCACTTCATAGCAACCTAATATGTTTTTGCTCACAGTTGCAACAAGGGTAGTAAAACCGTCCATAATAAGATAAACTTCAAGTACTCGTCAATAAATAATAATGTGATTAACCTGGTTCTTATTACTGTGATTTCCATTGAGCCGAGTAAGTGGCTGCCCGATTTGCGTCACGTACTTGTCAGCTTCCATTCGGGAGATAATGGGTTCGAAATCCGATATTGGAAGCCGTCAACGTGATTTTTCGCGGTTTCCCATTTTCACACCGCACAAATGCTGCTTCTATACCTCAATTAAGGTCACGATCATTTCCTTCCCACTCCTAGCCCTTTTGTCTTCCATCATTATTGTAATACCTGTCTGTGTCGGCGCGACGCAAAGCAAAATGAAATAATGAATGAATGAATATTTCTTCTTTATTATTGTATTTAGGAAACAAAAAAACATTTGTTTTATATCCCGGGTGGTCCACCAGCCCCTTGCGATCCAATATTATGCATCCATTCACATTCACTACAATTCTGAGACATCGGTCCCTCTCCCTAAGCCGGCGTAATATAACGAGATGTGTTTACTGGTTAGAAGGCAGCTGGAATCGTGAGCACCAATATTAATTCATTATGGGCACCTCGAATGAACCCGTAAAGCGAGTACACGTACTTTAAAACAAGATGTGGACGCACAGACCGGGAGCACGGTAGTGTAAAGTTTGGGAAGTGGGAGCCGTAGGTCAAGGGTCGCACTAACTCACATGTCAAGCAGGCTGGGGGATATATGATAGTGGACGGTGTTCGAGGCAGGAGTTTGGAATCCCACGCAAGATTTTTTTCAGCTGCCAGTTGCCTGGGATGTGGTAAGGTTGCATACTTAACAGCTTCCAAGGACTGATTTGTTTATTTGACCCTGTAAAAGACCGTATGTATCGTTGCATTGGGTATGGTGCTGGATTGGACGGGGATGGGGAGATGATAGTATGTGGCCAGTTAGCTACGTCGTACATATTCCAAGATTCGTAGACCACAGGTAGAGCAAAACGTGCCCCATTGGAACGATAACAACATGTGATGGCAGGTAAGTATGTAGCTGCGCGAACACCCCTCCGTCGAAGCAATTCTACTACTACTACTACTACTACTACTACTACTACTACTACTACTGCTACTGAAGGGTTTTCATTGCTCCCCTGAAGGGGGATGTAGCACTCTTAGATGGTGACCCCGTCTCTCAGGCCGGAAGATTTGTTACGGTGAAGGAGATGCGCGGAGAAGTTTAGGGGGTTGGCGGCCGTGGCTTATACTAGGGACTGTCCCGGCATTCGCCTTAGTGCAGGAGAATAAAAAAACCACGGAAAACCATGCTCAGGACAGCCGACTGTAGGGGCCAGCCATGAGGTCCAGCCCTGCCACGTCTCCAGAATGCAGAGGCGTAGAGTCACGGTAGAACCATGGCCACCCCTCCTCCGAAGCAATTCACAACATAAAATTTATTCACTCATTGCAGTGACGAGTATGTTGATGTTACTTATCTACATCAGGCACAACGCCTGTACCAAGAACGTTATCCGGATAGACGACAAAGGACGAGCATGGCATTTCGGGGGGTGGAAAGGCGCCTGCGGGATACCGCATCCTTTGAAAGGACACGGCCTATTCGAGATCATCCCGTGACGTCTGCTGACAATGAAGAAATCGTATTTAATACTACCTGGCTTAACCGTCATTCTAGCACACGGGCCATTGCACAGGAGACGAAAATCAGCCGAGCGTCTGTTATGCGGATATTGCATACCCACCTGTTTCACCCGTTCCATCTGCACTTACACCAGGAGCTCTATGGTCATGATTTCGATGCCCGCGTGGCGTTCTGTCAATGGATTCTAGAACATATGAACACTGATCCTGCTTTTCTAGCGCTCATCTTATTTAAGGACAAAGCACGATTCCACAAGAGTTGAACCGTTAATCGCCATAATATGCATTACTGGAGTGTGGATAATCCCCATTGGGTGCGACAGACAGCTTTTCAGATACAGTGGGGCGTGAATGTATGGTGTGGAGTCATGGGTGATCACCTCATCGGTCCCCATATCTCTGAGGGCCATCTGACTAGCCAACGCTATCTGCGGTTTCTCCAAGGTGAACTACCACCATTTCTGGAACATGTGCCACTCCTTGACCGCTGCAGGATGTGTTTCCAACATGACGGAGCTCCACCGCGACATATTCTGATAAATGGATAGGAATGGGACGACCAATCGCCTGGCCCACCAGATCTTACGCCCCTGGATTTTTTCCCGTGGGGACATGTAAAACAACTGGTGTATGCACAGGAGCCAGCCAGTCCTTGTCACCTTAGACAGCTCATCACCAAGACATGCCAATCCGTTTCGCCAGAGATGTTGCGACGGCCAGACGGTCCTTACAACATCGCGCGCACGGATGTCGTCAATTCGAGCAGGTGCTGCGTTAAACGATGTGGATAACTGACATCCTGCCACATGTTTCCTAGCTTCTATCAACCCAGCTCCCTAACAATGGCCTGTTTCAGGGCCAAATAAACAAATCAGTCTGTGAAAGATACAGGTATTTAGTATACAACCTTGCCATATTCCAGGCAACTGGCTTAAATATATACTTGCCTTCTAACCATCCAGCACTGTCCACCATCACACATCCTACCGCGCACAAGTCTTGTCAGCTACTACTACACTTGAGCTACGGCGCCCACTTCCCAGTCTATACTGGCCACACACCATCATCTCGAGATCATCGTCCAACACACCACCATACACAATGCAACGATACATTCGGTATTTTACAGGGTCAAATAAACAAACTATCCGCCTCTGTGGTGTAGTGGTTAGTGTGATTAGTTGCCACCCCCCCGGAGGCCCGGGTTCGATTTCTACCTCAGCCATTCTGGAAGTGGTTTCCCTACGTTTCCCACTTCTCCTCCAGGCAAATGCTGGGATGGTACCTAACTTAAGGCCACGGCCACTTCCCTCCATCTTCCTTACCTATACCTTATAATCTCCCCATCCCCCCGAAAGACCCCTGTTCAGCATAGCAGGTGAGGCCGCCTGAGTGAGGTACTGGTCATCCTCCACAGTTGTATCCCCGATCCAGAGTCTGAATCTCCAGGACACTGCCCTTGAGGCGGTAGAGATGAGATCCCTCGCTGAGTCCGAGAGAAAACCGACCCTGGAGGGTAAACATAATAAAGAAGAAGAAATAAACAAATCAATCCTTGGAAGCTATCAAGTATGTAACCTTACCACATCCCAGGCAACTGGCTGTTAAAAAGAATGTCTTATGTGGGATTCAAACCTCCTACCTCGAGCACTGTTCACTACTACGTATCTCCCTGGCCGCTTGCAATGTGAGCTACAGCCTATACAATACCGTGCTCCCGGTCTCTCCGTCCACCTCCTGATTTGGAGTACGTGTTCTGCGTATCTGTACTCGTTTTATGGATTCATTCGAGGTACCCATAATGAATTAACAGTGGCGCTCACGATTCCTGTTGTCTTCTAGCCCTAAACACACATCTCGTTATATTACTCTAGTTCAGTGAGAGGGACCGATGTCTTTCAGAATTGTAGTAAATGTGAAGGGATGCATACAAATCGATCGCAATGGGATGGTGGACCACACGGTATATTGTGTAGTATATTAGACATTTCGTGTAGGGCACAGCAAGATTGCACAATAGTATATTGGTTGATTTGAATTTCATGATATCGTCGCTTCACCGGTAAAACGTTGTATCCCACAATACTCTTCCTATCCATTATTCTCCTTAAGACTGGTCACGCCTCCCAGCCACATATGGATACGCAGTCCATCAGAACAATGTCCGTTGTGTTCGTTTTCCTATGTTGACGATTAAACGAAAATGAACCTTACATGCATTGTACACTAGGAGTGCGTAAATACGTAATGCAAATGTACATTCCTACAGTACGGTACTGTAAGGTTCATTTTCCTTTACACATGGGCATAGGAAAATGAACACAACAAAATTTGTTCTGATGGACTGCATATCCATACGTGGCTGGGAGGCGAGACCAGTCTTAAGGAGAATAACTGATAGGAAGAGCTTTGTGGAATACAACCTTTTACCGGTCGAGCGACGATATGTATTCACTGGTTAAGTGTAAGGCAGTTATAACCGTCTCTAACTTTGTCAGATAAAAATAAGTCTTCTCTCTATCTCTATATCTATCTACCTATCTATCTCTCTCTATCTATCTACCTATCACCGGACGATTTGGCCGTACGGTTAGGGGCGGGCAGCTGAAAGCTTGCATTCGGGAGATGGTGGGTTTGAATCCCGCTGCCGGCAGCGCTGATGATGGTTTTCCATGGCTTCCCATTTTCACACCAAGAAAATGCTGGATCTGTACCTTAATTGAGGCCACGCCCGCTCCCTTTCCACCCCTAAGCTTTCGTGTCCCATCATCGCCATAGGACCTATTTGTGTCCGTGCCACGCAAAGCAAGTTATAAACATTGTAACTATCTATCTTGGTCAACTCTCGTTCTCTTCTGACCCAATAGTATTAGTTTTGTGAGGCCGAAGGAGTCTTTCACATTCACGCCATTTGTGGCCCTTTAATTTTTTTTTCGCTGATACCTTTTTTCTCGAAGTGTATGATTTCTTTCATTTTTCATCGAATTAGTGTCAATAGAGGATGTTTACCCAGTTTTAGTTACTCTTTAAATGTTTTTTTTTTTACAATTTGTTTTACGTCGCACGGACACCGATAGGTTGTATGACGACGATGGGATAGGAAAGGCCTAGGAGTGGGAAGGAAGCAGCCGTAGCCTTAATTGAGGCACATGACAGGATTTACCGGTTGTGAAAATGGAAACCACGGAAAACCATCTTGAGGGCCGTCGACAGTGGAGTTCGAACCCACTGTCTCCAGGATGCAAGCTCACAGCTGCGCGCCCCTAACCTTACGGCCAACTCGCCCGGCCTTTAAATAGTTACCACCACCACTACTCTGCAGATCAGAGAATTCATACACGGAATCTACTATGGTCGTAAGATCTCACTGAAAGGGACAGCACTCAGGCGTTTTTTACTCGGAAGCGTGGGAAACTGTCAGGCGAGTCTGACACTCACGCAACGCTGCAATTCAAATTTTCTCATTTTACTCTCGATCTTTTCCAATACCGTCAGCGTTATGTTTGTGGGACGTAGAGAAGCTTTCAGTTACACCACGCCGTCCTGCGAGGAGTGGAGGGAGGAAAGGGTGATAGAGTTCATCCATGGTATCCTTTTCCTCTACCAGGTAACTAAACGGAGACCCCAGATGATCACAACTTTGCAGCATGCGGTGGCGACGACAGATCTCCTAGCTGAATTCTCCCTGTGGGTGGGGGGCATCCCCTGCCCTCGTAAAAGGGGACAAAGTGGGGCCCCCAGGGAGTGTGTGTTGCGGACCACTGCCCCTTAACTAAGACGCTTACTGTACGTCAGGCTCTTCACTTTCATTTATCCTATCCGACCTCACTTGGTTAACTCTTGTTCTTTTCCAACCTCGACGGTATTGTGTATGAACGCCTAGGGAGGGAGTCTTTCATTTCCACGCCCGTCGTGACCCTTATCTTTCTTTGGACAATAGCTCATTTTTCGAAGTGTTGGATCCCTTTTATTTTTTCCTCTCATTAGTGTTAATAAAGGGGGATTGTCCAGTTGTACTTCCTCCTAGACCAATAACTACCACCACTACCTCTCCCAGTCTGACAATTCTTCCATTTACTTGTCCCGGGTTCCTCAGTTTCAACTTTTCTGTCCGATTTGCCTTGTTCACTCCCAACCCGACGGTAATATGTTTGCAAGACCTTGCGAGTTTTACGCTTTCAGGCTTTCCGTGGCCTTTCTCTTTCTGTTTTCAGTATCTCCATTCCTCAAAGGACCGTTATACTTACTGTATCTCTGCTGAGATATATACAATCAGCTTTACGTCGCACCGACACAGGTAATTATTATGGTAACGATGGGATAGGAAAGGGCTAGGAGTGGGGCATTAATGCAGGTACAGACCCAGGGTTTTCATGATATGAAAATGGAAAACCATCATCAGGGCTGCTGACAGTGGGGTTCGAACTCACTATTTCCCGAATCCAAGCTGACAACTGCGTGACCCAAATCGCGCTCCCACTTGCTCCGTCTCTGCTAATAAAAGTAGGGATGTCCTTCTAGAAATTTTCCTTAAAACAACCACCACAAGGACGAGGTGGTTCGTCAAATTTGGAATCAATTAAATAAGGGTTTATGAAGTAATTGCAGGTTCTTTGTTCATCCGCGTAGATATAAACTCTTTTAATTAAGAAACTGCTGGAAAATACGGGTTCCCTGTAACATCTTAGAGTAGTCCATTGCATGATCTCGCTGTTGCCAACTTGTTGAGGCATATAAGGAATATCGTGGAGATTTCCTGAAATTTATACCATTAATTTGGCAGCAGAACATATTTATGTTCATCGTCACCTAACAATGTTTCGATTTCAGACTGTATGATTACGCAATTGTACTTCTCCTCAAAACCATAATCACCGCCACTGCCATCAATTAAATGTCCCAGAATGTATAAGCAATAATGTTAATGCATATGTTATTTCTCTTTTTTAATTTATTTATAATTTTCTTTACGTCATACCGACACAGGAAAGAGCTAGGTACGGGAAGGAAGCGATCGAGGTCTTTATAAAAGTACAGCGTAAGATACATTAAGGTGTATTTCTTCTTCTTCTTCTTCTTCTTCATCTTCTACTTCTGTTTAAGACGCCGTCTCCGAGCGGAGGATGGCGATCCACGTATCTTATCTTGACAGCGCAGAATAGATTGCCACTTCTGAAATACAGCAGTGCCATCTTCAAAGGTCTTTCAGCCATGAATTTCTTCTTCTCCCAACAGATCTCTTCCCCTGCATCTTTACTTCGATAATGCATCTTTCCTTCGATAATAAGTTGTAATAGCTGATACCTCTCATGATATGTCCTAAGTGTTGTGTTTTCCACTGTTTTATGGTGAACAGTAGTTCTTTTTGCTTTTTCATCGGACGAAGGACCTCGGCATTGAAATTTTCATTACCCAGGGTGTCCGCAAGAGACAGCGATACAGGAACATTTCGAAGGCGTCAATACGTTTTTCTATGATTGGATACAGAGTCCAGCTTTCACAACCAAATAGGAGAACAGAAAATAAATAGCAGCGGATCATACGAATTCGTAGATGGAGACTGAGATCTGACCTCACAAAGAATTTCTTCTTGGTAATGACTTGTTTCCTGGCCTACTCAATTCTAGATATTATCCACCGTTTGGAGTTACATTGGTCATCGAAGATGGTACCCAGATATTTGAGAGAAGACACTTGCTCAACTATTTTATCTTTTATTGTGAGATTTGTCCGAATTGCCTTCTTTGAGAACACAATCAGTTTCGTCTTTGAGGGGCCAACATATAATCTAAACTCTTCACTGTGCTGAACTAAGGAGTTTTTCATGCACTGAAGGGCAGGCATGTCATCAGCTATGACAACAGTATCATCTGCATATCTGATGTTGTTGATGATTTTCCCGTTAATATTGATCCTACCATAGTCTGCCAATTTTAAAGATTGCCTCTGAACAAATGTTAAACAACAGAGGTGACATTACACAACCCTGGCAGACGCCCTTGCTGATCGAAGCAGTTTCTGAAGTTCCTTGATCAGTTTTGACATTTGCAAACTGATTCTAGTACAGGTTACTGATTATACGTAAGTCACCGGAGTCAATACCTGTTGATCTCAGAATCTATATCATCTTATTGTGCCTGACACAATGAAAAGATTTCTTAGAGTCTATAAAATATGCATAGACATCAACATTCGTATCACTGCACCTCTGTAACAACACATTTAACGAAAAAGGTGCCTCACGTGTACCAACGCCATTTCGGAAACCGAACTGATTCTGTTCATTTGTCTGGTAATAACAATGGCGTGTGGCCTCTGGAGAGGCCTGGTGCAGGTCTTGTGATTTGACATCCGTAGGCGACCTGCGCATAGTGATGAGGATGAAATGATGATGATGAAGACGACACATACACCCGGTCCGCGTGCCAGGAGAATTAACGAATAATGGTTAAAATTCCCGAAACTGCCGGGGATTGAACCCGGGACCCCTGTGATCAAAGGCCACCACGCTAAACATTTAGCCATGGGTCCGGACATTTGCCTGGTGTGAAAATAGGAAAGGACGGAAAACCATTTTCAGGGCTACCGACACTGGGGTTCGAACCTACTAATTCCCGAATGCGATGTTGGATATTTAAATACGAACATGGACTTCCTTAATCAATGCTCATTTTCCGCTAAGTTTGAAGAATTTGTTGATTTACAGATAATTTATCATTTATGCAGGAATGACTCTTCTCCATGACATGTAAATAAAAATTCATATAATTAGCTTTTACCTGAATAAGTTTTCTCTAAAAATCTGTACGCAATTTTCTTTTCGTTCTGAATTAAAATTTGGAAAAAGTAACATACAGTACACACACAAGTGGAGATTTCAACATTGCATAACGTTAGGAATTGTATTTTTGAAATTTTGTGATTAAGTTAGAAACTTAAAATGGTACACTTAAGAGCAATTATTTGCTTTGGAACATAGCTTTCATAAACTTTCTCGCCCGAAATATTATGGACTTGCCTGAATGAACAAAGGCAAACAGGTCATGCATTCATGAATTTCTTCTTCTCAATCAGTTTACCCTTCATGGTTGGTTTTTCCCTTGGACTCAGCGTGGGATCCCACATCTACCGCCTCAAGGGCAGTGTCCTGGAGATTCATGAATTTGCTAATGTTTATTCCTGTACCACATGTGGATTTGGCCTTGCTTTAAGTCCAGATAGCCTTCCCCATGAAGAGGAATGTACTCACTAGAGCGAGTTTCTGTGATGGTTGGTAGTGTGGTGTGTTTTCCGAATATGAAGAGGAGATTGTTGGAACAAACACAAATTTCCAGTCCCCGAGCCGGAAGTATTGACCAGACATGAATAAATAATCCATTGCCTAGCCGAGAATCGAAATCAGGACCCTGTGAATCGAAGGTCTCAACGCTGGTCAGTTATCCAAACATCCACACTATAAATTTCCTAATTGGGATGCTAACTTTCAAAACTTAATATCTCCACTTTTATATTTTTTACAGGAGAACGTAAAAACTTGCAACATTTGAACTTCTACCGTAATAACTTTGAACAAAAATCAAAATTATAGTATCTGATCGGTATATTCATATATGCAAATACCAGGAAATCATTAGCTTTTATTCCATGATATTTACAGAATTCATCTGGATTTATTAACTTTTGAAATTAAAATGTGGATGCATTAAGTTTTGAAATACAAGGGCAGGGAGATATGAAGTTTCGTCACGAAGTATTATGTACTCAAGGAGAAAATAAAACAATTTATTAAGGAAATAATACATCCCATTACAAACAAATTATTTTTATCTCAAAAACACTTTCACAGTTTATAAAACACTGTTTTGGATTTCTGACTTTCTTTTATTTTTATAGTGTTTTGCTGAATTTGCTATGTCCGATTTGGTACCGAAAACCAAAGCACAAAGGAACTCGCTGGGAAATGTGTACGGCTTTTTAAATTCAAGGCAGCTGCATAGTTCTCACTGTTCATCCTCAACATTTACGTCCTCTTTCCCAACAGAAACATAGATTAGCTGGCGGTACCAAAACAAATTGGATTCTTTTCACCAGTCATTCTCATAATGATCTTAAAGCCATAACACGAGTAGTTTAGGCATACAGGAACATTGCAATGAGCAACAGTGCGAAAATAATACTTAACACTGACTTGTTTTGGTGTTTTTGTCTGAGACTTACCACCAGGACTACGTCGCTGAGGTTCATAAACGGCTAGAAATAGTGCCAGGGTTTGGTCATGAATTATCTTATCAAGTACTTTGTAAAATATTGCAATTTTCTTCGCTATGTCGGCATTTGTTACAGTTGTGGTGAAGAGTTACGCGGGGTCTGGCAGGTGCGGTATCATTAGATGTTTGTTGGGATTGTAACAATACGCTCCAAACATTGTTGGAAAAGCCTTGCAAGACAGGTAAAATACATTAATATTTGAAATTCAAATGTTTCGAGAGCCATCTCAAAAATAATGGATGTATTAAGTTTTGATCGCAACAAACATGCACATGGAGATATCAAGTATTGATTAAAAGCATCATATTCCGGATGTATTTATGATGGAAAATATTGAGTTTAGGTACAAAATAGTAATAAGACTCGACTAAACTCAAGAAACCAAGCATAATTCGACATAAAACAGGATTTTGAAATTTTTGGAGATATTGTATTTTGAAAGTTAGCTCCTCAATTATTTGCCAATAGCCATGTCAAAATTTTAAGAGAACTGAGGCACTTTCTCGTCCTCCCAATAACGTTTAAAATTTTAGCGACACAGAATAGTTAATGCTTCTGTTTCACAGCGTTTGATTTTGCACAAATTAATGAGAGGACGAAAAAACGGCTTACGAAAAATGAAGATCGACGAATGATTCACAGAGGTGTTTACCCATATAGTGCCGGAATGACAGCTCCCTATGTGGACCAGTAATAGTGTGTCAACCTCCTAATTTCAAGATCTCGGATTCGAATCCGGTAGAGGTAGGTGGATTTTTGAAGGGTTGAAAAAAATCCAAATACCACTTAATATCGCACGATGTCGGCATATGAAGGATTTCTGGAGTCATATTTGGTGCAGACCTGACTAAATTATTTCAAAACGAAGTCATCGGACGCACAAAAGTGATCTACATGTTACCCTGACACTTTGCAGTAATACGAAATATCGAAACCGACAGTCAGGCAGCGTAGGTGACGTCAGATTTAAATGACTGCACACGGTAGCTGAGGCCGTACTATTATTTTGAATGTATTTGATTTATATTGTTTTATTTTTATTATTTATTTATTTATTTATTTAATAAGTTTACAGTCCAGGGTTCGTTATTACACTCGGACTATGCGAGAGATCCCACTCCTACTGTCTCAAGACCAGTGTCCTGGAGCGTGAAACAACTGGGCAGGAGGACTAACCCCTCTCCCAGGCGGCCTCTCTTATGAAGAACATGAGCCTTGTGAGGGGATGGGGCGATTGGAATGTACATGTAAGGAAGAGGGAAGGAAGCAGCCGTGGTCTTAAGTTAGGTAACATCCCATTATTTAGCCTGGCTGCCGACAGTGGGCATCGAACCCACTATCTTCCGAATGCAAGCTCACAGCTGCGCGCCCTTATCGGCACGGCCATCTCGGTCAGTACCGGGGACTCCAACCCACCGTCTTCCGACTGCAAGTTCAGAGGTATGCGCCGCTAACAGTGTGGCCCACTCACTTGGTATATGATGATTATGATTATGATTATTAGTATTAGTATTAGTATTAGTATTAGTATTAGTATTAGTATTAGTATTAGTATTAGTATTAGTATTAGTATTAGTATTAGTATTAGTATTAGTATTATTACAGTAAGGGAAGAGCCTCCGTTGCTCAGGCGGCAGCGCGCCGGACTCTCACCGCTGGTTTCCGTGGTTCAAATCCCGGTCACTCAATGTGAGATTTGTGCTGGACAAAGCGGAGTTGGGACAGGTTTTTCTCCGGGGACTCCGGTTTTCCCTGTCATATTTCATTCAGGAACACTCTCCCACACGTAAAAATGGATACGACTTCAGAATGATGTTTTTATTGTAACTTGTTTCTATGACGAGGTATAACTTGTCTACCGAAGTTACGCTATCAATATCAACAGCGGAAAATCTATGACTTAATCTGATAACGAGTGTGTTCATACGCCATTTTTCCGTAAACAAAGAACGTTTCAGAGTAATTGTGTCCTCAGTGATGACGTAGAACGAGGTGTAATATGATGGCCATGCGATGAGGCACGGGAGAGTGAGTGCCTGAGCGACGGTCAAGTGTTGATGTATCACATTTCAGTAACCATGACAACCCCACTTCAGGTGCATGCTGGGAGCTTTAAGCTCACCCTATGATATCACTGAGGTTTTATAAGGGCTATTAAAGTAAACAAAAGAGTGGTTGAATGGGCGGCTAAATTTCTAGAAAATAGAATTCCGAGAATTAGAGTAGGTGAAGCAGTATCGGACCCTGTAACAATTAAGAGGGAGAGGCAGTATTCTTGGAACTTGTGTTTTTATATCATAATAATTGTGCCTCCGAGAAACGCTACGCGAATTAGTTCAGCTAATTAGTTTGGCCGGTAAGGTTTCGTCATCAAAGCAGCAACATTGTGCGACTAATGAAGAATAATTTTCGCTCTTGATATATGTGCTGCGGGTCAGTATTTCACCTATAGCATGGCGGTTTTCGCAGGCGCAACGACGATATATACATATATAAATGATACCAGGAAACAACTTTTTTCAGATAATGATATAATGTACAGAGGGTTGTAAGTTTCACCAAGAAGAGCATTCTTTTTAGTTTTAATGACTGTGTTGATGCGGTTAAACATCTAAGGAGAATCACTGTAAGTACTTAGGTATTAGTTAATAAGGAATGATCTTCATTGGTGAATTCACATTAACAAGGTTCTAAGGTTACAAACCCCTTAATTTGACTATGAGAGTATTTAGAGGTTGTAGTATGGATGTAAGCGTCACAGTCATTGGCTGAATAGTCAGCATTGCAGCCTTCAGTTCACAAGGATCGGGGTTCGATTCTTGGCTGGGTCGGCGAATTAATAGCGTTTGATTAATTCTTCTGGATCAGAAAATGCGTGTTTATGTTTGTCCCAACACTCTCTTCATATTCCTACAACACACCACACTACCAACCACAACAGAAACACGCAATTGTGATTACATCCCTCCACATAGGGTTGGTGTCAAAAAGAGCAATCGGCCGTAAAACATGGCCAAAATCAAATGTGCTACATAGTTTGCATCCGTGACCCCTCAAGTGTAGGAAGAGTGGTAGAAGAAGAAGAAGAAGAAGAAGTATGGATATAAAGGAGGGGCATATAAGTAACTGGCAAGACCCCAATTTCCCCCTGTGGAATGGGGGCAGTAGAATAACACCCACGGTATCCCCTGCCTGTCGTAAGAGGCGGCTAAAAGGGGCCCCAGGGGCTCTGAGCTTTGGAGCGTGGGTTGGCGACCACGGGGCCCTCAGCTGAGTCCTGACATTGCTTCCACTTACTTGTGCCAGGCTCCTCACTTTCATCTATCCTATCCGACCCCCTTAGTCAACTCTTGTTCTTTTCCGACGCTGTTAGGTTTGCGAGGGCTAGGGAGTATTTCATTTTCACGCCCTTCGTGGCCCTTGTCTTTCTTTGGCCGATACCATTTTTCGAAGTGTCGGACCCCTTCCATTTTTTCTCTCTGATTAGTGTTATATAGAGAATGGTTGCCCAGTTGTACTTCCTCTTAAAACAATAATCACCAATCAAGACCCCAATTAGAGTCTGGTTTCAGTGTATGAGACCCCCATCAGAATTACTTGATACAAGAACTGGAAACGAATCAAAGAAAAGCAGCACGATTGGTTTTGCGTGATTTCCGACAAATTAGTGTTCTTACGAAAATGTTTCACACATTGTGATCAGAAAACTTGGAACTAAGGAGATGAGGTGCTCGATCACGGGAGATGTTCCGATCTTTCGTGGAGCTTTCATAATTACACAAGGTCCATGAAATCTGGGGGCTAGATTTTCCGAGAAAACAAAACTATTAACCATGATCTGATCTCCAACTTTTAAATTGGTGGGAATTCGTCCGCGGTCATACCTCGTTTTTACTCTCCTATGAGAGGTTTTAAGATTATTTCTACCTTTCCTTCATAGATCCCGAATATGTTCTGGAACTATTGTCTCCGGTAAAAGCTAGTTGATAGGCCACAAATTAGACAATGGATTGTTTGGAACGATTCTGCACGTACGTGAAATTGGTGAGATCTTCTGGGACCCATGAACGGCCGAATTAAAGGCCAAAGATAACCAATATAAGGATGTATCCCAACGAGAATGTTCTTCGTTGTGGAAGTCCACAAGTGCTGATCGAAGATTTCGATTAACTCGTTCAGCCAGAGATCACTAGCATGTAATAGGCAGAAGTTGTGACGTGTGAAATAGAGAGATCAAAACATAACTTACGAAATAGGTTAGAAGTAAAATCTTAGCATTATCGGAAGCTATATATTGGCATGGTCCTAGTGATGCAAATATTAAATTGAGTCAAGAAATATTGGTTTGTGCAGTGTCCATCCAATTAGGAAACAACCATAGAAACGGGTTAAAACAGTCCACACACACACCGGTATTAATTTATTGCGATTCCCTTTTGACTGAGGGAAGGATGCCACATAATCAATATACCGTCGCTCCATGGTGCGAGAAGTTTGGCTGGTGATGATAACAACCCGACTTTGGTAGGCAATGAGGGCTTGCTAATCAGACAGGTTATAGACGCCTTCACAAGTTCTTTAATTTCGTTATCCATTGCCCTCCAAATGAATAGTTCCCCTATTTTTCTCTGGTTTTGATGATGGCCAGAACCCCCACTAATGGTGTCTCATGATACTATTCGAAGATCGTTTGTACTAAAATGGATGGAATGACAATCTACATATTTTGGTCGTGACATGAATGGCAATATAGGTCCCCATTCTTCAGCAAATATGGGACAAAGTGTTCCCCAGGAGAAACGTCAATGATGGGAGCGAGAATAGGATCTTCACGTTGATACTTAGCAATATTCTGGTATAACATAGCGTCATCAGTAAGAATAGCATTTATACCAGAATGTGTGGGAAGAGAAAGCGGAGGGACTTCTTAGGAATCAGAAGAAATTATCGAATCACCAGAGAAAACTCTACTTAACCCGTCCGCGACCACAATCTCTGAACATCGAATGTGTCGCACCTCGAATGGGAAAGAATAATTTCGAATTGCCCAGCGAGCAATTCGCCAATTCGTCGAGGCCTAGCTAGCACCAAACTTAGAACCTGATTATCGGTCTCTAGTTTGAACTTGACATGTTCTAAATACAGGCAGAAATGAAATGAAATATCGTATGGCTTTTAGTGCCAGGATATCCCAGGACGGGTTCGGCTCGCCAGGCGCAGGTCTTTCTATTTTACGTCCGTAGGCGACCTGCGCGTCGTGATGAGGGTGAAATGATGATGAATACAACACATACACCCAGCCCCCGTGCCATTGGAATTAACTTATTAAGGTTAAAATCCCCGAACCGGCCGGGAATCGAACCCGGGACCCTCTGAACCGAAGGCCAGAACGCTGACCGTTCAGCCAACAAGTCAGACAATACAGGCAGAATTTTTCGAAGGCAAAAAGCACAGCAAGTACCTCTAATTCATATACTGAATATTTAGCCTCTTGAGGTAACAAGGTACGAGAAGCAATGGTGAGGGTCTGCCTTCCGAGTTCAGATTCCTGTAGAAGAACCGCTGCGACAGCAGATAAAGAGGCATCGGTCTGCAGTATGAACTTGCTGGAAAAAGCCTGGATAGGCAATACAGGGACATTGCAGAGGACATTTGAGATTCTCAAAAGCGGCTTCTTAAGAAGGACCCCATTCGAATTTGACACCATTCCTACGAAGATGATTCAGGGGTGCAGCCCGGTTAGCAAAGTTTGAAATAAACTTTCTGAAAAAGTTTACCATACCGATGAACCTATGAAACGATGAATCCTTTAACATCTTTAGGTTGCATAACTCACGGATTGCTTGAGTTATAGATTGATCCACGGAAACTCCATGCCTTAAGGGTGACATCGATGGATTTCCAAAAGACGCCTTCAACAACCTGACGGTCAAGCTTGCTTTATGAGGGCGTTTGAGTACTTCCTCCAGATGAGCTAGGTGTTCTTTGAAAGTATCTGTACCGAGCTCGATAGCTGCAGTCGCTTAAGTGCGGCCAGTATCCAGTATTCGGGAGATAGTGGGTTCGAATCCCACTGTCGGCAGCCCTGGAGATGGTTTTCCGTGGTTTCCCATTTTCACACCAGGCAAATGCTTAATTCTTAATTAAAAATACCATTTTTCTGATATAATGGATATAATACTTCCGGTATCTAAGAGGGTGGTGACAGGTTCATTGTTTATTTAAATTTTTAGGGAATGGCACAAATCCTGGAGAATCAGGAACAATTTTCAGACATTTTATAGGACATTCAAAGATAGACGGTCTTTCTTCCTCAATATATGAACTCGAATAACCTGATTTAAACTGGGTTGAGCCTGGAGACACTGACCGGGAAGAAGACTCAGCCGGGCACTCTTGTCAAATTCTATTACTATTATCGCATGAAGTTGAACAAGAAGGCGCAGCACTCGACGAATTACATTTCTTTGCCAAATGCCTAAATGAACTACATTTAAAACAGCCTGAAGAGGCAGAAGAATTATTTTTAGAACTTTGGAATTTAACAGTTGGTACTTATTCCTTACGTGGTCCGCAGACCCGTAAGCATAATATTTACGCAAAGAGAAAGGCGAGAGTCATTAGAACAAGGTGGTGCATAGCGCGCAATTCTTAAGGTGTCGGCATATTTCACTCCCTCCGCAGAAACAGATATGGCCTCAAGTTCTCTAAATTTTTGAAGAAGGGAATCAAAGCACAAATAAGAGTGATAAGATGGAGAAATTCCTTCTATTATGGTCTGGTGTGAAATTTAATATACTGAACAAATTCAGCTAAATTTTCATCTTGCCTCTGAACTCTGAAATAGTATTTCTGAATTAAAGAGGACAAGGCTGTAGTAGGAATAAAGTTAGCTAGCAGATGTGCACGGAATCATCCAATGGTGATCCTTTCCGATATAGCTTTAAGAATCTTGTCTGACAAAACACCGACAGTGCAAGGATAGATGATTTGCGATATTTGAGAGTGCGAAATAGCAAACACCAAAGCATGATCTTGGAATTCTACTAGGAATCTTAGAAGTGAAATTATTTCATTCGTGGCGTTGACCGAAAAAATTGACATTCCTTTAAGCAACATGGCTGTATGATGTAGAAAACGACTAAAATATAGGGAAAATACAGGTGAGGCAACCGGAGGGCTAGGTGTTTCAAAAGCTGCATTGCTGATGAAAAAACGTGGGAAGTTTTTGTGGATTGCCCACGGTATTAACTACCTGTTCAGATGGGGCAGACGCATGCTGTTGTTCAACAGATTCCAGACTATCCGAAAACGTATTATGTTCCTCGTCAACATTCACAGTTAATGGGGAAAAATAATAACTCTTCCCACCAACAAACCCAGACAACAATATTGATTCGACTTATTAGGTAGCCTAGAGATATGTAGACATAATGAGTTAGTCATACAAGAATGTTCTTCGCTCAGTTACGAGACAACAGATCACCTGTTCTGTTATAAAAATGAAACATCCGAACCTGAACACGTTTAAGTAGGTTACCGGGTTCACCTTTCAAAAAAATAAGAACAGAGGCAAGATCCGCGATATTAATGGTGATCGTGGACAATAACTCACAGATTTCCTTCCCAACATAAACTAGGTTAGAAATGTATAACGTTAGAGAATCCAAAATCTTGATGCATCGGTTGCAACCGTGTCACCTTTCCACTTGCCAGCTCGTAAATGATCTCTTCCTTACCACGGAACAAGAACGTCTCTGGCGCTAGACATGATGGAAAGTAACTTTGAAGAAATTAGAAAAACAGGAAAACTGAAAAACATCTAGTGTTCGAATGCCGAATATAGTGAAAATAGTCAAAAGGGACTTTGTTTGGACCTATTCAACCACGTTCTGCTACCACTTGTTACGGATACTTTTTGGCTCGAAGAGGAATAGGAAGCGCCTGAGTTGAATGGCTGGACAGGGTATCACTTAGAGCAAACAATTTCTTCAACAAAATTTGGAAATTTTCACTGTTTTCCTTCCTTAAAATTCAGAAGGAGCAAAACAACGAAATAACAAGGAACAGTTGAAATATTAGCAACGAGCTCCTCACCTCCAACAGTGCATAGGACTTAGAAGTCCTAAATCAGGTACAAAATAATTTGGGAGAGACTTCCAGTAGTTAACTTACATACGAAAGAGCATAATTACACGCGAAAGGTACAAAAGGGCGTAGTTGCTCCGAAAATGTACAATTCAGATTAGTATCATCTCTAAGATACAAGAAAGTAGCCTCAATCAGGCAATCAGTTGCTTTTCAAACCTTAATTACACACGACAACCCCTAGGGTGATCCCACTTCATAGTATTCATAAACATGTTACGCAATGGTGGCTTATCTATTACAAAGTTCCACGTTTAATTGAACCAAAACGTAGACACGATTACCCAAATAAATATAAAGGATATACAGGGGTATAATTAGCCATACTACAAAGCCTCAAGAATAAAAAAGGAAACGTTACAAACAACAGGCCGTTAACAATATGCAAAGAGGCGAAACACTAGCACTCCTCAACGAACATTCTGGAAAAGATGAGAACCTGAGTGAGCATAAGGCCCAATGACACAGAGGCTAATCCCATACTACAAAGGGTGAAAAAATGGGAGAACAATTTAAAGCCGAGATAAGATTTCGAAAATTTAATGGTTGAAATGTTTAGTCATCCAGCTCAAAAGCTGAAGGGGAGAGATCTGAGGGTCACCTCTCGTGCTCCCTTACACTAAATCTATTACGACATGGTCACATGAATATAGCGACAAAGTAATTGGAGACAATTATTCACACTGCAACGACGATAGTTAAAACTGACAGCAAGCCAAAATCATGGTTCGATACTACCTGCTACAGAACTCGACAAGAGGTCTTACACTATCTTCATGTTGTTAGATATTCCCCAACAGATGTTACTCTTCATGATTACCGTATTCTGAGAGACGAAAGGAATATAAGAATCTCATTAAACTCAAAAAGGCAGAGTACTATGAGAAAATAGGTAAGGAACAAATTGAAAAGTCTAAAAGTCAACCATACAGTGTACTCAGACCAAGAATACCGAGATTCCCTCGTGACATTCCGATGGAAATCTGGGTTGAACACTTCTCCAAGGTCCTCCGACCTAACGATACAATACCTGCTAAGAGATTTGACAAGATATTGGAATTTGATAACTCTCCCCTATTCACACACGACGATGTAAAAGATATAATCAACAAGCTGAATATGAAGAAAGCTTGCGGACCAGATAACATTTACAATGAACGCATAAAGAGTCCGGCTCCTGTTCTTCTGGAATCGTGGACTCTTCTGTTCAATGGATGCCTATGACAGGGTTGTATTCCGGATCACTGGAGAACCTCTACTCTAAAGCTCTTGTACAAAGGGAAAGGGGATCCTTGTGATCCTGATGCTTACAGGGGTATCGCCTTGGAATGTACTCTTTTGAAACTATTAACCGAACTTACAGCAGGAAGGCTAAAAACTCTATTAGAAAGTCTTCCTGAGGAGCAATTTGGCTTCAGAAAAGGTCGATCGACTATTCATGCAATTCAGTGTTTACAAAATGATATTCACGAGGCTCTCCGATTTAAAAGAGGGAAGTTGATTACGGTATTTGTGGACTACACTAAGGCTTTCGACTCAATTAACCGAGTAAAACTGATGGATAAATTAACTAATTTATTGGGTGAGAACAACCCTTTAGTTCGTATAATTAATAACATTTTGGCAGAAAACAGACTTCAAATTAACGTCTCTGTATCCACATCTACAGGAATTGATCAGACAATTGGGGTATTACAAGGGGATCCCTTGAGTCCTAAATTATTCAACATTACGACCATGATGTGATGAAAGCAATTAAGACGAATGGATTACAAACCTACATCTATACTGATGATATGGTCCTCGCTTCAGCTTCTAGAGATGCACTTCAGGAAGCCTTCGACAAGTTACTAGTTTGGGCTCGAATCAACGAATTGAATATAAACAAAAAGAAAACAGTAATGATGACGTTCAAACGAGGTGGGAGACGCAGTGAGTCCGAGACCATTACATACGAGGGTGAAGAGCTGGAAACAGTAAACAAATATAAATATCTAGGTATAACGTTTCAATCTCACGGAACAACTTTCACTATCCATGTTAAGGAGAGATTGTCGGCAGCGATTTTTGCTATTCATGATATTCATCACCTGCAAAAGTTATCTCTGAGAACTGCACTAGCGTTATTTCAGATGAAAGTAAAACAAATAATCACATATGGACTTCATTTAATATGGGAACATCTCACTAAATCAAATTTGAAAAATATCTAGAAGCTTAAGGCTACTTTTCTGAAAAGGGTGCTTTGTGTTTCTAAGTGGACACCGTCCAGACTGGTCTATGAATTATGTCGAGAACCAATGTTCTTGGAAGACCTGAGATTCAACCTGTCACTACCTTCAACGACGCCTTATCACGAACTACTACAAGAGCATTATCGGAATAAAGCAGAGATTTGGAGTGACTTTTACTCTACTGACGCTATGCTCAGCAGAGAGTGGTCAGTTTCCAACTGCGAGTTACGTCATCTTGTTACTAGATTTGCGGTACATGGTTTTCACCATAACGTTTGCCGCACAACCAAGTTTCATACACCTACCGTGAACTATGTATGCTCTCTCGGCGATAATACTTGTGATCGTTACCATCTCGATAAGTGCCCGAAGAGGAAGTCTTTGGAAGAATTATGCGACTAGTTATTATTCATTCCTTATTTATTGTAACATATGGCCATTGGCTGCAATAAATTCTATTTGAATACAGAGTCCGACGACTGGTCACATGGTGCTACATTCAGCCCGAAAAGAAACATTTACATGTTAGATATTTGGAAAACTGCTGAAACCTTCCCTTCGAAATATCTGTAGGCACGATAATATAAATCTTGCCATTACCTTGTAGCCCTGGATCTTCTTCAAGCCAGCAGCACCCTGCACCCTAGATCTCTCTGGCCTCCATCAAATCGCACTCCCAACATTTGGAGGAAATCTGACAAGATGACCCTAAAGTGAGCTTCTTAAATAGTTCCGTAGGGGAAGTTCCAGACTAAATTAAAATACTTAAGGGCTAAATTTATATGCACACTCCGTTGTTTGATTTGCTAGAGAACTTATTTACAAGCATGTGATAGGCAGATTACAATAGAGAAAGAAACAGGTGAAATGTTGAAAACTTTGGTACATAAAGAAAAAATCCTTAGGAAAAACGTTTTAACAACTACAAAAGCGAAACTATCTTCAGCAATTAGTTTGTGTAGCACAATTAGATGTTTCTATAAAATATATGGGAGAGCCATCTAATCGTCGAAGAAGAAAGTTTGAAAGTTTTTAAAAGTTCTGGTTCACTGACATAGATAGTCATAGAGAAAGCGCGCAGTTTAAGTAACCGGCGAAAGTGTGTCTCTGGTATAATAATAATAATAATAATAATAATAATAATAATAATAATAATAATAATAATAATAATAATAATAATAATAATGTTAATAATTGTACCGGTTGGTACACCTATACGCCGCACATTTGAATGTTCCGCCTTAAAGTACTCCTCTACTGGAGAATCTCTGAACTTTAAAAACCAAATCAACTCAACTGTTTCTCAGAAGATGTCACTGTGTGTATTTCGAATTGTTTTGTATTTCATTGATCAAAAAGTCTGGACATTCTCTCACAGATGTATCTACCACAAACTATGATCATGCACCCTGGTGCGAAGTGAAGGAACTTTTCTTGAATATAACCTTTATTTAAAATTTAAGTTCATCTTTCGGACTTGTAGTTATACCCATTCCAGCCCGCACCTTCTTTCACCTCTGCTGATCCACCAAAACACGGTAACAATAATAATAATAGTAATAAACATAAAGCGTATGTGATTGATCAATTACCAGGTAAGTGTTGAAGAGTATGGGAAACAGGGGCATAAAAGGGGTAGTTTACCTTTATAATGAGAAGGAAGAGGATGGCCGCATGACTTTATTTCGACGGTAATGATAATAAGTGAGGTAAAGAAAAATATCAAGAAATGTGAAGAATTTACCAGCTTAATTTATTATGCAGCCCATGTATTAATGAGAGTGCTGGGAAAGCTAGACAGGTGGATTGCAGGGGAACATTTCTCAATTGCGTAGAAGTAACCGACTATTGTGGACTATAAGTTAGAAATATGTAAGAAATGGAGAAATGTATACGCTACTTGCAATAGACAATATTTGTAGATTTGGTACAAGCTGATGGACATACTAAAGATGTAAGGAATAGACTGGACGGAGAGAAGACTGATCAAGAACCTGTGTTTATACTTCAACAGAAAGTAAGACTGCAGATTGTGAATGAGGTGATGGAGGAAAGCAAGATTGGAAAGGGGTTAGGAAAGATTGTGGTCTCCCTCCTTTGTTGTTTAACATTTAGGTTGGGAGAGATTATTGAAAATTATCTTGGTGGATAAAGAATAGAGTTAATTAGATTTTATGATAGCACGAACAATATTAGATATGCAGACGCCACCCTAATTATATGTGCCACCGTTGTGTAAAATTGTGTGATATTTTAGGACAGCTCAGTAGAATTCATCTCATTATATAATGTAATAAAGACCTATCAAACATGAAGGTCCCTCTACTTAATTAAATAATCAATACATAGGAGTATAAAGTCAGTTCACATACCTCGGGAGCACCATAACAGACTATATGACCCTGAAAAAGATATCACACGCTGTGTTGAGCTTTCTAGATCATCTTTCCAGAAGATAAAGCCATCCTTTGTGATGATAATCTAAACCTCAAACTCATTCAGGGACTGCCTGGCCGAGGCGGTAAAGGCGTGCTCGGTTCGAATCCCCGTCAGGAAGTCGTAAAATTTCAGAAACGGAATTTCCTCTTCCGGAGGTGCATATGGCCCTGAGGTTCACTCAGCGTACACCAAAAATGAGTACCAGGTTAATTCCTGGGGGCAAAGACGGCCGGGCGTAGAGCTAACCACTCTACCCCATTACGTGCCGAGGTTAACAATGGTGGAAGCCTTTCTCCAAGGGCCTTCATGGCCTGTACGCAGGTGACAAACTCATTCAAAAGCTATTGAAATACTACCTCTGGTTAACACTGCTTTATGGAGTAGAGACCTGGACTGCCAAAGCTTTCTTCATGAGCAGATTAGAGACCTTTGAATGTAGTTGAGAAGGACAACGCTCTGCATACACCGGGCTGTGTTAAGGAGAGCTGTTACAGAGATAGAGCTATTAAACATCATCAAAGCCAGGAAAACATAGTATTCAGGCCATGTTCTACTACGTAAAATGTACAGACTTCTACGCTTGATGTTACAAGGCAAAATAGAAACCAAGCGAGGAGCTGGTAGACCACCGACATCATGACTCCAAAATATCAAGGACGGAATTTGAATCAACAAGACCAAACGTTTATTCAGATTAGCTTAAAAAAGGGATTGTTTTCTCCAGGGTGATCGGCAGCGTCTGAGGGAGATCACATATGACACTAGAAAAAGAAGACATGGTGCTTTTAGCCGAAAGTGAACGGACTCTTATTTTAATGTTATAGGATCTGAACGAAGCTTGGGAACATGAAATGAGTATTAAAAAGAACAAAAAAAGAGTAGGGAATCATAAGGGGAGGGAAGGGGCCTACCATAAAGAAGAAAGGCCATGAAAGAATTGGACATGCGCCAGCTTTCAACTACCTTGGCAGTGTAATAACTGAATACCTAAAATGCCACCAGGAGATGAAAACCAGCATTGGTGTTGCTAAGGGAGCCTACAACAGTAAAAGGAGTCTCTTGTGTGGCAGCTGAATAGAGTACTGAAGGGAAACTTATCAAGTGCTTTGTCAGGAGTGTGGCACTGTATGGAGCACTGTATGGCACATGGACGCTCTGAAAGGAGAGTGGAAGTATTTATGATGTGGCTGTTTGGAGGATTGGAAATGATAACGTGGATAGATGGAGTGAGAATTGCGGAGGTGTTTGAAAGAGTAGGAGAAACGAGAAAACACCTACAAGTTATAAGAAAAAGGAAGAGAAACTTATCAAACTTAAATACTTAAATACTACAAACTTAAATATTCAGTGTCTTACTACTTAGGAAACCGCTTTACCTGATTACATCAATTTACCCACTGAACATAAAATCAGAACTTTCTTTCTTTCTCAATTCGTTTACCTCCAAGTTTGGTTTATCCCTCGGACTCAGTGAGGGATCCCACCTCTACCGCCTCAGGGGAAGTGTCCTGGATCGTTACTTTTGGTCTGGGATACAACTGTGGAGAAGGATCAGCATCTCGTACAGGCGGCCTTCTCACCTGCAATGCTGAACAGGGAAATTCAGGGTTTGGAAGATTGGAAGGGATAGCCAAGGAAGAAGGATGGAAGCGGTCGTAGCCTTAATTTAGGTACCTGCCGACATTTGCCTGGATGACAAGTGGGAAACCACGAAAAACCACTTCGCGAATGGCTTCTACTCAGTAGACCTCCCTAGGCTGATGTACCCCGTTAATATCAGAACTACCCTCTTTAAAACACCTTGATTTCCATTTACCTCAGTACGCAAAAAAGAATAGAACTGCCTTTGTTGCTTACCCTTTGTATCAAAACCCCAATTTCTCGAACTTCCCTGATAAATTATTCCAATCCGTAATTCCTCTTCTTATAAACTTTAATTGCATGACACAGGCAAATAAATAAAGTTCTTGGGAGAGTTGCGGTAAGTTGAGTGATTTGATTTTAAGATTGCTAAGAAGAGTTTCACCGTTTTCAATTACAACTGAAAGGCCTCCATGTAAGGTTTGTTTGTTTGTTTGTAATCAACTGTAGCATGTTCAAGAGCACTCCTTGGAGTATCATGTGTACTTCAGAAGGACGCCACTCTCTGAAGTTTTCGCTTTGTTACTCGTATCTCCTTATTTTCAGAGCAAACGTTTTAGAAATAACATTTCATTTCGAGCAGACCACTCACTGTGCACAAAGCCATGAGAGGATGAATCATGTGAACTGTAACGTCCATCACAGCGTAAAGTGAAATTTATTGAAGTGAAAACAGAGAGATTGTTTATAGAAATATTTGGAAAACGAGGTGGGGGATTCAGTGGCGTAAGTAAGGGGGGATGAGGCGGATATATGCCCCCATGAGGTGCTTTTACTACTTATTATAAATAGATACTGAAACATAATAAAATAATGATATACACTCATTTTCAAAAACATCCGTTTAAAATGTATTTTATTACTTGTATTATCATTACTATTCGTATACTCCACCCCCCTTCGGTAAGAGTCTCCCTGGATCAGGCGACAGTGCGCTGGCCTCTTACCGCAGGGTTCCATGGTTCAAATTCCTGTCACTCCAAGTGAGACTTGTGCTGGACGTGATAGGTTTTCCACCGTGTATTCCAGTTTTCCCTGTCATCATTCATTCCAGCAACATTGTCCTATATCATTTCATTTCATTTGTCAGTCATTTAACTTTGCCCCAGAAGAGTGTGGCAGGCTTCGGCAGCCAGCAAAATTCCTATCCTGGCCGCTAGATGGAGGCTCCATTCATTCCTTTCCTGACCTGGTTGAAATTAGAAATAGGCTATGGATTCCCATTGTTATATCTCATTCCCCGCCTATGGTAGTTGAGGTCTATTTACTGGCATTCGCATTGCTTCTACTTACTTGGGACGGACTACTCAACTTCATCTTTGCTATCCGACCTCCTCTGGTCAACTTTTGTTCTTTTCCGACCCCTACGTTATTAGGTTTGCGAGACCTAGACAGTCTTTCATTTTCATAACATTTGTGGCCCTTTTCATTCTTTCTCCGATACCTTCCCTGTTTGAAGTGTCGGAACCCCTCCACTTTTCTTCTGATTAGTGTTAATGGAGGATGGTTGCCCAGTTGTACCTCCTCTTAAATCAATAATCACCCCCTCCAATGCTCTCGGGAGAATTAATTTAGATTTAAAGTTTGCACGGAGTATTGACTTCGGCCCCTTACCATGCATTTAACGGACCCATTGTTTGTCAAGTTTCTATTGATGATGTGCAAAATTAGTTTAGAATTAAGAAACAGAGTGCCATCTATAACATAACATTTAAAACCCACACTGACTACACGCAACGCCTATAACACGCTGCGTGAACTAGGTCGAAACTTACGGCACTGATTGCGACAGAGCCCCCTTCGTTTTTTGTTTTGTAACGGGACGAATGCCAGTGGAAAACAAAACGCTTTTAATTTTCCCTTTGGAAAAATAAGTAAATAAGCTCACCGGACAAAAAAATAGTCGTGCCTGGAGAAATCGCTACAAACATGATTTAATACCGTGTAACTCCGCCTCTGGACTTGATACCGTCTAGATTCAGTTAGGAAGTGAGTCCACAATGCTGTGCAGGTATGTCGCATCCAGGTTAAGCCACTCGCTGAAGATTTGATCGCGCAATTCCACCAATTCAGGGATGCTGATTTCGCCGTTCCACCCGCTGTTCCAAGATGTCCCTCAGATTTTCAATTGAGATCAAGTCAAGTGATTTTGAAGGCCAATCGAGACGCAAAAGGACGGGGGAGTGTTCCTAAAACCAGTAACATAAACTTCATTGTTGACATCTTGAAAATTGGGGTATCAATAGCACACTCATCAGGCAGATGTTGACAGTTAGACAACGCCTGATCATCCACAATGTTTAAATTAACATGTTCGTTTATGTTAGTGGACACCTCAGCGAGTGGGTCCAATCCATGATACGAAAAACACTCACAAAATATCACAGACCTACCTTGGACTTGAACCTGACCTTGCACATATTAAGTATCAAATGCTTCATTTGGTCTTTGGTGAACTCGACGACGTGCATCATTGGAATACTGGCTAAAACGTGATTCGACAGACCACACTACGTTCCGCCAGTTAGGTACTGTCAACGTTTGATGATTTCTAGCCCATTGAAGAGCGCAGCTTTATGCGCCAGCGTCAGCAATGGCCTATTTTGAGGTGACTGACTACAAGTGTTCATTGCTTGCAGTTTCCGTCGCAATGTGCTCTCTCTAACAGGTTGGGATGGACCTTCGTTCACTAACTGCATCAGTTCCTGTCGGGTTTGGAAGCGATTTTGATTCACAAGCCGTGAAGGGTGCCTCCGGTTTCTCTCAGTCCGGATCTTTTTCAGACCACAGTGTGACGTGGTGTTTCGTGGCCACGTGTAGTACACGACTGCTTGTAGACACGTTGAACAGTCCGCTGAGAAACACCACCAAACCCAGCAACTTCACGACCTGTACGGAAAGGGCACGCCCAAAAATTGCCCCTATTTACCATTCTGGCACATCCTAGAAATATCATTGTCTCACGAATCGCTACCATCTTATGCTCATGTAGATTCAGTGCGCGTGCAGTTGAGCATGGGACTCGTTTGCTGCGCCATCTGTACCTTCTTAACGAACCATCTGTTCACACGCACTAGGGTGACTGCGTTTTTGTCCGTTGAGCTTATGCCTTTCAATAAATGAAACTCAAATTTACAACGATTAACTTATTTTCATCTAAGGAATCATTTTCGAGAGAGATCTGTGTGGAAACTGGAGTCGGTAAGTGTAGGATTCAGTGTATCGAAACAGGGAAACTGATCCAAGACCTATGAAACCACCACGTATAAAATAATCAGTTCTCAAATGATAAGGCGAGTCCTCTCCGATGAAAGAGCCTTCTACATGTCTCACAGTCATAGCCATCCGGCAATACTTCACATCACAGCCATCAATGTCACCCATTTTGAGTCATTAACTTCGTGACAGAAATTTTCGGATGACCCCAAGCCACAAGTCACTTGTATGTAAAAACTTATCTTGAGCCAGCCATGGTTGCAGGATTGCTGATAAATACACTTCTAGTTTTGTATTCCTGGCCTGACGTTCACTCTCCTTAGGTTTATTTCCAACTGTTATCACTTGAGTTTTAGAAGGACTAATTTAATACCATACTCGTACCATTTATCTTCTTGGGTGAAAAATACGTATTCATAATTTGAATTTTCACAAGGGAAACGCACTACCGACTGACTGTTCTAATAGGTGAAATTGGTTCTTAAGAAAATAAATTATGAAGTCTGTCAATGGCAAATGTCTGGCGATCTGAAGGTTATTGCTATCATACCCGGAATGCAGTTAGGATATGCAGAAGTATTGCTGCTTCCTTTGCAAGTGGGATAGTCGTGACAGAAAATTACACTTCGTAGAAAGAGACTGGCTTGAAACGAAAATGATGGAACTTGAGATAAAAAAAGTACAGTAAACTACCTTAGTTTCCCGTGATAAAATCATATTGCCACATTTATATATAAACCTCCGACTTAAGAAGAATTTAGTGAAAGCGATGCCTCCAGAAGGAGATGCTATCAAGTATTTACAGACAAAATTCCCACATCTCAGTGATGCAAATATGACAGGGGGAATCTTCGTTGGACCACAAATTCGAGAGCTGTTGAGGATGGAACATTTAATAGGGTCACTGAAGGGAAAGAGAAAGCAGCGTGGGAAGCCTTCACAGTTTCTTGGGAAATCGAAGAACTGAAAATTACGAATTAGCTGTTAATAAACTTCTGAGGATATACCAAGAGCTAGGTTGTAATATGTTATTCAAAATACACGTTTTGGACTCACATCTCGACTTCTTTTCCAAGCAATTGTGGCGCTGTGAGTGACGAGCATGGGGAGCGCTTCCATCAAGACATTTCAGCACTAGAAAGAAGGTATCAGGGCAAACAAGTGGAACTCATCTACGCTTGCAGACAATTGCTAGAATGTCATGAGAGATACCCCAGATGAAGATTACAAACGATAACAAAAACAAATCAAGAAACATAAACGCTCAGAGTGAATACATAGGGAGAAGTTCCATACATACTGTACTTGTATAGCCTACGAGTAGATATAAATACATATCATTGAACCAAAATTTTCTGGTGGCATTTTCTTTTTCTTCGAACTCAATTTTTTTGGAATTGACTACTTTTATTCATTTTTTGTGTGGCTATTTCTAGCCTGGTGCAGCCCTTGTAAGGCAGACCCTCCGATGAGGGTGGGCGGCATCTACCATGTGTAGGTAACTGCGTGTTATTGTGATGGAGGATAGTGTTATGTGTGGTGTGTGAGTTGCAGGGATGTTGGGGACAGCACAAACACCCAGCCCCCGGGCCATTAGAATTAACCAATGAAGGTTAA